>NC_080485.1:95000-405000 GCF_030265055.1 Doryrhamphus excisus
CTGGCTGGCAGCGCTTGTGGGTGGAGTGATGGTAACGTGGTGGTAGCCTACACACAGTGACTCCATTTCTGCATTTTATATGGAGCCGAGTTTCTGCTGCTGTGGGTTCGGTAACCATGGTGACGACAGGCTTTCCTTCACGTGACATGCGTACCGGTCCTGCTGCAGCAGGGCGGCTAACGGACAAGGGAGAGAAGTTTAGAGCGACTATGTTGAACCTTGACAAGCTGTGGGAAATACCTGAATGGATTTCCTTTTATTTCACTCATCTTTAATGGGGCGGCTACCAAGCCAACATGAGCTTTTTTTAAACATCAGGTTGAAGAATGCGATTGGCCAAGAGGGAAGGGAATGACCAAGGAGGTAAGACGGGTGACCAGAGGGAGACGAGGGGCACAGACGAGGCGAGAGAGGGAGGTGACAGCGGAGGTGCAGCAGCTGGAGGATTGATCTAAAGTTCTCCATTTTTGTTGATGGATAGTTGACACAAAGGCAAAATCAATTGAGTGGAAGCTGCCAGTCTTGCTAGCTCGTGCTTGAACACAATCGCAACGAACTAGTGTGTCACTGTGGCATAAATACGTAATACAGTGCCAAGTACGCCACAGTGGGTGCCACGTATTTACTGGTAACAATCTGGCTAACCTTTAATGGATGTCAGCCTCTACCCAATTGCTACCAAGTCTTACCCAACTGTCAGCGTTTGTCGTGAAGGAAGATGTAGTCCCCCATGCCATTCCAATTTTTATCACACTCTAGTTTTGTTTAGGCAGACATGGGGCAAACGGCGCTCTTCATTTGAAGGACGGTCACGGAAGTATAGTCCATGTGTGGAGAATGTCTATTTATGGCTAAGATGAGCTACTTTCAAAAATAAACCTGCTTCTCGTACCCCCACCTTAGTACACTCGTAAAAACCATTAGAACATCCTAACCACTATAGCAACACAATATAGTGTGGTAGTACGAGAGCGGTCTGGTAGTACGAGAGCGGTGTGGTAGTACGAGAGCAGTGAGGTAGTACGAGAGCGGTGTGGTAGTACGAGAGCAGTGAGGTAGTACGAGAGCGGTGTGGTAGTACGAGAGCGGTCTGGTAGTACGAGAGCGGTCTGGTAGTACGAGAGCGGTGAGGTAGTATGAGAGCGGTGAGGTAGTATGAGAGCAGTGAGGTAGTACGAGAGCAGTGAGGTAGTGCGATAGCGGTGTGGTAGTACGAGAGCCGTCTGGTAGTACGAGAGCCGTCTGGTAGTACGAGAGCGGTCTGGTAGTACGAGAGCAGTGAGGTAGTACGAGAGCGGTGTGGTAGTACGAGAGCGGTGAGGTAGTACGAGAGCAGTGTGGTAGTACGAGAGCGGTGAGGTAGTATGAGAGCAGTGAGGTAGTACGAGAGCGGTGTGGTAGTACAAGAGATAGATGAAAAGTAGGAAGTAAAAGTAGTTTCCCTGAAGTGAAAAGAGGATAATACAAAGCATATGTGTGTGGAATCGGACACCCTGGTGTGGGGGGCGGGGGGGGGCGGGGGGCGGGGGGGGGGGGGGGGGTCCTAGGGCAGCTGGAAGAAGATTGGTACGTCTAGAAGAAGCACTTTTTTGCAGAGTGAAATAGTGAAATCCATGAGACGTTCTTCCTGCTAGAAGTGATTCCTGACGCGGGAACGCCGCCGTGTGGCAGGGGTGAAGTCAGGATGGGACGGGTGCAATTACTGTCATGGAAGTGCAGGGGGCGTGATCCCAGCCGTAAAGCAGGGAGGCTGCCGAGCTAAGCTGCCATTAGGCGTGGACAAAGGCCAGCTCGTGCACGTGTCGCGGCCAGCAAACACGTGAGAAAGGGTTTCCCCTGTGGGATCATCTGGAACTATGAGATCAGCAGAAGTCAGGAAAACTTGAGCGCACCCCCACCCCATCCTCAGGGTCCCACAGCCACAGTAGATGCTTGGTGGCTTTGCGGTGCATTGCCTGACGAGGAAGAAGATATACTCACATCTGCCGGCCGTGGGAGAGGCGCTCTGCAACCTGGCCCGGATCTCGCTCTCTGAGCCAAACCACCAAAACACAAAAGGAAATCCACTTTTCAAAGGTGCGGGTGTTGAATGGCTGAAGAATGATGAGTAGTCAATACCTCTGCTCTCACTTCTCCCTCTGGTGCCGCTGGAGCCTGGAAAGTCCAAACACACGGAACAATGAGGACACTCCATCTGTGGCGCCCCCCATGGGCGCTCGTCACAATGCTAGCAGGGACACTCTCGTACACTCCCCCCCATACATAGAACACGTGCTGTGTCGGACCCCATGATCCACAGGGGTGGATCCTCGGCTAAAGGACATCCAAGCCAGCCCGAAGTTCCGTCAGCAATTAGAGAATAAAAACTCTTTGTGGGGGCGGGGCGGTCTGAACCAAAATGTTGGCAAAAGGAATACATGACGGGTGCCAATGATTTCTTATCAGTGGACTAGACCACAGATTGTGTGTGAGTGTAGAGGTTCCACTCTGTAAAAAAGAGACTTACAGTAGATCCCGTAGTCTTTGCGTGCAAAGTCCGGGGAGGAATTAGCACTGGAACTCCCTGGAAGAGACAACAGATCATCAAGCGTGTCCTCGTGACCTTCACCTCCTGCCTCAGCTCACCCTCATAGCCCCCCGAGCGGATGCTGGCCGTGTGCTTCCTGTCAGAGGAAGAGACGGCGGCAGCCTGGCCTCTCTTCCCGCCGCCCGATGAGCCCACCTTGGACACAGAGCTCACCACGTAGCCGCCTCCGCTCCCGCCGGCGTAGCCCTCCCCATCCAGGTAGCCACCCACGCCATCGTGTCCTCCCCCGGCAGTGTCCCCTGCCAGGTAAGCCCCCGGGGAGGAGCCATAGCTGCTGCTGCTCACGCCCACGGACGCTGCAGGGACCACATGGGCGACACGTTGGTGAGGGATCGTTCTTAACGGCTGATGCTGCTCAGCCGTAGGACGCGTTCGTCCACGCTGCTGTGGCGAGTAAAGGCTGACATGAAGTGAAGTACGTGGTGCTGCTCTTCTGAGTGAAGACATTCTTCTCCAAGGCCGGCCCGCCGCCGCCGCCGCTGGCCATGTTCCTGTGATTTGATCCCGCCGTTCCCTCTGGCAACCAGAAGACACACAAGCAAAACAAGGAGACACATGACTCATGGGGCCGCACGCTAGTAATTACTGCATCAGGCCTTGGCTTCCAGCGTCATGCGGGACCAGGACTTGGCCACACTCACTTGGCGGGAGGGTCGTCAGTCTGCCCGTGGACTCCGCTGGTCAAGCACACAAACGAGGAACATCATTAGACACGGAAGAATCCATTCCTTATCGGGAGGTGTGGACGTCAGCGTCAACGCTGGACCATCATGACTCATGAGTCCTCAATGCATCCTAGTCGCCTACACATCCGTCAGGGAAGCATCCTAGTCGCCTAAACATCCGTCAGGGAAGCATCCTAGTCGCCTAAACGTCTACAGGGAAGCATCCTAGTCACCTAAATGTCTACAGGGAAGCATCCTAGTCACCTAAACATCAGTCAGGGAAGCATCCTAGTCGCCTAAACATCCGACAGGGAAGCATCCTAGTCGCCTAAACGTCTACAGGGAAGCATCCTAGTCGCCTAAACGTCTACAGGTAAGCATCCTAGTCGCCTAAACGTCTACAGGGAAGCATCCTAGTCGCCTAAATGTCTACAGGGAAGCATCCTAGTCACCTAAACATCCGTCAGGGAAGCATCCTAGTCGCCTAAACATCCGACAGGGAAGCATCCTAGTCGCCTAAACGTCTACAGGGAAGCATCCTAGTCGCCTAAACGTCTACAGGGAAGCATCCTAGTCGCCTAAACATCCGTCAGGGAAGCATCCTAGTCGCCTAAACATCCGTCAGGGAAGCATCCTAGTCGCCTAAACGTCTACAGGGAAGCATCCTAGTCACCTAAATGTCTACAGGGAAGCATCCTAGTCACCTAAACATCCGTCAGGGAAGCATCCTAGTCGCCTAAACATCCGACAGGGAAGCATCCTAGTCGCCTAAACGTCTACAGGGAAGCATCCTAGTCGCCTAAATGTCTACAGGGAAGCATCCTAGTCGCCTAAACATCCGACAGGGAAGCATCCTAGTCGCCTAAACGTCTACAGGGAAGCATCCTAGTCGCCTAAACGTCTACAGGGAAGCATCCTAGTCGCCTAAACGTCTACAGGGAAGCATCCTAGTCGCCTAAACGTCTACAGGGAAGCATCCTAGTCGCCTAAACGTCTACAGGGAAGCATCCTAGTCGCCTAAACGTCTACAGGGAAGCATCCTAGTCGCCTAAACGTCTACAGGGAAGCATCCTAGTCACCTAAACATCCGTCAGGGAAGCATCCTAGTCGCCTAAACGTCTACAGGGAAGCATCCTAGTCACCTAAACATCTGGCAAGGATGCATCCTAGTTGCCTATACATCTGGCAAGAAAGCATCCAAGTGTATACTGATACTTTAACCCTGGAACAGATCATTTCTATTTCCGTTTCGTCCAATGAGAGGCTGGCCACGTGCGTCTAAGCTGAAGAGGTTTCCAAACGCAGCCAACAGAATTCCAGTGAAGAAAGCTCACCCTGCTGGTCTGCCAAGTCTGCTGAGAAGTCCACCGGTCTGCTCAGGCCGTCCATCCCATCTTATCTGTTGACACGATAAGCGCTTGCTTGGAGCCGTTAGCCTGCCAGATGTTCCTCAGCAATGAGGCTATAAATCATCTCATGCTGGGAAAACAGCACAACAATCACAAGATTCACTTGGGAAGGTCACGAGGCGGCATGGGAGGAATAAATACACTTTCCTCCACTTTCTCTCCTTCTGATATAAGAGGAATAAATACAGACTTTTCTCCACTTTCTCTCCTTCTGATATAAGAGGAATAAATACACTTTCCTCCACTTTCTCTCCTTCTGATATAAAAGGAATAAATACAGACTTTTCTCCACTTTCCCTCCTTCTGATATAAGAGGAATAAATACACACTTTTCTCCACTTTCTCTCCTTCTGATATAAAAGGAATAAATACAGACTTTCCTCCACTTTCCCTCCTTCTGATATAAAAGGAATAAATACAGACTTTTCTCCACTTTGTCTCCTTCTGATATAAGAGGAATAAATACAGACTTTTCTCCACTTTCCCTCCTTCTGATATAAAAGGAATAAATACAGACTTTTCTCCACTTTGTCTCCTTCTGATATAAAAGGAATAAATACAGACTTTTCTCCACTTTGTCTCCTTCTGATGTAAGAGGAATAAATCAACTTTTGTCCACTGTCTCCTCTAAGAAACAATCTCCACCAACAGAAGCAAGCATAGGCTCCAAGCCGACGCTTTTCCCGGTCCGGGACAAAAGAGGCACATCCCGAGCTGTAAAAGTGAAATGTGAGGAAGGGGAAGGGTATACGAGCAGCACCTTCACCCCAGCGACGAGCCACGACAACACAACACAAAGCATTATTCCAAGTGTGGACAACAAACACACAAAAGTCCATTGAGTCGCCACACCCTGTGGATAAATCCCCCCCCCCCGTGCTGAAAACATGCAAGCATCCTAACTTCCACCCTGAGCCCTCAAAGTCAGCTAAGAAGGCCAACCTTAAGTTTGCCTCCTAACTTACCTGGATGGAGAAACCATCCTAAGGGGGGTGTACAAAGTCAGCTAAGGGGTCTTATCCAAACCTCCATGTAGGAATCCATCTCCAAGCACTGAGGTCAAGCGGTGGAATATATTTAGGAGGGATGTAAATAGCCCGGGAAAGTGCATGTAAAAGTATCCAGAGATCATGGTAACAGACTAATTATAAAGATGCCAGAGGAGGAGACGCGAGCAGAAAAAGGAGAAGCATTTAGCGAGTTATGGTCATAAAAGCACAATCATCAGCCAGCAGCAACGTCCAGCTTTGGTGGGTCCGTTAGGATCCGTACCTCCGAGTCGGACAGTCAATCAACACCTCCTGAGGGGGGCAGCGTGTTCGCTGGACTTCCTCAAAGTCCTGTCCGTTTTGCCACAAGTTTCCTCGGGTAAAAAAAGTTAGCATGCGGCCGCGCCCTTCGGCTGGTTGGCAGGCGGACAGGTGTAGCAAGAAAAGTGCTCCAAAGTCCCACAGCCCCACAGGACATTTGAACGCGTCAGCCTGCAAACTTGAAAACATGCACAGGAGGAGGAAGTCCCGCAACTCCCTTTTTTATGTCGGGGAGGGGGTGGGAACCTTTTTTTCTAGCTTTTTATTAGACTTGTGAGGAGGGATTGTGGGAAAATAAAGTCACGGTGTTCCAGCTGGCTGACACGTGCTGCACAGGGGATCACTATACATATATCACTATACAGGCTTTACATTGGACCCACTCATGATATCACTATACAGGCTTTACATTGGACCCACTCATGATATCGCTATACAGGCTTTACATTGGACCCACTCATGATATCGCTATACAGGCTTTACATTGGACCCACTCATGATATCGCTATACAGGCTTTACATTGGACCCACTCATGATATCTCTATACAGGCTTTACATTGGACCCACTCATGATATCGCTATACAGGCTTTACATTGGACCCACTCATGATATCGCTATACAGGCTTTACATTGGACCCACTCATGATATCGCTATACAGGCTTTACATTGGACCCACTCATGATATCGCTATACAGGCTTTACATTGGACCCACTCATGATATCGCTATACAGGCTTTACATTGGACCCACTCATGATATCGCTATACAGGCTTTACATTGGACCCACTCATGATATCACTATACAGGCTTTACATTAGACCCACTCATGATATCACTATACAGGCTTTACATTGGACCCACTCATGATATCGCTATACAGGCTTTACATTGGACCCACTCATGATATCGCTATACAGGCTTTACATTGGACCCACTCATGATATCGCTATACAGGCTTTACATTGGACCCACTCATGATATCGCTATACAGGCTTTACATTGGACCCACTCATGATATCGCTATACAGGCTTTACATTGGACCCACTCATGATATCGCTATACAGGCTTTACATTGGACCCACTCATGATATCGCTATACAGGCTTTACATTGGACCCACTCATGATATCGCTATACAGGCTTTACATTGGACCCACTCATGATATCGCTATACAGGCTTTACATTGGACCCACTCATGATATCGCTATACAGGCTTTACATTGGACCCACTCATGATATCGCTATACAGGCTTTACATTGGACCCACTCATGATATCACTATACAGGCTTTACATTAGACCCACTCATGATATCACTATACAGGCTTTACATTGGACCCACTCATGATATCGCTATACAGGCTTTACATTGGACCCACTCATGATATCGCTATACAGGCTTTACATTGGACCCACTCATGATATCGCTATACAGGCTTTACATTGGACCCACTCATGATATCGCTATACAGGCTTTACATTGGACCCACTCATGATATCGCTATACAGGCTTTACATTGGACCCACTCATGATATCGCTATACAGGCTTTACATTGGACCCACTCATGATATCGCTATACAGGCTTTACATTGGACCCACTCATGATATCGCTATACAGGCTTTACATTGGACCCACTCATGATATCGCTATACAGGCTTTACATTGGACCCACTCATGATATCGCTATACAGGCTTTACATTGGACCCACTCATGATATCACTATACAGGCTTTACATTGGACCCACTCATGATATCACTATACAGGCTTTACATTAGACCCACTCATGATATCGCTATACAGGCTTTACATTGGACCCACTCATGATATCGCTATACAGGCTTTACATTGGACCCACTCATGATATCGCTATACAGGCTTTACATTGGACCCACTCATGATATCGCTATACAGGCTTTACATTGGAGCCACTCATGATATCACTATACAGGCTTTACATTGGACCCACTCATGATATCACTATACAGGCTTTACATTGGACCCACTCATGATATCGCTATACAGGCTTTACATTGGAGCCACTCATGATATCGCTATACAGGCTTTACATTGGACCCACTCATGATATCGCTATACAGGCTTTACATTGGACCCACTCATGATATCGCTATACAGGCTTTACATTGGACCCACTCATGATATCGCTATACAGGCTTTACATTGGACCCACTCATGATATCGCTATACAGGCTTTACATTGGACCCACTCATGATATCGCTATACAGGCTTTACATTGGACCCACTCATGATATCGCTATACAGGCTTTACATTGGACCCACTCATGATATCGCTATACAGGCTTTACATTGGACCCACTCATGATATCACTATACAGGCTTTACATTGGACCCACTCATGATATCACTATACAGGCTTTACATTGGACCCACTCATGATATGACTATACAGGCTTTACATTGGACCCACTCATGATATCGCTATACAGGCTTTACATTGGACCCACTCATGATATCACTATACAGGCTTTACATTGGACCCACTCATGATATCGCTATACAGGCTTTACATTGGACCCACTCATGATATCACTATACAGGCTTTACATTGGACCCACTCATGATATGACTAATCATTACATATATTTCCATTGGAACCAATCCATTGGAACCAATCACTGATCAATGATTGTGCTTTTGTCATGACACATGTGCCTGACCAACCAAAGGGAAGGACAGATCCCAAGAGGACGCTGATGGCGACGGAAGAGGTCACATCTTGTCTTTGCGACCCCAGCATGCGAGAGATGAGGCTTGATGCGGGTAAAGAATATACTTATATATACTTATATATACTTCTATATACTTATATATACTTCTATATATACAGGACAGGTCAGCAGCAGTAGAGCTCCAACACGGGGAGGAGAGCACACCTGAATTAGATACACAACAGCGAATTGGAGGCAGGTGTGTGTAAGTCAGAGTGTAAAGACAGGAACAAAGAATGGAACAACACAGGACGTGACTGCAAAATAAGAGCATGGAAACAAGAACTAAGACACAAAAGCGGAACGCAGGCAGAGGCAACGACTCAATTTGTGACAGAGGAAGTTGTTTGGACATTTTTCATTATATCCATATAATAATGTTTGTATTGTTTCCCTCTTTCTCTCACCAATATAGCACAATTACTACTATGTATTATTATCATATTACTACTTTTTTCTTTTTTCATTCTTTTGCATATTCCACTTGATTTTATATTTCACTTTTTGTCAGTATGCATTCCACTTTTCATACTGTGACAAATCTGATACAAGCCTCCACATATTGTTTTATAACCTTGTCATCTGTGTTGTAAATATTTGCCATGTAGTACTACTGCAGTTGTAAATACACACCTAATACACACCCGTTTGTGATAACATATTCTTGGCCCCACAGTCAGGAGATGGGAAGACCTGGCTTGGATCCCACCCTCGGCCATCTCTGTGTGGAGTTTGCATGTTCTCCCCGTGCATGCGTGGGTTTTCTCCGGGTACTCCGGTTTCCTCCCACATTCCAAAAACATGCTAGGTTAATTGGCCACTCCAAATTGTCCATAGGTATGAATGTGAGTGGGAATGGTTGTTTGTCTATATGTGCCCTGGGATTGGCTGGCCACCAGTCCAGGGTGGACCCCGCCTCTCCCCCCAAGACAGCTGGGATAGGCTCCAGCACCCTCGCGACCTTCGTGAGGATAAGCGGTAGAATATGAATGAATGAATACTGTGAATACGTTATTATCTTGCACTGCGCAGCCAGACCCATTCATGTTCTATGGTTATCATCACATTTTACCAGTGCCCTTCAATGCAGGCATCACCAATAAAGAGAAAAAAGCCAAAAAGGAGAAGATGCTGGCAAGAACATTTTCATCCCACATGATGATGGTTTGATACTAACTGCTCCTATCAGCTTTCCAACATAGATTGTTTCTCTGTGGTGTGGGGGGGGGATCCCGCCCCGGCCCCACCCATCCACGCAGTGCTGACCACCACTCGCATGACTCACCGCCAGCATGACTGGGTTCTGCTCCACTGATGGAAAACAAATGGCCCCGAGCACAGGAGGAGGGGCCACTCACATCTATGTGCAAGCTCCAATTATGCGGGGGGGGGGGGGGGGGTAATTCAATGGAGAATTCCTTGGCTGTGGAAAGAAGGTGGACAGATTAACAGTTTGGTTTTTTTTAGCAGTTTGCATCAACACAGCAAGCGGTCCAAAGGTTGGATGCAAGGCAATGATTGACTGATTACTGTATCAGCCAACATGTAAACTGATTAGGATGCCCGGGGGGGGCACTTCTATCTACACCTAGCATGCTGCATTCACAGACACACGCACGCAGGAATGCTGCAATGCTTTGTAACCACCCCACCGTGCTGGAAGGCTTTGTAACCACCCCACCGTGCTGGAAGGCTTTGTAACCACCCCACCGTGCTGGAAGGCTTTGTAACCACCCCACCGTGCTGGAAGGCTTTGTAACCACCCCACCGTGCTGGAAGGCTTTGTAACCACCCCACTGTGCTGGAAGGCTTTGTAACCACCCCACCGTGCTGGAAGGCTTTGTAACCACCCCATCATGATGGAAGGCTTAGTAACCACCCCATCATGATGGAATGGTTTTAGTGAAACCTCCACCCCATTGTGCTGGAATGCTTTGCAACCACCCCATTATGCTGGAATGCTTTGCAACCACCCCACCGTGCTGGAAGGCTTTGTAACCACCCCACTGTGCTGGAAGGCTTTGTAACCATCCCATTGTGCTGGAATGGTTTTAGTGAAACCTCCACCCTATTGGGCTGGAAAGCTTTGTAACCACCCCACCGTGCTGGAATGCTTTGCAACCACCCCATTGTGCTGGAATGCTTTGCAACCACCCCACCGTGCTAGAAGGCTTTGTAACCACCCCACCGTGCTGGAATGCTTTGCAACCACCCCATTGTGCTGGAATGCTTTGCAACCACCCCATCATGCATCATGCTGGCCGGGGTGGTTACACGTCTCTCAGCAAGATGAAAACAGGAGCTCTCTTGTGTTTGTAAAGTCACACCCTCACTAGGCTGGGATTATAGAGCAGGCTGACACCAATCTTTGGATGAAGTCATCCCAGGTCCAGGATCAATGACTGGCAGGAAGAACATCGGGGATAACACGAAAGTGAGAAAAAGTAGGACGTGGGCAGCCTACCTGGCATCCGAGAGCAGGCTTGGCGTGAATTCTCCACTATTTATGGCTGGCTAGCACACACACCTGTGTTTGATGAAGAGTTGGCACACTCTCTCGCATCTCACATTGCTTCTAGATTCCCAAAAAGCCACTCCTTTTCCATGTGGTTACTCAGAAAGTCCAAATGGGGGCTGGAACTAAGGGTATAGGACTAAGGATAAAGGTTAAATGTTGACTCGTTTGTGTAAATAATCTACAAGTCTATCATACAACAATCTTCCAAACAGACATAGGATGTTGCTGGACAAGAAGAATTCATCTAAATCCGATGATGAGAAGCGTTGACTCGCCTCGTGACTTCCTTCGTCAAGCGTCTGACAACACTCCATGGAATTTAGTGGCTCATACAAGATATAGTTGACAAAATACGTTAAAAGTATGCCAAACGTCATTGGATAAAAGCATATGAAATACTAATACACTAAACTATACTACTATGAATGTACTATAATACTGATAAATGGAAATTGATCTTTGTGAGCGAGAACTGAAAATAGCAACACGAACTGCAAATCCCGTGAGCCTTCACTTCGTTACGTCATCACAGTCCAACCAATCACATGCTTTGGAGGGTTTCCGAACCCCAAAACACGGAAACGCAGAAAACGGTTTCCGTTGACGTCGCCTTCTCTGATTTAAGGTTTCCCATAGGTTCGTTTCAGTTGTTAATTTGGCTAATTGTCGCTAACATTCTGAGGGAGGGACGCTTGGTTAGTTCTTGTTGTTTCATGGGGGTCACGGCGCAGAATGTCAAATAAGTTAGCGTGTAGTTCTCGGTCACTTTTGGAGAGCAGCCCGATTGAAGCCAATGAGACGGTAAATCATTCTCATTGTTTTTAACAGCATAGGATGGCTTTGTTCGGTGATGAATAGAACATTATGTTGATGATTATGCTTTGCTTGTCGCCTCTGCAGCCTCCTTGGAAGATGAGCTGCTCCCTGAAGGAGCGTCTGAGGAGGTCACGGCGCTCCTTCACCTCGCCTTTCGCCGTGGCCAAGCGCCTTTGCGTGGAGGAGGAGGATGGCCCGGCGCTTCCAGCACATTCCCAGATAGCGCACAATACTAACACAAGCGCTCCACTTGTCAGCCTGTCTGCTGGCGTCAATGGACAGGAAGTCAGAGCCGGGAGTGAAAAGTTCTCCGTAATGATTCCGGGATGCGTGGGCGGTCATTCTGAAGACTTTGCACAGCAACGGGAGCGACTCAGCAGGGAGGTGAAGGACAAGACGGAGACCTTACGTCGACTTACGATGGTGAAGATGTACAGACGCAAGGTGGGTCACTTCAGATGGCCTCTCCCGACCACTTCTCACCTCCTGTTGTCCTCCACCCTCTAGAATGACCTCACACAGCTCCAGACCTTGATCGACAAGTGGCGGCATTGTGCCCAGGATGCACTGTATCAGCTCCAGTCCGACGTCCCGGTTGATGGACGCAAGGCCGGCCTGTCCGAGCTCATCGACCTCTTTGGACTGGATGACAAAATCCTGCACTTTGACCGCACAGAAGACGATTTCACTTCCTGAATGTGCTCTCAAACACACCCACGAGGTTGACAAAGAAAGCTTGGAAGTCCACCACAATAAGGAAGTCATCTTTTACGGGTGTAAAAATCACTCCACAACTGCTCTTCTCTTCAAAGGCTGGAAGGAGCAGGGTGACTTCCTTCCTACAAATGTTGACATGAATGAAAGAATGATGGTGTTCTACCTTAGAGGTCCCACTGAAGTCCAAATGATGTTTATTTCACGTTGTAGCTGAGGGCTACTCAAGTCAACTGGAAATAAAAGCTGCTTGTCTGACTGTTGCCAAGTCTCAGTTGTACTTGAGTTGGACCAGCGAAGGGTAGTTCCTCATTCCCAAACGTTGGGCCTCGGCGCTGAGGAACGCCAGTTTCTCTGCCTGGATTCTGGCCGTGTCCTTCAGCTTCCGCAGCAGCAGAACCTCCTGGTAGCGCTGCTCAGTGTTCACCGCCTCGTTCGCCTCCATAGCTGGAAAAGCCAGAAGACCACTATGAAGCGGAAGTGTCATGCTGCACGGTTGGCGTATCGCAATCGTAGACAAGTCTGCCTTTTCCTCTTCCAGAGCTCTACCGAGCTGCACCAGGTTATGTTCACGCAGCATCCCACGGCTGCACACCTGGCTGGGTTGCGCGTGGAAGCCAGAGGTGGATAAATAAACATTTCTGTGCTAAAGAGGCTTCTAAAGTACCCGAGAAGGTAGAATATTGCTGGGAAGGCTTCGTGCCAGCATTCCTTTACCTGACGCCTCACTGATGTGTCTCATCTGGGACACGGTCACATGCAGGTCCTGGATCTGCTTGTCCAAAGCGGCGTTCTTGTGTTCCTTCATGGCGGCCTGAGCGTGGAGATGTCTGATAGTTTGTTTGCGATGCTTCACGTCCTTCAAATACGTCTTTTTAGAAAGCATAGAAACACAACATTAGCAGCCTTGGCCTTTGACAACATGAAGGCGTCTCGTGTCACCTTCTGCTGCAAAGCCAAAGTCTCCTTCATGGACGTAGCCTGCTTGCAGACACGGCTGTCGCTGTCTGTTTTCAGATACTGAAAAAATACACAAAGCATGAGCGCTTCTGCCATCTTGGCGCCCAATAAACAATCAAAGCACGCTTTATGGATTGTTGATGTTGTCAGCGTTCCAGCAGCTCGAACAATGACAGGAAGCAGCGCTCCTCGCTGCAGGAGAACCACCTGAACCCTTTGCCAAAGTAAACCGCCATTTGGGACTGCAGACCAGATTCTCATGCACACCCATCAGCAGGTTAAAAATAAGACGTGTGACTCATCAGCTTTATCAACTTTATGGACCTGTTTATTCTCCCAACAGCTACTGACACCCCCCACCCCCGCCCCGCCCCGCCCGGCCTGGCCTGGAAATGCTTTATGGTGTGGGAGGATCTCCCTGTGAGGTCTTGTTCACTTCCAATCCTGTCCCCTCCCACACGGTTTTCCATGTTTCAGTGGAGATAAAGATGCAGGCAGAGAAGAGTGACGTTGATTCCTTCATGTTTTTGTAGACTTTATTGGGGCCCATCCTCAACCATCTTCACCATCCTCACCATCCTCACCATCTTCACCATCCTCACCATCCTCAACTATCTTCACCATCCTCACCATCTTCACCATCCTCACCATCCTCAACTATCTTCACCATCCTCACCATCTTCACCATCCTCACCATCCTCAACTATCTTCACCATCCTCAACCATCCTCACCATCTTCACCATCCTCAACTATCTTCACCATCCTCAACCATCCTCACCATCCTCAACCATCCTCAACCACCCTCACCATCTTCAACCATCCTCACCATCTTCAACCATCCTCACCCCTTCTCAACCATCCTCACCATCCTCAACCCTCATGTGGGACATCATCACACGTCCCCCCTGCAGCTAAGAATGCATGTGATGGGACACACCTGGAGGGCCGTCATGTGAGCTGCACGTGGAGCACATTGTTACGCCAAGAACTACCTTGCTGGCGTAGTGCCACCTGGCCACACCATAAGGTCAAGCGTGGTGGCGCTATTGAACACCCACCTCTTTGTGGTCCTCTGTGAGGCGTAGCATCTGGATGTCCCGTTCTTTATTTTGGAGGTCCTCTATCTGCATCCTCCTCATGGTGTTATCCCACTCCACCTGGATGATGCCCTTACGGAAGTCTTTGGTCTGCACCAGCATGGCTATCTTCTGCTCGCCCAGGCTCTGATCAGACCAAACGTTAACATTTGTATCCATCATCAGAAAGCTGAGGTGGGGCGGTGTCTACTGACCCTTATGGTCTGATTGAGGTCTTCCACCACGGTCCTGTGGAGAAGAATGGAGTCGCTGTAGTCAGGTATGAGATCTGTGTTGGTCACCTCCACCTGGCCCTGTTTGAGTAGGAACTGGACCATGATGTCCTTCAGGAAATGCTTCTTCTCCTCACGCAGACTTGATGGATACAACACAGGAAGAACGCTCACAACATTGGGTGCATTAACTCATTAACCTCTTGCCAAGAACATTGGTCAGTTTGGTGACCAGCTTTGCTGTGGTTCGCTAAATCGCTAACGTATTTGCTGCTAACATTAGCCTGCTAACATTTACCCCCCCCCCCCATTCCAAAAACATGCTCGGTTAATTGACCACTCTAAATTGTCCATAGGTATGAATGTGAGTGTGAATGGTTGTTTGTCTATATGTGCCCTGGGATTGGCTGGCCACCAGTCCAGGGTGGACCCCGCCTCTCCCCAAGACAGCTGGGATAGGCTCCAGCACCCCCTCGACCCTCGTGAGGATAAGCGGTAGAAGATGTATACTTTACTGTATATTATAGTCTATACATATGTACAGTGTACCCAATAAAATGTAGAGTATATATACACAGTATATACATATACATATATATATATATATATATATATATATATATACACAGTATCTTTTTTCTCCTATAAAACAAAACATGGCGGGTATGAGAGAAAAGCAGACATATTTAAGAAGCAAGCGTCACACACTTGTCCAGCAGTTGTGTGAGGTGTTGAATTTCCTGCTGGGCAACATGGTCCTCATCCTGCTTCTGGTACAGGGTCGCCTGCAGGGCTGCCAGACTGGACGCTTTGGCTTTGACCTGCACAAAAGGCCTGAGATATAGGATATGTATCGACCTTCTACAAACGCCCATCAGTAGAAGAAAGGTGCCGTGCGTTGCATTACATTATGCTCACTGTCTATTTTGGTTCTGCGGACTTGACAAAACTTCTCCCAGACTGTTGTGTTCAAGCCTTCTGGGATATTTCTAGGAGCATCCAATTCCTCCATGGCGTGCTTCTTCGGACCTCTGAGCAGTACAAAGACAAGAAGGTCTGTTGATGACGCATGATGCGAGGAGGGGATGAATGACCAACCTGGGTCTTCGCTTGAACAGCTTGTACAGCTGGTCAACCATGGCTTTGTGAAGACCAGGGAATTCCTTACGGAATTCTTTGTCCAGAGCCTGGAGAGACAGCACATTACGATACATACAGTAGAAACACTATTACTCGGTGAACAGCTTCTACTTACTTTGTCCTCTGCGACAATGTTCTCATAGGTCTCCTGAAACAATTCCAAGTCTCTTTCAAAGCGCTGCAACTCTTCCGCCATCCTCCCCTGAAAGACAAGTGGCATTATGAGCGGAGGACCAGGAAAAGCTAAGAAATGAGGGAACCACCTTGTTTTCCAGCATTTGTCCAACTTTCAGCCGCAGCTCCTCTTCTTCGATGCCCATCACCTCCTCCATCAGCATGGAATAACTTAGAATTTTCATCTTCAGTTCTTCCTGGGAAAAACAAGCAACCCTGCTTGAGTGGTGTAAGATCCGAGCGGACAGGTTAGGTTTGTACGGCGCTTCTCAATTATGTTCTACCATGCCCCGCCTCGGGGACACAATTAGTTTCACTCGCTTCTGGCCGTCTTCAGCTGTTCCGTGGACTACTGCGTTGCCAGATTGCTCCCTGCTCCTTGTTAGCTACTTTGTGGTCTCGGCTTCTTCCAGCAACCTGCTGGCTTCTTCAGCAGCGTACTTTGTCACCTGCTGGCTTGTCTGCTGGTTCTGCAGCACCCTTTCTTAGTCCTTTTTACCTCGCTGCCATCCGGACATTTTCATTCCACTTTGTATTTGTGTGCTTCAACTGACAGTGGTCAACCATAGGAGTACGAGAGCGATGGTGTCATATATTACCATTATCATTGCATTCATGAACAAAACAATGCGGACAGTAATATTGATGCACAGCAGAGGAACTGTGGAATTGTAGGAGGAAGTCTGGAGAGACAGAGAAGTATGTTCAAGTGGGGCAGGACATGTATAAGGACCGGAAGACTCATTGGGAGTGACCAGGATGGATAGGATCAGGAAGGAGGGACAGTAGAAACAAGTCAGAGAGGCCGGACTGAGATGGTTGGGACATGTCCAGAGGAGAGAGAGTGAATATGTTGGTAGAAGGTAGGCCAGGTAGGAGGCATAGAGGAAGACCAAAGAGGAGGTTTATGGATGTAGAGAAGGAGGACATGACAGAGACAGGGTTGGATGGAGGAGATTGGTGGAGGGAAAAGTCCACAGAGAACGAAGGAGATCTGCAGTCATTTGTAGGCCAGTTATGATCCATCCAAGTCTTTTATTGTGAGCGGCCATAAAAGGATCAAATTCGGGAATGTAAATGGCAGATGGAATGTAAACCATCGGCTCATAGCTTCACGGCTCCTGCAGGTACCGATCCCCTCCTCGTGCGAAGGCCGCCGATATGCACGCCATCTGCTTTTTCTACACGTGTGTGTTGTTCACCTGACATATGGCCATGTCCGACTTTATTTTCCTCTCAAACAGCTTCCTCAAGCTGTCATCGAAGCGCTCGGTGGCATCTTTGGTGGCTTTCTGGAGGCCTTTGATTTCATTTTCCAGCGACTGCAGTGGCAGATCAGCAATTAGAGAAAAAACAAGATTTGCTGACGTCGGCAAATCAGGCGCACCTTTCTGTATTTGTCCTTCTCTGTAGTCAGCTCCTTGACTTTCTTTTCATACTCTTTGAAGAGCTTCTTCTCCTCCTCGCTCCACTGGTTGTTAGCTTTGGCCACAATGAACTCGGGCTGGGGGACCTCCTGTGAAGTTCATTCAGGCGTCATTTCCTGTGCTTTCTGTTATGGCCTCAGATTGTACGGCGTGACCCACCGATTTCAAAATGCTGTCTTTTTTCACTTCCAGCACTCCGTCCATCATGTCGTCAAGGGCCCTGCCCCGTACGTTGTCCCTCTGAAATCCAGCAGATGATGCCTGCTCATCACAGCCACGTCAGCAGCTGACTAACGTCCGTGTGTCGACGTAGATGTACAGCATATAGATGTACGTACACGTGCCAGAGGGTTTGCTGCACTGTATGGTAGGGCTGTCATTCAAGGGCACAGGTCCTGTTTGACCCCTGACCCCTGACCCCTGACCCCCACCGTAGTGTGAGGACACACAGCAGTGGATGTGGAGGCACGATTGGGAAGTAATACAGATAGATACAATGACCTTGCAAAGTACACGTATTCTAGATAAAAACTTTTACTGCAATAAACTGAGTTCATCTCTCAGCACACACTTTCTCCAGGAACGATGAGTTCGATTTCCTTTCTAATACTGTACTGCAACTGCTCTTATCAAGAATGGAGAGTACTGGAAGTGTTTTTATGCAGTATTGGATATAGAGTACTGGAAGTGTTCTTATGCAGTATTGGATATAGAGTACTGGATGTGTTCTATGCAGTATTGGATATAGAGTACTGGAAGTGTTCTATGCAGTATTGGATATAGAGTACTGGAAGTGTTCTATGCAGTATTGGATATAGAGTACTGGAAGTGTTCTATGCAGTATTGGATATAGAGTACTGGAAGTGTTCTATGCAGTATTGGATATAGAGTACTGGAAGTGTTCTATGCAGTATTGGATATAGAGTACTGGAAGTGTTCTATGCAGTATTGGATATAGAGTACTGGAAGTGTTCTATGCAGTATTGGATATAGAGTACTGGAAGTGTTCTATGCAGTATTGGATATAGAGTACTGGAAGTGTTCTATGCAGTATTGGATATAGAGTACTGGAAGTGTTCTATGCAGTATTGGATATAGAGTACTGGAAGTGTTCTATGCAGTATTGGATATAGAGTACTGGAAGTGTTCTATGCAGTATTGGATATAGAGTACTGGAAGTGTTCTATGCAGTATTGGATATAGAGTACTGGAAGTGTTCTATGCAGTATTGGATATAGAGTACTGGAAGTGTTCTATGCAGTATTGGATATAGAGTACTGGAAGTGTTCTATGCAGTATTGGATATAGAGTACTGGAAGTGTTCTATGCAGTATTGGATATAGAGTACTGGAAGTGTTCTATGCAGTATTGGATATAGAGTACTGGAAGTGTTCTATGCAGTATTGGATATAGAGTACTGGAAGTGTTCTATGCAGTATTGGATATAGAGTACTGGAAGTGTTCTATGCAGTATTGGATATAGAGTACTGGAAGTGTTCCACGCAGTTTGCATGCAAATGTCCACCAGCTTACAGGTTGGTGTGGTTTCCAGGCCAGCAGGAATTTGGAAGGACCCACAACCAGGGGTTGAAAACCCCAAATCCCATTGATTTTGGCGGCATACCTTGGCAGCCAAGCGCTTTTGCTCCTCCAGTCTTTTCTTCTCCTCCTCCTCCTGCTGTTGTGGGGTGAGGTACTTCTCTGCTCGTATCTAAAGAGGCACACAGAGATCACGGGCCTGCTGATATCATTTTCTCCATCCCATGTGGTGGGGGGGCGGCTCACCTGGGAGTGGTCCACGATGAACACCCTCTCGGGCACCTCTCTGTCGTTGAGCGAGGGCTCCCACAGGTCCTCCACCATTTCCAGCTCCTCCATGAGCTCCTTGACTTGCTTGTTCCTCTCTTTCACCCGAGCAATCTCCTGCACTTTTTGCTTGTACACGCCGTCAAACTTGGTGTTGAGGGCCGTCTTGATGCGGTAGATGACATCCTGCACATTTGCAGATACAAGCCACTTCAAATCACACATGCAGGCGTCCCGCCCATTTCACATTCCACTATCAATTCCAGAATCCTTCCTAAATCAGGAATAGATGTGTCTATAATGAATGAATACTTTGATATAACTTCAAAGATAATCTATATGGGATGGCCTCTGTCACCCAATGAAGGATCAACACTTCTATGACAATAAACTGTGTAGTATCCTACAACTTCATGCTGAGTGTAATAGAGACGAGAAACAAATACTATGATCTAATAGAGGATCCTACCACTATGGCACTGACTCCTGTTTGTTGGGCTATGATTACAGTATGTGGATGTGTGTGTGGGGGGGGGTCCTAAGGTAGGGAGCCCCACCTTTAGCAGGACCATATGTTTGTTGGGCTATGATTACAGTATGTGGATGTGGGATGTGGGATGTGGGGTCCATGCTGGAGATTCCCACCTGGAGCAGAACTATCTGGTTCATCTTCTGCTCTGTGGTTTGCAGGCTGAACTGGTCATAGAGGTAAGGATGCGAGAGCTCCAGCTCGGCAGAGTAGCTGCTCGCCAGTCCACTCATGGCCTCGGGGATCTCCCCTGGCTTTTGGGTCTTCTCTTTCTGTGAAGAGCATGGGTGCATGTTCATTCAGCCAGTGGCAGGAAATCCAGTAAGGAAATCGGCTTACAGAGGCGGCATCCACTTCCATCTTCCTTTTACTCTCAACCTCCTTAAGCTCGTCCAGGTCTTTCTGTGGTCGCTCCTTGAGGGGGTAGTTGGTCACCTCATGCTCTGTGTGGAAGGCCTGCGCTTGGCAAACACAATATTTGCATCCAGCTCGAAAGAAAGCGTTGATGCCTTGTGGCGTTCTACCTTCACAGCTCTGTCTTTGACCTTCAGGGAGTCCCAGCAGTCTCTCTTTAGGACGTCCCACAGGTAGCATCTCTCCCAAATTTGCATCTGGATTTCATCTCTCACCTGCAGTCAACCATCCCATCTGAGTAAAAGGACTTGTGTTGTATGACCCGGTGTGTCCCCCGTTACCCTGGCAACTTCCTGCTCCATCATGGTGTCGTGTCTCCTCTGCTTCTCATTGTCCACGTTGAATTCCTTCAGTTCCAGTCGCTCAATTTGACGAACGCTCTCATTTTCTTGGATCATCTCTTGGATCTGGGAGAATTTAGTGGTCTAGTTAGACTTTCCAGCGCCACCTTGGTCTTCACAAGGAGCTTTGAGCTTACAATGTGACGTATCTCTTCCATCTGCTCCCTTAGCTTCTCCTTTTTCTGGTGGTATTTCATGTCATCTTCTCCTGGAACCTGTGGCGTTGCAGAATGCAGAATGAATGACCATGTACAACGTGGTGGACTCAAGAATACCGCTTACCTGGCTTTCCCATGCAGGAGACTCTTGGCTGGACTCGGTGTTGACATCCATGGATTTGCTTTACCACATCAGCATTCAAGTTCAAGTAGTAAAAATACTTCAAAGAAAAGTCTTGGGAATGTTGTCCGTCATCCACAATCCTGATGTCAGACATACATGAACACACGTCTGTCTCTTTTCTGCGCTTTGCAAGGGCAAGGGTAAGCGTAAGGGTTTGGCCTTCATAGAAACATCTACTTTATCCTCATACAGTTGGAGTTATCTCACTCAAACGTGCTTTGTGTGCTAAACAACATTTTTCTTCGTTGTTTTTTTGAATCTTCGTTGTTTTTTTGAAGTATTCCATTGTAACGCCTTCGTATTGAATTAGGAACGCAAATGTTCCCGCCAAATACACAAACGGATGTGAACAGCGATGACGTTGGTCAAATCTGATTATCGATTGGTCGCTATGATAGACGTCATTGTCACGCGACACTTTATTACGCGAACTAAATTACGTAGAAAACTCATTAGCCGTACGTTTTTGTCGCCGCGAGTCCGCCATCTTGTGTAGCACTACCTTGTTCTTTTGCGACTTTCGACGTTTTTCGCTTTCTGTGTCCTACGCCTATTTCCTAACTGTCAGCCGAGACAAAATATTCAATTTAAATTTCTTGTATTACCAAAATACATGACTCACAAATGACTAAATGACACTCAACTTTCCTGGGTATTGCATCGCTTTGTGAATGTGGCCATTATGGTCGGACACTGTTGCTATGGCGACCAGCAGCACAACTAATGTCATCGCGTCATGAAGATGGGCTCCAGCAGACCCTAGCTAGGACCTGCGGTAGACTAAATGGATGGATGGACGACTTGTTGACTGTTCTTTCATTCGTTCATGAACACAGAAAGGTACATTCCAATAGTCAAAATGCAACCTAACTTGAAAAATGCAGACAATGACCTCGAAGCAAATGAAACAATTGTCTCAATCCAGACTGACGTAAAACAATATGTACATGTTCTCATTAAGTACACAATAACTATTTTTATAGTTAGACAAAGACACAGGACAGACAAGATTCCTACCTGCGTGCTATGCTATCTTAGCACCGGTCAATGCATCCTCGCTTTATGACAACAGACATTTATTTTATTGTTTACGACTAAGTAAGAAGTAAGGCTAACCACGTCGAGATAACTTGTTGCCAAAAACACAACAAGCCGTGCGTTTCCTAGGAACCCTGGTCCCGCCCACTTCTTTCGTCATCGCTCGGTGGCTGATACTTTTTCCCGGAAGTAGGCGCACGAGCTGAACAAAAGATAGGACTTTCCGGACGCTTTTCCCCTGCAAATCCATTGCCCCGGATACCGGTAACGGTGTGTAACAAAGTGTAACAATGACAAGTCAAAGGTGTTTGGCCAAAGGTAAGCAGTAAATACTGCTAAATAAATACTGAATAAGCGAAGCTTGTCATTTAGCGTCGATTAGCAGGGTCACTGGACAGCCACGTCTTGTTTGAACTTGACTAGCTACTCGATTAGCTTGTGTTATTTCCGTTGAAAAGGCTGGTCGTGCATCGAATAGGAGCAGGGAGTCCTGTTTACATGCGAGCCTTTTCCCACCGCTCACCAAAAACATGAAACATGAACATGAGATGCTGACTCGGCTTGTTGAACGGTGACCATTGGCACCTCATCGTAGCTGTAAAAATAAGACCTCTTGAGGACAAAAGTGGCTCATTTGACATGTTGTGGTATTTTAGACGTGGCATTATACCGATTGAATAAAAGTGTGGCATTAGCTGACAAATATGTTGTGGTTGCACATCACCTTGCATGTTTGAACTAGAATGTATCTTTTTCCAGGGAGCTCTGCCCCCGGACCGGTACCAGAGGGCCAAATCCGCCTGTACAGCATGAGGTTCTGCCCCTTTGCCCAGAGAACCCGACTGGTGCTGAACGCCAAAGGCATCAAGTAAGGACGCCTCCTGACCTGAACCTTTGTTTTCGATTTCCACTCGAGCCTTTTTTGCACACCAGACACCAGATTGTCAACATCAACCTGAGGGACAAACCCGAATGGTTTCTGAAGAAAATCCCCCAAGGTCTCGTCCCCATCCTGGAGACCACAGCGGAGGAGCTGATATGGGAGTCTCCCATTGCCTGCGAATACCTGGATGATGTGTACCCCGGCAGGAAGCTGCTTCCGTCCACTCCGTTGGAAAAAGCCCAGCAGAAGATGCTGCTGGAGAAGTTCTCCAAGGTATTGGGTCTAAAGCTGGGTGAAGTTTTGTGTGCCCCGCCCACCCTGCCACTAAGGGATATTGTGTACAGATCCCTCCGTCCACCTACAAGATCGCTCTGGGCAGACACAAGGGTGAAGATGTTTCCGGGCTAGTTGATGAACTCAGAGAGAAGTTTGGCCAATTAAATGAGGTCCGTGTCAATTCTTGCTTTGCTTGCTTCGATTTTGTCCTGACTACGGATGTGTTTTCTACAGGATCTGGCAAAGAAGAAGAGCAAGTTCTTTGGTGGTGATTCTATCACCATGATCGATTATATGATGTGGCCGTGGTTTGAGAGGCTGGAGGTCTTCAAGGTGAAAGAGTGAGTAGTGTCTTGAACAATATTTGGACCCTCCCTGGTTTACTTTTGACAAATGATGATGATTTCGTTGTTAAAGGAAAGGTGGCCTTTTTTAATATTTCCCATCATCCACACGCTGTTTCCTCTGAAGGTATAAAAACTAGGGATGTTCCCATTAGGGTTTTATGCTGCCGATGCCGATGCCGCTCCTGCAAAACACAGACGTTACCCACGCTGTAGAAGACCTAATGCTACAATGCTAAAGCTGCTTACCATGGAGAGACGTCTTTTCTTGAGAAACTTGGGACTGTCCAGTGTCTACTTTGGGGTGGATTGGGGGTCCAACACATGGACGTAGGTTAAAAGCGGACGTTTAAAAAAGATTCATCACCGTTTATCAACTCCTATAAAGTTGGCGGGACAAACCGGAAGTGTTTCTATGCACTCTGCAGTGTGACCAACCACAGGGGCGGGGGGCGTGCCTGGAGGCGGGCCGTGGGTGGAATACATTAAAACGGAGTTTTGCAGGAACCACGAAATCCAAAGAAAGACAGCTGAATAGGTGCAGACTCTGGAAGATCTAGAACGTTTCGTGTGCTGGTTATGGTGTGTAGCTCCTCTATAGGAGACCACAAGTGGATACAAAGGGCCAACGTGAGCATCATAGGTCCTCTTAAAGGACTGAAATCGGGTGCTGGTACGTAAAGGACATGGAATGCATCTGGCGGGACCTGTAGATCATCCCAGGCCTGCTTTTGATGGGAAAATGTGTTATTCCAGTTGCTTAGACGGTGCACCTGAGCTGAAGATGTGGGTGGAGCACATGTCAGAGGACCCGGTCGTCCAAGCCAGCGGGCACAGCGTGGACACCTACCAAGCCTACTACCAGACCTACCTGGAGGCCAAACCCGACTTTGACTATGGGCTGTAGATAACCCGAACCACCACGCAGCTTTTCTTTCTTTTTATACATGTGCTGCTGAGTCATTCTAGTTGGGGGGGGGGGCGTTTTTCCTGCTTCTGAATGTTGTTGTACTCAATTCTTTGGGGATCTGTCATCATCTTCAACACACGCTCTTCCCTCAACACAGCAGGTGGAAGTGTCAGTTTGTGGGTGTGGTTCTGCAATTGTACAATGCAAAATAAACAGGAGCTGTATAGCTCGATGCCAATGCCATCAAATATGAAAGGAGAAAGCACAGCATTCAACATATGTTCATTCCAGCCAACGGTTAACAGTCAAGGCAAACATGCATGCTAAGCTCTGGGGCGCATTATAAGGCTTATGCTGCCATCTAGTGGTGGAAAGGATGAACAGCGGCATGACTTGAACTCTTGAACGAAGGAGCGAGGATCCATTTTGGGTAGCAACTCTGAACTGCGTGATGAGGGGCGGAGCTTAACACGATTGCTGGATGAAATGTAGTCCATGTGAATAATGAGAACCGGAAGTGTCCTTATATGGTCTCCAACGAATTCAGTCATCTTGAAGTGACGGCCTTTTTTACAACTCCTTGTACAAAAATAAACCTACATGAAAAAAACAACTCCTCTAAACTAGCTTAACTAATAGCAGTAACTTTCATTGGTTGTTTATAAATGCTGTACATAGTACAAAAAGCACATACTGGGACGAAATACCTAATATGGTCATACTTAAAACAGTTAACCATGGTTCCCACCGACTAGCATAACTCCTCCTCGGCAGCCCGAAAGGCGACTGAGAAGAGCGCGCCATGATGGCAGGAAGTGACATCACAACAACGTCAAAGTTCAAACAAAATAACTGACGTCGCATATAGCGACAAAAACATACATGAAATGAATTTTTGGTGACATTAAATAAACTAAATTAACACATCGGTTACACTTGTATCAGCGGTTCCCCTCGGATTGTCTGAGGCTGTGGTGGTCTGCCCGGGACCCGTATTGGTACTGTATCAGTGAGGCTGTGGTGGTCTGCCCGGGACCCGTATTGGTACTGTATCAGTGAGGCTGTGGTGGTCTGCCCGGGACCCGTATTGGTACTGTATCAGTGAGGCTGTGGTGGTCTGCCCGGGACCCGTATTGGTACTGTATCAGTGAGGCTGTGGTGGTCTGCCCGGGACCCGTATTGGTACTGTATCAGTGAGGCTGTGGTGGTCTGCCCGGGACCCGTATTGGTACTGTATCAGTGAGGCTGTGGTGGTCTGCCCGGGACCCGTATTGGTACTGTATCAGTGAGGCTGTGGTGGTCTGCCCGGGACCCGTATTGGTACTGTATCAGTGAGGCTGCTGCTGTGTCATAGGGATGACAAATGAATGATGACAACTAACCATTTATTAATGAGTGAATTATTTATGAGCTTATTTATATAACATTTTTTACAACCAGCAGCACATGAAGCCAAACATTGCAAAGTTGCCAATAGTAGTCCATAGTAGTCCAATAGTCCAACATTTTCTGCTATTTGACACAAACCAAAGAAATGATTCAATAGTTAAAAATAACACAAGGAAGAAAATAATGTCAAGATTGTTGTAGAAATAATCCAAACAGAGAGCCCAGGGTTATGGCATGGTGAACCGGGGTGAGGCATGGTGAACCAGGGTGAAGCATGGTGAACCAGGGTGAAGCATGGTGAACCAGGGTGAAGCATGGTGAACCAGGGTGAGGCATGGTGAACCAGGGTGAAGCATGGTGAACTATGGTGAAGCATGGTGAACCAGGGTGAAGCATGGTGAACCAGGGTGAAGCATGGTGAACCCGGGTGAGGCATGGTGAACCCGGGTGAACTATGGTGAACCAGGGTGAAGCATGGTGAACCAGGGTGAAGCATGGTGAACCAGGGTGAAGCATGGTGAACCCGGGTGAGGCATGGTGAACCCGGGTGAGGCATGGTGAACCCGGGTGAACTATGGTGAACCAGGGTGAGGCATGGTGAACCAGGGTGAAGCATGGTAGAAAAGTGGAATGACATTGAAAGAGGGGCCGGCGCAGGTAAGCTTGGCAGGTGACAATGATAGACATCAGGTGACAGACATTTTACACGCTAAGGTTTAGGTGGAACACACGTAGGTCAGAAGAACAGAAGATGCTAGTTCCACAGGCTGTATTCTTAGTCATGAAAGGCTCCATCAAACAAGAGTGGCGTGTACTCTTGTAACAGCATGGCCGCGTTCCTCATCATCTCCTGGAGGTGGCGCACTGTTGCCGCGTAACGGTCCCTCCTCAACACCAAACTCCGGAACAGATTGACAGGATCCGCTTTGCGGATCACCTGCGGAAGCTGGACCTCTTGTGGTACTCTTCTGTTCCCTATCAGGACGTGATGAAGTCTCTTCTCCCGGAGGCTGCGGTGCATGAAATCGAGCACGTCCCGAAGTCTGCATTCGGTTGTGTCAGCAGCCCACGTTGACGTTTTGTTGATCAGCAGCAGGTGCAAAAGAACGGTCTTCCAGTGGTAGTCGGTCAAAGCGTTGTCACCAGTGAGCGCCGTCTGCTTCCTGTGCAGGAAGACGACCACCTGAAGGCAGTGTAGATGGCAGGAGCGTTGTGGGAGGTGTTTGGTCATGTGTTTCAGGAGGTTCCTCTCGTAGATGGCCAGCGAAAGAGGCCAAAAGGGGTCTTGAGGTCCGTGGCAGTCCGATGGGAAGTGAGAAACCAAATAGGCATCGGTGTCCACCAGCTGGACCGCAGGTATGATGTTCACCATGATGGTTTTCCCCGAAGGGAATCGGACCTTTAGGGCGCCCGCCGCATCCAGGCTGCGAAACGTGACTTCAAAGTCATACTTGTGGGAGATGCGCCCCCACGCTTTAGTGAGGGACACCTGAAACCACTTCATGACTTGATCTTTGGCCAGGAGGGACGTTCTTCTGGAGCCCAGCAGCTCATCCAGGCTGGGTTCATGTTTAGCATGCAGCAGACACAGCATGTCTTCTCCCAGGTTAGCGGAACCACACAGGCACCCTCCCTCCTGGTCCCCGAACAAGCCCACCTGGATGGTGCCACATGCTTGCTTGTCAGGGGGGGTGTCTCTGGACGGCTCGCACCACAAGCTGACCTGGAAGGAAAGCGGGTCCGGAGGCGAGAACGGCACAATGAGGTCGCACGCCGGAGGCTTGCACACCTGCCAGCACTCGAACATGCTTCCGATCCCGACAAAGTCCTCCACCTCCATGTCCGCCTCTCGGTCGCAGACGCTCCTCAGCGACTCCAGGAGGTCGTCAGCAAAGCCCTCGGCAAACTCCCTCACCCTCCCATTGTCCCGGGCGGCGCTGTACGTGATCTGGTCACAGAAGCTGCTGAGGGTGTCCTTATCTAGAAGCATTGTGCTGGCGTCCACGGATCCACTCTCAGGAAGCTCGTCATCCACTCCCCTCGCGTCCGACTCTCCCACGTCCACCCTGCACATCTCAATGGCAAAGAAGACCAGAAAGGACACGGCGCTCCATATGTGCCAGCCGTAACCTTCCTCACGGACGCCTTCCTCCAAGCGGGACAGCTCCTCCTCCAGCTTGGCCCGCTCGCGTTCCAGCCTCTCCTGGTGCTCCCGCATGCGCACCATCAGCTGCTGGTCCTCCTCCGCCACGGAGGTGGCGTTCTCTTGGGGAAAGAGCAAGGGATGGTTCAAGATGGCGGCGGTGATGACCATGCACACCCGTGTGATGGTCGCCTGCATCTTCGGCTCGTGTCTACCAGCCGCCGTTTTGCAGCTGCGCTTCACTTCCTGAAACAAACACCAAGAAAAAAGGCTTGACTGGATGAGAGTCCAGAATTCACGCAGAAACATGGCGCCCTTCTGAGGCCGGCTGTTTTGCTTGCTTGTACAGACCCAAGACCTGGCTGCTGGTCTTGATCGGGAACCCTTTCCCTAGGTGGTGCTGGTCTTGTGTCTATGTGTGAACAATGGGTTTTACTTTTACGCCAAATTGTATGCTCAGCTTTTTTTAACAGCCCCACACTGTGCTTCATTTAGGAGATTAGTTTGGACTTGTTGTTTTTTCCCTCTCCTA
Organism: Doryrhamphus excisus; assembly: GCF_030265055.1. Taxonomy (NCBI): domain Eukaryota; kingdom Metazoa; phylum Chordata; class Actinopteri; order Syngnathiformes; family Syngnathidae; genus Doryrhamphus; species Doryrhamphus excisus. The sequence goes on from NC_080485.1 coordinate 123,734, forward strand.
GTGAGTAAGTACTTACCGCGGTAAGTCATGGTAACCTTCACCGCGGTAAGTCATGGTAACGTTCACCGCGGTAAGTCATGGTAACGTTCACCGCGGTAAGTCATGGTAACGTTGATCACGGTAAGTCATGGTAACGTTGATCGCGGTAAGTCATGGTAACGTTGATCGCGGTAAGTCATGGTAACGTTCACCGCGGTAAGTCATGGTAACGTTCACCGCGGTAAGTCATGGTAACGTTCACCGTGGTAAGTCATGGTAACGTTGATCACGGTAAGTCATGGTAACGTTGATCACGGTAAGTCATGGTAACGTTGATCACGGTAAGTCATGGTAACGTTGATCACGGTAAGTCATGGTAACGTTGATCACGGTAAGTCATGGTAACATTCACCGTGGTAAGTCATGGTAACGTTGATCACGGTAAGTCATGGTAACGTTGATCACGGTAAGTCATGGTAACGTTGATCACGGTAAGTCATGGTAACGTTGATCGCGGTAAGTCATGGTAACGTTGATCACGGTAAGTCATGGTAACATTCACCGTGGTAAGTCATGGTAACGTTGATCACGGTAAGTCATGGTAACGTTGATCACGGTAAGTCATGGTAACGTTGATCGCGGTAAGTCATGGTAACGTTCACCGCGGTAAGTCATGGTAACGTTCACCGCGGTAAGTCATGGTAACGTTCACCGTGGTAAGTCATGGTAACGTTGATCACGGTAAGTCATGGTAACGTTGATCACGGTAAGTCATGGTAACGTTGATCACGGTAAGTCATGGTAACGTTGATCACGGTAAGTCATGGTAACATTCACCGTGGTAAGTCATGGTAACGTTGATCACGGTAAGTCATGGTAACGTTGATCACGGTAAGTCATGGTAACGTTGATCGCGGTAAGTCATGGTAACGTTGATCACGGTAAGTCATGGTAACATTCACCGTGGTAAGTCATGGTAACGTTGATCACGGTAAGTCATGGTAACGTTGATCACGGTAAGTCATGGTAACGTTGATCACGGTAAGTCATGGTAACGTTCACCGCGGTAAGTCATGGTAAAGGATGAAGAAACCTATAAAGTATGCTGACATTTTGTGACGTTTTTCCTTTCTCGACATTTACGTATAATCATGCTACCGCAAGTGAGCTCAGGTTTTATTGGGAAGGGAAACATCTCCTCAAGCAAAGTGACGTTGCCAAGCGACTCCTCCTCTGTTGTCATGGCAACAAAATAGTGCCCGTGTCTACACATGAATCCCATTGGCGTGCCCGATGCAGCGACTACAACCAAATCATGATGTGGGAGTTGATTGTTTTTTTGGCGAGAAGAGCATTTCAAACGTGCCACAAAGTGTCGCATCGCCCTGACAACAAGTTTAGCTAGCAGCTCGCGTGTCGTCGAAGTTTAACCAAGTTTGAAGGAACTGAAAATGTAAATGAGAAACAAACTTACCTTTAACACGATCTCTGCTCCGTATCGTGATATAAAACGTCATGTCGCCGTCTCTGTTGGCAGTTTATTAGCCTCACGGAGCTTCCAAGTTGCAGCTTTTCTCTGACATTTCCTGTTCTCGAGAGCTCCACCCAACAACGGAAGCTGCGCCCAAAGACCACGCCCACAATAGTTCCAGCGAGACACGCCCACTGTCATTTGGTGACAAATCATTGAATACTTTTAGCTCAGCTGAAAAAAATATCTGGTTTAATGGGATCAAATATAATCATGATATATATATATAATAACGATTTAGTTGATAGTAAAGCATATTGTTGACCAACTGACGATTGAATCAAACAAAGTTAAAAAAAAATACTTTTGCGAGACAATGCATCATTTAGTTAGTCATTTTGCGGGTGTCCTTTTTTTTAGCATTCTTCTCTTTTAAGCATTTTTTAAATGGACATCTGGTGTATTTTCACGTTTGTTAGGTAGATGACTTCATCTTCAATTTCATATGGGATTCATATTGAGTGTTGGACCAGGGTTACAGGCATTGCCTTAGACAGCTTTGCAGTGGACTGGCATGACCTTTGAACCAGGAAGGGGGGCGGGGTGAACTGCCTCTGTGCTGGAATGTTGAAATCAAGTTGGTCGGAAGCAACCAACGTTTCCTGACGTTTCCTTCTCTGCTGAAGTCAGACGGTCCTGACTATGGATCAGAGCTGAAGAACACATCCAGTCAACCACTGCTTGGAAAATGAACCGTGACATGACAGCTCATCATCTCAGCTAGGCCGGCACCAAGACCACAATATCTCAGCTAGGCCGGCACCAAGTCCACAATATCTCAGCTAGGCCGGCACCAAGACCACAATATCTCAGCTAGGCCGGCACCAAGTCCACAATATCTCAGCTAGGCCGGCACCAAGACCACAATCAGTCCCCAGGCTAGGACTAGGCCCAGCGTTCTACCCGATCCGTGATATTGACTGTATGTCGATAGCATTACATTGTTGTTATGCTCTTCTGCTGTACGGAGCAAGTGTATATTGATTGATCAGCGATTGATTAGTTAGGTCAGAGTGCATGTAGTACACTGGGCTTGTGTCTTTTATTTGGCTAAAAGAGGACACTAGCAGGTACAGGTCCACAAAACAGCAGAGCAAAAATACACAAGTCCAACAAAAAGCAAAAGCTCCTCATAGCAACCGGCTGAAAGTCCAAACGTGACGGATAACTGATCACCGATCAGCTACAGCTGCATGCAGCGTCACAGGAAACAAACAGGAAACAAGACATACGCAACAAAAGCAGCCAAGACCAAATGATGGTGAAATAGAAAGCCGTCACATGGATGGTGACATAAACATTAGCTTGAGGAACACAACACGCTGGAAGAAAGGTTGGACTTGCTGAAGAATGTTCGTGTTCGTGTTCAGTATGAATGAGTAAAAGTACCACAGGGCAGCCATGTTGCTTTTTCATCCCTGGATGGCGGCTCCTCCCATCACTGCCAGGCGCTGGATTGCTCAGCCGCTAACGGCTCGAGACGGCCATGATGTGTTCCTGCAGTCTTCATCTAGTCATGGTCACAAGGCTGGTGGAAAGGCCGGCCAATTCAAACCTTGGACAAAATAGCCTGCACCTTCTGTGCTTTGTCTCTGTGCTTGGTGCCACGCAGGCTGTGGAGCAAGTCTGTCATGGCGTCCTTGCCCCGCTGCTCCGTCCACCTCATCAGCAACTGCAGCGTCTGCTCCTGACAGTCGCCCGGGTGGTCTTGCAGGCAGGCCTCGATGAACACCGGGTTCATCCCGCTCCTCATCGCCACGCCGGACATGGTCTTCCATCCCAGCACGTCGGCAATATCAGGCAGGTGACACCAAGTATCCGTAGCTGGGGAGGAACGTGGCATGGATGCTGAGGTCAGAGTGGCCAGCTACTGTAGACCCCCTCCAAGTACGACCCTGCTCAGCGGCACAATGTCACAACGGGAGGCCAGCATACCACGTGACGCCACCACGCTGCTCTCCTGCTACTTGCTAGTAAAGTACAGCATACATCGTCCTATGAAATAACGGTACTTACTGTTCAACGACTGCAAGTCCTGTCGAAAAGAAAAAGGTAGAACAGAATCACCGTCATAGTAGACAATAAAATGTCAATCACAGCACACAAAGCAGTTAGCATGCCCCAACCGTCCCTAACCCTTCTCCATATTAAGCATCAACCGTGTCGGATACACTTCTACAGACGTGCACGTGATCACGGAACGTCCCAGGGCTTTATTTTGGAATGTTGCCCATCATCCACAATCCTTATGCCTGAACACCTTCTCTTTTCTGGGTCTTCCAAAGTTATAAAAAGAGGCGAAAAGAGGCGGCTATGTCATGGGACACACCGATGAGCCTTGTAAAAGAGCGCCAACAAGGCTCCATGTCCATCATGTGGGCTGCATATGAAGCAAAGTTCCTTATGAAGGTACGTACCATCTCAAGCGTCTTGCTGCTGTTTGGAGCGCTGGAGGTCTGCTGGTTACTCAGTCCTGATCATCCACAACACAAAGTTTGCTACTTTTATGCCAATCCAACAAAAAGCAGTGGCGACATCAAACTCACGTTTCTTCTTTCTCCAGCAGCATAGAACCACAGCAGTTAGCAGCACGGCTCCACAGGCCAGGCCGGCCCAGACATGACTTCTCGCTAAAACCACAACATCAACCATCAACCATCAACAGATGCTGTTTGATGGCAGAGAGACCAGGTTATAATGAGACGTGGACGCATACCTTCTACCGGGTCGTGGCACACCGTGTTGTTGGTGGCTGTGCAGGAAACTCTGACCCCTTGTGGACCACACCTGCTCCCCAAAATGAAGACAACGATCAACAAATACAAACACAAATATGGATCAATATTAATGATGAGGAGCAAATCTTACTCTTCACAGCGGCTACAGAGTTTACAGCCTTCATCGCTGGCGCTAATGCAATAGTGATGCGCTTTACACCGGCACTTGGTGTCGCTGGCTCTGCTGCAGGCCGTGTCCACCTCCAGGTTAGCTAGGTTGGAAACAACATTAGAACCGCCATCTCACACCACCTTACTCTCTACTAGCCTTGGTATTCCTGGTTAGCTAGGTTGGAAACATTAGTACCACCATCTCATACCACCTTACTCTCTACTAGCCTTGGTATTCCTGGTTAGCTAGGTTGGAAACAACATTACTACCCCCATCTCATACCACCTTACTCTCTACTAGCCTTGGTATTCCTGGTTAGCTAGGTTGGAAACAACATTAGTACCACCATCTCATACCACCTTACTCTCTACTAGCCTTGGTATTCCTGGTTAGCTAGGTTGGAAAGATTAGTACCACCATCTCATACCACCTTACTCTCTACTAGCCTTGGTATTCCTGGTTAGCTAGGTTGGAAACAACATTAGTACCACCATCTCATACCACCTTACTCTCTACTAGCCTTGGTATTCCTGGTTAGCTAGGTTGGAAACAACATTAGAACCACCATCTCATACCACCTTACTCTCTACTAGCCTTGGTATTCCTGGTTAGCTAGGTTGGAAACAACATTAGTACCACCATCTCATACCACCTTACTCTCTACTAGCCTTGGTATTCCTGGTTAGCTAGGTTGGAAACAACATTAGAACCGCCATCTCACACCACCTTAATCTCTACTAGCCTTGGTATTCCTGGTTAGCTAGGTTGGAAACAACATTAGTACCACCATCTCATACCACCTTACTCTCTACTAGCCTTGGTATTCCTGGTTAGCTAGGTTGGAAACATTAGTACCACCATCTCATACCACCTTACTCTCTACTAGCCTTGGTATTCCTGGTTAGCTAGGTTGGAAACAACATTAGTACCCCCATCTCATACCACCTTACTCTCTACTAGCCTTGGTATTCCTGGTTAGCTAGGTTGGAAACAACATTAGTACCCCCATCTCATACCACCTTACTCTCTACTAGCCTTGGTATTCCTGGTTAGCTAGGTTGGAAACATTAGTACCACCATCTCATACCACCTTACTCTCTACTAGCCTTGGTATTCCTGGTTAGCTAGGTTGGAAACATTAGTACCACCATCTCATACCACCTTACTCTCTACTAGCCTTGGTATTCCTGGTTAGCTAGGTTGGAAACAACATTAGTACCCCCATCTCATACCACCTTACTCTCTACTAGCCTTGGTATTCCTGGTTAGCTAGGTTGGAAACAACATTAGTACCACCATCTCATACCACCTTACTCTCTACTAGCCTTGGTATTCCTGGTTAGCTAGGTTGGAAACAACATTAGTACCCCCATCTCATACCACCTTACTCTCTACTAGCCTTGGTATTCCTGGTTAGCTAGGTTGGAAACAACATTAGTACCCCCATCTCATACCACCTTACTCTCTACTAGCCTTGGTATTCCTGGTTAGCTAGGTTGGAAACATTAGTACCACCATCTCATACCACCTTACTCTCTACTAGCCTTGGTATTCCTGGTTAGCTAGGTTGGAAACATTAGTACCACCATCTCATACCACCTTACTCTCTACTAGCCTTGGTATTCCTGGTTAGCTAGGTTGGAAACAACATTAGTACCCCCATCTCATACCACCTTACTCTCTACTAGCCTTGGTATTCCTGGTTAGCTAGGTTGGAAACAACATTAGTACCCCCATCTCATACCACCTTACTCTCTACTAGCCTTGGTATTCCTGGTTAGCTAGGTTGGAAACATTAGTACCACCATCTCATACCACCTTACTCTCTACTAGCCTTGGTATTCCTGGTTAGCTAGGTTGGAAACATTAGTACCCCCATCTCATACCACCTTACTCTCTACTAGCCTTGGTATTCCTGGTTAGCTAGGTTGGAAACAACATTAGTACCCCCATCTCATACCACCTTACTCTCTACTAGCCTTGGTATTCCTGGTTAGCTAGTTGCAGTAGGTAGTGTGTAGTTGTCGGTGGTACCGATGATGTGACTATTTCTGTACAATGTTTCCAAATGATGGAAGACAGTGAAGGTACCATTGGGGTGCGAGCACGATGTGCAGCGTTCGCAGGTGCGCTGCTGGTTGGGGCTGCTTCTGTACGTGTTTGGCTCACACGGCTCACACGATCCATCGTGCGGACTGGCAGACGTGCAGTGCTTCTGGAGACGCTGTCCTGCACCATTGGATTGGAGCAGCAAGTATGACAACAATAACCAACACAACATGTTCACCAAGAAACCAATCAGTCAGGGGCTACGTAGCACAGCGGTTAGCACAGCGGTTAGCACAGCGGTTAGCACATTTGCCTCACAGTCATTCCCAATTTGTTGGATGGAATGTGGCTTTATCCTAAAACCACTCAAAGCGAGTCGATGGCGTGAATGCTGGCTGGTCTGTGATTGGCTGGTTTGGCAGCTGGGATAGGCTCCAGCCCGACCCTATTGCGTAGAACAGGGGTCGGCAACCTTTACTATCAAAAGAGCCATGTTACCCCCATGCTAACTGGAGAAAAATAGACTGGAGCCGCAAAACATCATTTCACAACAATATCCTATCAACTTCCAACTAAAGTTGGAATCCGTTTTAGAAATGCGAGCCGGGGAAGCAGAGAAGACAAAAGTATGAAAAACTGGAACGCTCCCGTTTGGAGATATATATAGATATATATATAACATAACATACATACATAGATAGATATAGATAGAACATAACATATATATTTATTCATGGTTGGTTTACCAGTCGGGGAGGCCCATTACATCCAATCACCAGCTTCCCCTCCATTCCTCAGCTCATCCAATCACTGGTCAGAACTCAGCCAGGATTCATTCAGGGTCTCACAGAAAGTGGGAATTTAAAAAAGCCGTTACAAAGACGCACATTTTCCCCATCGGGGTGTTCAAGAAATACTTGAGCATTGCGAGGGGGGCCACGACAAAGAGATTGAAGAGCCACATGGCTCTGGAGCCGGGGGTTGCTGACCCCCGAGATGCTCACCAGCGGCACACAGACAGCACGTGCTTGCGCCATGTTGGTAGGCTCCATCGGCACATCCGTCTTGTCCCGGCACCGGTGACCTTTCACCTTCAAGCCCCGCCTCTCGAAGTTTCCTTTGGACTGCAGCATGTCGGGCGCTGAGCGGAAACCGAAAGTGAAAGTCTCTTCAAACATTCACGGAAATGTTTTACCCAACAAAGTGCAACAGTCTGTCCTTTATTCTACACCTTAACTGGTCGCACACCGAAGCAAAAATAGCTTTAGCTAGCCACCTAACTTTGCGAACACACACACGCAGACCACTTCCCTAAGCCTAGTTTTACCGTGGAGTGATTAAAAAATAAGTACGTCCCTAAATTCATACTTGTGGTCTATTCAAGTTTTACTTACAGCGACAAGCGGAAGCCAAACAAGATAAGGACGACGAAAAACTCGGAAAAAACAGACGCAAGGCAAGGCTTCATGTTAGTGACGTTGAGACGCCTTGTAATACGCATGCGCACAAGCCTTTCCTACAAATAGTTAGGTTTTGAGTCATCGATGAACGTTTTTGTGTACTTTTATTCAAAGGACATTTTGTACAGTAAAGTGTATTTCAAGACCAAAAGTCAGCCGATTGGCCAATACTGTATTATTCAATCTTTGCTCATCTACTTTATGGCTAAATATGAATCCGTGCTGTTCTCCGATACTGCCGCTAGAGGGAACCAGAATGCTTTGTTAGTTACTGCTTGGATGAGTATCGACAATGAAAAGTCCAAGATTTCTATAAATTATCAATTATATGATATATAAACGCTCCCAATGTTAAAAAGACTATTTTTAAATAAATAAGCTAGAAATAAAATAAATTAAACCCCAAAATAAAAAATTATAAAAATAAATAGAAATCATATATATGGAAACGTTTTTACACTTATCGTTTTTTAATTTGAATCTTTTAAGACCAAAACAGAAATAAATTCAAAGAATTATATATACATATATACAAGTCAAATAAATGCGTGGTATCTAATCATTTACTGCTTATGTAACCCAGATGGGTTGATAGCAAACTGCTAGCAGGACCCGAATCACTCCTTGCTGACTCCACTATTCATTTAAATCCCAAGGACTTCCCCAGAAGACCAACAATATCTCTCCAAGCTGGGGGCTTTTTACTGTGGGTTAACGCGCACGCGCACGCGCACACAAGGCTGCTGCGACACCTCTGGTGTCTCCGAGGAAGACACGAGTGGAAATCGGCAGGAAAAGAGAAAGGTTCCTCCCCTGCGAGCGAGTGCGATCGGGATCTGGAATCAGTCGAAGGAAGAAAAGGGAGAACGTCAGCCTTGAGGAGGAAACGTCTGCCTACAAATGGAGACGCGAGCATTCGTCACGCAGCCATAAAAGTCCACACCTCCTTCTTGTCTATCAAAGTCACGCGAGATTTAAAGCAGATGCGACGAGAGAGGAATGAAGCCGCTCGGTTGGGATTGAAATCATCCAGAGTCCACCGTAGAAGAAGGAGCACCGAGGGAGGTGCGGGAGGGAGCCCTCGGTCCGAATTCAGGGTCAGCCGGAAGAGGGAGGACCTTGTCCGCCTCGCTGTGACGTCATGCTCCCGGCTGCTCGCTCCGGCCTCTGGATGAGATCTCGTTTATGAGCGTCGTGGAAGCCCACCCCCCATGGCGCCCCCCCACAAAGACACAGCCGGCTGCTGCTCCATCTGACCTACTTCCTTTCTCCAGACCAGCCTAACGTTTGCATTCTGCCTCGTCACCGACAGATGGCCCAGGAGGAGATCTACCAGACGGAGGAGATCTTGCCAGGCAGAGGAGATCTACCAGGCAGAGGAGATCTACCAGGCAGAGGAGATCTACCAGGCAGAGGAGATCTTACCAGGCAGAGGAGATCTACCAGGCAGAGGAGATCTTACCAGACAGAGGAGATCTTGCCAGGCAGAGGAGATCTTGCCAGGCAGAGGAGATCTTGCCAGGCAGAGGAGATCTACCAGGAAGGCAGGATCCCAGCCCAGCCAACAACTGCTGCTGTTTGCTCCACAAAGTCAGCGATCAAAGATCCTCTACGTGACAGGATCAGCAGTCCAAGATTCTTCCTGATTATTTAGAAGGACGTCCTGCACATCAACTACTCAGGCGTGGTAGTACCTGTGGTAGTACCTGTGGTAGTACCTGTGGTAGTACCTGTGGTAGTACCTGTGGTAGTACCTGTGGTAGTACCTGTGGTAGTACCTGTGGTAGTACCTGTGGTAGTACCTGTGGTAGTACCTGTACTCGGCTGTTGCCAGGTTGCATCCATGATGGCAACCGATGGCCGTTATCTTTTTTATCCACACACACCACTTACTGCTTCTACTAACAATACTACGACTACTACTAGTACTGCTAGTACTGTGGTAGTGTTAGTATTGGTAGTAAGAACTAGCATGTTTTGTGAAGAGGAGAATGTCCAGGCTGCTAAGTCAAAGAGTTTGTTGGTAAAAGGGGGCCTTGGTGGTGTCCGGTGAGATTAGGAGCCACGTCCACGTAATCCCACCTCAATCCAGGCCAAATAAAAGCGCTCAGTCAGCATGTTGGAGATGAAGCCCCCCCCCCTCGGCAGGTGGGCTTTCCCTGCCAGGGATTATTTCCAGCGTCCGTCTGCTGGCTCAACTCCCCTTCTTTGAAAGATAGAAGCTGTAGTCTGTTGCAAGAATGAAATGTTATTGTGCATAAATGAAGTGGAGATGTGGATGTGTGGTAGGCTCCAGCACAGCCGCCACCCTGCCCAGGACGAGAGGAAATGATCATCATCATCTGGGGATCAGCGAGAATACAAAATCATTCTTCACGTGTTTTGCTTGGTTTTCTATTGGATGTCGAGTCCATCAAGGACGACACGTCTACGACACGTCTACGACACGTCTACGACACGTCTACGACACGTCTACGACACGTCTACGACACGTCTACGACACGTCTACGACACGTCTACGACACGTCTACGAGTGTTTGGTGGGGAATATTGGTGGAGGAGCGTGATGATTATTTGCTGTCTTTGCCATCCATGGGAAGGAGGTCCCTGTTCTACACCCCCCACCAGTCATGTCGCAGACGTCTCCTTTCATGTCTCCATGCAGCACATCAGGGTGGGTGGGGTGGGGGGGTACTATCATGAAAGATGCATATAGGTTATGATCAGGACACGGGGGGGTGGGGTGCTTTGGTCTGGGTCTTCTGCTGGCGACACAGACGCTAATCCTCTTACTCTCTCACTGGGGAGACGCAAAGTGGAGCGGGCTGGCCTCATCGTGCCCCCCCTGCACCCTCGGAGGATCCAAGCACTCATCTTATGTGGAAGAACGTCCTTGGCATGAATCCCAAGGTCAGACTGGAATGCTAACAAAGATTCACACCCACATGATCAAATAAACGCTAGCATGTGACACCATCATAGAGTGACCGCCATAGAGTGACCGCCATAGAGTGACCGCCATAGAGTGACCACCATAGAGTGACCGCCATAGAGTGACCATCATAGTGACCACCATAGAGTGACCATCATAGAGTGACCGTCATAGAGTGACCATCATAGTGACCGCCATAGAGTGACCGCCATAGAGTGACCACCATAGAGTGACCGCCATAGAGTGACCATCATAGTGACCACCATAGAGTGACCATCATAGAGTGACCGCCACAGAGTGAGCATCATAGAGTGAGCATCTCCTGGTGGTACTCTCCCCCCGCATTACTGTCCTTCTCCTGAAGGTCCTCGTCCTCATCCTGACATGTACATACGTAGGTAGGGCTTATGGTGATGCCAAGGTGTGTAAAGAAAGCGTGTGCTTCTACAGGTAATGATGATGTCATGTTATGTCATGGCGTGGCGTGGCGCCACATGACAGGCAGCACGTGCTGGCCAGATGAGGGTATAGCAGCAGCCCGAGCGTTTTGTGTATGATATTTTATTCTCTTAGGATAAAAAAGATGAACAATTACACGGGATGCCTTGTTCTGCATAATTTAAAGGTATACACAGTGGGAAGAGGAATGGCAATGCTTTGTAGACATCTTCACAACCCCCACCTCCCCCAATAAAACCCGGGCCTGCATGCAGTTTGCGCTGCAGAGGCCAAAAGTCATGTGACCAGCCTGCAAAGAGCACGAGAAGCATTCACAGTAAGGAGGATGAAGATAAAAGATGAGGATGAGGAGTGCAGCACTGGCCTTGCTTTCCACACGAGGAGCAGCGTCGTCCCAGCAGATCCTTCAAGTGTGATTGTGCTGCTCCTTCATTGTCTTTCTGGCGGAGAAGCACGTGTAGTGTACACACATCCAGCATATATATATATGTACATATACACACCACACATACGCCACCTTTCCTGGACGGCCCTGCCAACAAACATGGCCTCTGACGCCGTGGGGGGGGGGGGGGGGGGGGGGCGGGACAAGCTTTCTATTCAAGTTTTCTCCTCTCCTGGTCCATCACTCCTGCGGCCTTGGTTGGGCGTGCAGAGGTCACACCTTGGTGATCTGCGTGTGCTGCTCTTCATCGAAAGGTTCGTTCTCCGGATCAGAGTCAGTGGTGTCAGAGTATCGATAATGGTCCGGCTCGTTGTCGCTAACGTCCGGCGTGACCGATGTGGACGTGCTGGCCTCGGAGTTGGAAGGCTCCTCCACCGTTTTGGTGAAATACAACTTCACCTGGGAGTGACATTTGAAAATAAAGGTCAGGTGCTGCGCCACACGCGTGTCACACGCGTGTCACACGCGTCCCACACGCGTCCCACACGCGTCCCACACGCGTCCCACACGCGTCCCACACGCCACACATGTCGTTACCTTGAAGTTGGGCGAGAAGTAGCGGTTAGCTTTGTCCTTGTTGGCCTTGTCCAGGTCGTTTTTAGTCAGCGTCAGGATGAGGAAGTCCCTGTCGCCCTCCCTGCACTCGGCACTCGGCGGCTGGCACTGGCCCCCGCCGACCCCCGCCTGCTGCTGCTGGCTCTCCACGTTGTTCACGGCACCGTTCTCCAGCTTCTCCGGGTTCTCCTCCGGCCCGGGGATGAAGAAGGTGTTGACCCAGAAATGAAACATTTTGTCCTGGGGAGAAGAAGAGTCAGGCAATCATTGGGTCAACAACAGGTCCCATCTTCTTTAAAGTAGTCAGGGTGCAGCTGGATACATCTATGGCCGCCATCACCTGGCCAGCAGGAGGACAAGAAGAGGCTGGGCTGGACGGCTTCCATATTAGCCCTGTGATTGGCTGGTGGCTAAATCACCTTCCATTCTGGTGGGTCTGACAGCCCACGTAGAGATTTACTCCAGTACGGCACGAGTGCCGCTGGTGCAGGGGGAGCCGTGGTTCATGGAAGGGAAAGACTTTCCCAAGTCAAACAAGCCAAACACGCAGTGCCTTGGTGAGGACGACATTGCTGAAGAACGTACGGCTATGCTAACTATTCACAATGTCTGATTGCAGCCCCGTCTTCTTTCCACACCTCCATCACCTCCATCACCTCCATCACCTCCATCACCTCCATCATCTCCACCACCTCCATCATCTCCACCACCTCCACCACCTCCATGTGCTACCAGCCCGCCAGGGTATGGGCCACCCATCCTGCAGGGATGAGTGTTGCATGTGGGATTTGGTGTTGAGTGATTGACGTGTAGCGTCTGTGCCAGTGACTCCCTGATGGGCTTCCTCGCCCCAACATCTCACAACATCTCTGCTATGACTTTGGGGAGGATGAAGTCCATCCATGCATTCTTAAAGAGGTGGAACGTGCACGGACGGATGAGAGGAATGAAGGAGCGCTTGGTGGAGTATTAGCATGATTGCTGGGAGCAGCCCCACTTCTAACGTACGTCCATCTCTAGTCAGGTGAGCCTACTGACCTTCTTCATCATCTTGTTCTGCTTATGGAAGAACTCCACCTTGATGTCGCCGCAGACAGGCAGCGGCTGCGGGAACTCGAAGAACATGTGCTTGTCCTCACGCCGAGTGTGGGTGGGGTTGGACGTGTGGATCTTCACTTTGAGTTGGTACACCACAAACTGGGGATCTGGCAGAAGATAAGCAAAAGTGAAGCGGACGGAGATCTCACCGTTACTGCATGGAGGGAAAGCATGCAATCAGAGACCCAAAACCAGAGATGCAGGACCCTATTCTGATAGACTTTAGCTTTTGGGTCTGGTTTGGTCCTGCGGGTAGAGCGGGTCTACCATGTGCTAGCTACAGATCGGTCCTGCCTGCGGGTGCTGGATCTCTGGGGCTTTGCACAAGAGGACAATGAAAAGGAGATGATTTACCCCAATGCCAATTCCCTTTCCTGAAGCCCTGGGGGGTCGGCTCGCTCCTGTTCTTAACGGTACTGTCCCCTTAGAAAGAGAGAAGGGAAGATGGTCACAACACGCCTGGGGGGGGCGGGGGGGGGGGGCGTAGGATGCACACTAGGATGTTTGCTGGCACAGGCAGACATTGGCACCGACTGGGATTCCACTTCCAACCCAGATACCACGTCTGACTCCTGGGCCTTTCTTCAGGACAGGGAGGAGGAAGGAGGAAGGAGGGAGGAGGAAGGAGGAAGGAGGAAGGAGGAAGGAGAAGCCATACCAACAAGGCCCGTATGAGGTTCTCATACCAGACATGTACAAGGTACATGCAGTATTTCTGGATGTATGCATACGTTTGTGGGTATGTTCCAGTGCAGTCTTCAAAAGAGGCTTATATGTTAATATATATTAAATATATTATTTGTACAAGTACAGTGGAATCCCTCATATTTACCAACTATGAACTCTTTTAGTTTTTAAAGTAGAACTGTGTTTTGTGTCATTCGGTTCTTGCCAACGCTCCAACAAAAACCTAAATGGACTCAAGGTGGGGCATAAGTAACGCTGTCAATCAAATGAATCCATTTCCTCCAGGATAGTATTTTCATGCAGAAGACATATGATTCCATTTCCTTTATGAATGCATTGCCTGAATGAAGATGAAGCATCCATGCAACATCTCGCATCATCTTCCAGCCAGATGATGCCTGCTCAGTAGAAAATGTAGCCACTTCTACCCATCATCTCACAGCTACACTTCCAGGTCAAGTTGACCTTGAGGAGCACCAACAAGTGGAGACGCTCATGAAGAAGTGAGGTGGCCAATCTCTTGAAGAAGAAGCTCTAAAGTGGACCATGTGATGTCCCACTGTGCTGAAATGCAAGCGTGGGTGCAGGACTCTCGTTCCTTGCGTGTGCGTGTGCGCGTGCGCGTGCGACTACGACCTAGGTTGCCATGGCAAACGTTGAGCAGGAGCGTGACTCACTGCAGGTGCCCCCACTGAACATGGGGAGCGTCTCAAACACCATCTTGTGGAAGAGCAGCGCCACGGGCTTGTACTCCAGCTGGTTCTTCAGTAGGTAGCTGTAGTAGTAGACGTAGCGGCGCTGGCTCGGGATGGTCACGCCCTGCAACAACAAGCAGTGAGCTGAAGGAGGAGAAAGGTCAAGTTCGCCTAATGAGCTGAAAGAGTCCAGTTTTTGGAGATGGAATGTTTGATGGTTTGGAGGACATTTGCATATTTAGAGCACTGACAACATACAGAGAACATACTGCAAAGTCAACATGGAAGGAAGACCTGGGGAGGGAACGCGGGTCTTCTGGGTGCTACAGTGGGGGGGGTCTGTGGCCACAGCGTGTGGTGTTACGATGCAGAGCCACAGAGGTCTGCCTTTTTGGTTTGGGATGCGAGTGTACGAGTCTTTGGAAGGAATATTGATTTGGGAAGCCAAACTCTTGGGTACACCAAGTAATCCCAGCAACCAGGCTGAAATCCAACCTGACCTGGGACCTGGGCTGACGGGGACCATGAGGGGCTAAGCGAGTGTTGATGCACTCCACTGCTGATGGGAGCCCTTCACTTCCAAATTAACAGGACTTATTTCAACAGCGGGTATTTTAAAGGTGTGTCAGCTTTTATTTTGCATCAGTCCCATGCAGGAGGAACCCTGACGTCTTGAAGGCTTTATTGTTCCTTCCTTGCATGCGTGATATGCATGCCCATGCGTTGTCTGCATGTAAAGCTACAGTTGGAAAAGCAGGGAAACCTGTTTTGTGTAATCATTTCTGGCTTTCTGGGAAGGATAATTGGCTTGACGTGATTGTTTATTCATGGGGCAAACGGATGCAGCCAGCGTGTGTTTGGGTTCGAGTCCGGCCTTCTGGAATGAGTGAGTGATGCTTAGCGAGCTTCCACTGCATTGTCTTGCACTTCTCTCACAAAGCGGGGTTTCATATTTGGGGCAGTGCAGCATTCCAGACAAATGTGACAAGATGCGTTGTGGACCTCTCACCTTCTTGTCTCTTGTCCTGACTTCTCCATAAAAGTCCAGCGCTTCTTGGGCCTCCAGGAACTTGCCGCGGTGCAGGAGATAGGCGCAGATCATAACTCCGGTGCGGCCCTTTCCGGCCTTACAGTGGATGGCTGCCACGTGATTGTCGTCCTCACTGAGCCACTGGTCCAGGTCTTCACAAAAGGGCTTGATGAGCTCCAGCTGAGGGGGGTTGTGGTCTTCGAAGGGGTACTGTGCAACTAACGGTGCAGAGAGACGCCATGGGATTGAACGTGAAAGTGCTTGGAGCTAGCTAGGAAAAGTAGAGGAGGAATGAGGAGGCGTACCTCTGCAGTTAAATTTGGCAGCGTCGTAGTGTCTTTCTGCGCAGCTGGAAGGTCAACAACATCCAGTCAGAAAGCACACATGGAAAACCAGGCAGTGCAAAGAATGGCAAACACTTACAGGTTGTAGATTTTGTAATGGTTTTTATGCTTGGAGTCCAAGAACCTGTTGAAAAGGAGAGAGGAAGTGAAGAGCAAATAGTAGCGTATCTAGCAGGCGTGGCGTGCATGCAGCCACTCACCGTACTACGTCATCTATATTGTTTCTGTACACGCCTTCAAGTCGCTCGGCAGGAAAGCCCATGGCGATGATGTTTGGGTAGATGTCTGCTCAGCCAAGGGTCAAGGAGCTGAACAGTATGCATGTCGCTTACACAGGTGAGGCGGCTCACTGATTGCTGGGGATGCAATGAATGACTTGTTTCACTATTGAAAGAGACCACACCGCCCCCCAGCATGGTGGTGCACCAGCGCAGGCGTGGCCGCGACACCCCGACTTCGTTTCAAGCCAACGTCAATACCGTGGTGTCATTGGAGCTGCAGCTCGACGCCAGCGCGGGAGGGACACTTGTGTGTGTGTTGCCTGGGTGACAGATGGCCTTGACGCTGAGGAGAAAGGACACCAGGATCTGCGCTCCTGCCAGAGCCTGAGCAGGCCCACGTGGACGCACAACAGCAGAGTCTCTGCTCCCTGACCCGTGTGTTCATGGAGTTGGACTGGACCAGCAGGAGGACTGCAATGCTTCAGTATAGACTTGACTGGACTCACACACTGATTGTTCCATACTGAATGGAAATGACACTTAGCTGCATCTGAAGCATGAAAGCACACGGTGAAGGTCAAAGTTCACAGTTAGCTTTCTATGGTACCAATCCCTTTGTAAAAGTGCTCAGTGCTTTTCTGTGCATCACAACGTGAGAAAACCAGTTAATATGAGCTAGCTCACAATGGACGTGATGGGAAATACTTACAGTATTTTTGATGCTAACGGCCTCACAAAAAAATGTACCTTAACATACTATTTCAAGATATTTTTTTGAGATCTATCACAATACGATATAAAATTATACAAATGCTACAAACCTTGAGCCATATCATGAAATACACGTGTCAAATTGTAAAACACGTGTTTATTGGTAAGAAAGGTATTGGTATTGGGGCAAACAGCGCTCTTATTTTGAAGGACGTTCACCAAAGTGTGTTCCGTGTGTGGAGAATGTCTATTTACAGGTAAGATGAGCTACGTTAAAAAATAAACGTGCTCCTCTTATTAACCTAAACTACGACAGAAATGTTTTGCATGGTTGAATATTTATTCCTTTTAAAGTTGATAACGCCCATTAAATGTGTGTTTAAGAAAGCTGAATCCCACTGTGTTCAGTGTTTACATTTCAATAAATATTTCTTTAAAACTTGACACCTGTAATGTTTGCTATTGTCATTGTTTCATATAACATCATAACCCCTACATCAGTGTAAGAATACAGTACATAACTGTATTTGTCTGCATCAATGAAGGGATTGGCACGCTACAGATGTTGGAGTCCCTCAGGGATCAATTCTTGGGCCCATGCTATTTGCTCTCTCCCTGGTCTCACTTAGCACACCACTCAAAAAGCATGGCATCTATCATTTGTATGCAGACGACTGCCAGCTGTATTTGCCACGCTCTTAAAATGACCATGCCCCCCTGACAGCCCTTCTGGAGCGCTAAAGCCATGTGATGTCTGGTTGGCCCAGAATTCCTTAAGGCTCAATGAGGACACGACTGAAGCTATCCTCCTCAATTGCAACGGCCCCCCCACGGACATCAGCCCCCTCAAAAACGTTTGTCCCACAGCCAGTGACTTTAAAGTTTTACAATAAATCCTGTTATCTGTGGCTTTTATCAAAAATTAAATCATTTGTATCCTCGTAACACTTCGAACAAGTCCTGCACGCTTTTATTTCATCACTTCTTGACTACTTTGTTACTAAAGTAGTATTACTATCTTCACTTCTTTATTCTGGAATTAGCCAGAAATGACTCTCCTGCTTACAGTTAGTCCAGAACTGTGCAGCACAGCATTTAAAAAGGAAGCAAAAGGAGGGATCATATCACCCAATTCTCATAAATAAGGTCTGGGTCTAAGTTCTCTGAGGACAGGACACACTTCTCACTGGCACACTGGAACTTCTCCATGAATTCATGACACTTCAATAACAACAGAATGGACAGAAATAACACTCCTAGACACACCAGTGCAGGCTACTGGTGGTGGTGGTGGCAGTAGGGTGACATGAGTCCAGGCTACTGGTGGCGGTGGTAGTATGGTGGCATGAGTGCAGGCTACTGGTGGCTGTGGTGGTAGGGTGACATGAGTGCAGGCTGCTGGTGGTGGTGGTAGTAGGGTGACATGAGTGCAGGCTGCTGGTGGTGGTGGTAGTAGGGTGACATGAGTGCAGGCTACTAGTAGCCGTATGGTGACATGAGTGCAGGCTATTGGTGGTGGTGGTATGGTGACATGAGTGCAGGCTACTAGTAGCCGTATGGTGACATGAGTGCAGGCTACTAGTAGCCGTATGGTGACATGAGTGCAGGCTACTAGTAGCCGTATGGTGACATGAGTGCAGGCTATTGGTGGCGGTGGTAGTAGGGTGACATGAGTGCAGGCTATTGGTGGTGGTAGTAGGGTGACATGAGTGCAGGCTACTAGTAGCCGTATGGTGACATGAGTGCAGGCTATTGGTGGTGGTAGTAGGGTGACATGAGTGCAGGCTATTGGTGGTGGTAGTAGGGTGACATGAGTGCAAGCTACTAGTAGCCGTATGGTGACATGAGTGCAGGCTACTTTTGACAGATCCACACCGTTCTAACACACTTGACGATAGCTAAGTGTAGCTAGCTCACTAGCAGCTAGCAGTGGGCGCACTTACCGACAATTCAGATGACTGCCCAGCACGCACACATCAATGCAAGGGTATTGACCAACATGCTGCAAAGAAAGAAGTGATGGAAGGATACATGTTAAGTCCAGGTCGAAGCCGTCCTCCTGGTATCTCCTTTTGTTCCGGCTGACAATTTCCTTAATAATGGCAGTCATTGCAGCGGCCGACAGGAGTCTATAGCAAGTCAATGATGAAAGCAGCTTTTGTTTTGTGCGGGTTTTAAAGGTAGTCTGCTCGGCGGCTCTGGGCGAGCTAACAGTGGCTGTGGCTCGGATTAGACAGGGTTCCTCCGGAGCATAAAGACGGGCCTTCGCTATGCTTCTCCTCGGTGCAGGGCCCACTTTCCCCGATCCCGATCTTGCCAATATTTCCCGGTCAAACACATGCAGCCGTCCACAAAAACACGCCTCGAAAATGTCAAGTTCGGTCCAAAGATGAGGCTGAATGACGGCGCGAGAACCCCCCCACCCCCCAAATAAAACCACTGGGACTGGTGGGCTCGCTTGCTAGCTCGGTAGCTAGCTAGCTAGCTGTCTAGCTAGTTACAACAGCTAGCTTCCTTTCTTTCGATCCAGAAAAGGCTCCTAACGATTCAACATTGTCTCGGATCGCCGGCAGAGAACATTGCTGGAGGAGAAAAGTGACAGGCTCCACCGTAGATGTGTACAGACTATACAAAAATCAGCAAAATGCACAGATTGCTTTGACAGCTCCGTCCCGGGGAATCATCTTTCTTTTTGTCGCTCCAGCTGAGCTCAGGCTCCCATCATGGCCTCCGCCGAGGAAAAAAGAAGCTAGAGCAGGCAGGCCTTTTACTTCTCATACCCCTCCGCCTCCTCAATGTAGTCCCACGCTTCTATCACAGTTTGCCTCGGTGGCATCAGTCAATCGCTTCTACGCGTTTGCAATAACACATCGACACTAATTAACGCATGGGATTAAAATAAAAGCGTTAAAAGTGAAACAACCAGTCTAAATGTATGAAGGCAGCGGAAGGATACGAGCACATCACGGCCCCTTTCTGTCAAAGTGATCATGTGTGACTATAATTAGGGAGGTTTCTCGCATAATGTCACTTTTCCAAGCTTACTACTTCACAAACAAAATCCTTCTATCATCCTGACAATTACATTCAAAAATATATTATTTTTAAAACCCAAAACGTCTTCTTCAAGAAAGCCAATCAAATTTCTCACAGTGGGAAATAGAAGCCAACCGAGCCGAACCGAGCCGAGCCGAACCGAGCCAAGCCGAACCGAGCCGAACCAAGCTAAACCAAGATACCCAATAAACATAGGCTGTCTGAATCCCGGGTCTGCATCCTAAAAGTGCGCATTTGTAGGCTCCATGACGTCATCGTGCTGCGCGGAGGCCCCTCCAAATGTGCCCCCCCCCTCCTCCTCCTCCTCCTCCTCCTCCATTGGGAAGAAGCCTGCATTCCCACCAACCTTCGTGGCCCATCATATCCCAACATTCTTTGCGCGCTTCCGTCCAGCCCTTCAAAAAGTCAACTTTATCAATCCTAAGTAATGATTCATTCGTAAGTATCCGTTTGTTAGTAAATGCAAAGTATTGATTTATTTGGCGTGAGTAGAGTTTGAAGTGTGAATGTAAAGTCATACATTGTCCATCACCTCCATGTTTGATTGGCCAATCGTGTGGCACCTTTTATGACGGTACTCGTGATCACGTGACCTTGTGCTTCCGTTTCTCCTGCTGTTGTCTTCAGAGCGGCCATGGAGGAAATACATGAGCCCAGTAAAGCAACTATAAACAATACGGACCAGTAAAGAATGGCCATGATGACATATTGGGCCCAAATGACTGCTCTTCCTCATCTTCTGTATTCATTGCAAAGATTGAGGAATAGGAAGATATTCCGCCTTCCAAATGATTACCGTATTGGAGTACAGTCAACCATTAGTAAGGCAGAATGACATTTGAAGTATAAGTACAGTGTAAGGTACAATTACATCTAACGGGCTTAGCAAAGGGCTACATCATAGCCTGAATATGAAAGATGTATTTCCATACATTGTACCAGTACGAGTGCATGGTGCTGCTGTACGTGTTGCATCGACACATGCTGGGCCATCCTGTGGACTGGTGCATGTCTCCACCGTCATCATCGTCCATCCAGTGGGTGCGCTGGACGATCTCCACCGGCGTGTCATGAACCCTTTTCAAAGAAAATACGCTTTCTCCACCATAAACTTTGTAAAAAACACAAATGTACTCGTTTTAAACTAGTAAAGGTAATCAGGATGGAGCCATGGTTTGGTATGTGGTACCACCATGGAACATCACTGGTAGTACTACAGTTGAATAAAGCAGCTATGGTAGTACTACAGTTGAATAAAGCAGCTATGGTAGTACTACAGTTGAATAAAGCAGCTATGGTAGTACTACAGTTGAATAAAGCAGCTATGGTAGTACTACAGTTGAATAAAGCAGCTATGGTATGTCCCGCCATGAGGCAGCTGGATCCAGAAACCAGACCCACCTGAACACATGTGCACGCCTGCTGTACATGTACAACATCCCGAAGTAGCGAGACTGTAGATATTTACTATGTATACATCTCTCTACTTCTAGTAGATATCTAGTAGATATTTACTATGTATACGTCTCTCTACTTCTAGTAGATATCTAGTAGATATTTACTATGTATACATCTCTCTACTTCTAGTAGATATCTAGTAGATATTTACTATGTATACATCTCTCTACTTCTAGTAGATATCTAGTAGATATTTACTATGTATACATCTCTCTACTTCTAGTAGATATCTAGTAGATATTTACTATGTATACATCTCTCTACTTCTAGTAGATATCTAGTAGATATTTACTATGTATACGTCTCTCTACTTCTAGTAGATATCTAGTAGATATTTACTATGTATACATCTCTCTACTTCTAGTAGATATCTAGTAGATATTTGCTATGTATACATCTCTCTGCTTCTAGTAGATATCTAGTAGATATCTAGTAGATATCTAGTAGATATGTAGTAGATATCTAGTAGATATTTGCTACGTATACGTCTCTCTGCTTGTCTTAGGAGGGAGCAGGTCAGAAGGTGGCCATTGTCAAGGTGAGCAGGCTTTCTGTACGTCAAGTCAGGCCAAAGCGATGGCGGGTTTCGCTGCACCGGTCCTGTCCAGCAGAGGGCGCCGTTGTGCTTTAGATGGCGGCCACACAGCTCGACCTATGACCTGCAGTTGCTGGTTCCAGCATGGACCTTGCCCTGAAGCCAAACATTATATTGTATTTCTATATTAGCTCAGTAGTTTGTACTGATATATTTCTATATTGATGAGGTATAGGTTAGTAGTTTGTACTGATATATTTCTATATTGACGAGGTATAGGTTAGTAGTTTGTACTGATATATTTCTATATTGATGAGGTATAGGTTAGTAGTTTGTACTGATATATTTCTATATTGACGAGGTATAGGTTAGTAGTTTGTACTGATATATTTCTATATTGTATTTCTATATTGATGAGGTATAGGTTAGTAGTTTGTACTGATATATTTCTATATTGTATTTCTATATTGACGAGGTATAGGTTAGTAGTTTGTACTGATATATTTCTATGTTGTATTTCTATATTGACGAGGTATAGGTTAGTAGTTTGTACTGATATATTTCTATATTGTATTTCTATATTGACGAGGTATAGGTTAGTAGTTTGTACTGATATATTTCTATGTTGTATTTCTATATTGACGAGGTATAGGTTAGTAGTTTGTACTGATATATTTCTATATTGTATTTCTATATTGACGAGGTATAGGTTAGTAGTTTGTACTGATATATTTCTATATTGTATTTCTATATTGACGAGGTATAGGTTAGTAGTTTGTTAGTAGCCAGCTGGGATAGGCTCCAGCACCACCAGGAGAGTAAAGGATGGATAGATGTTTATTTGTCAAAGTATTTGTGTAATTGACAGTACAGATCCTTACAGTGTGTACAAATATGTCTTGGTAAAATATTTGGTGTAAAATCTTGCTGTTTGATTGTAATCATAATGGATAAATCATCTTAATAATAAATGATCAGTCAATGATCTTCAGCAATGAGCATGAGCATCGGCCATTCTGGACCTAAATGGATAGACTGGCTATGGGATCAACAGCTGGGTGGGGGCGTTTACAGTCTTGGTTCTTCACGTTGTTCTTCATATCAAGGCCTGCTCCAGCTTCCATGATGTTTGTTTGGACAAAGAGAAGAAAGAGGAGACAAATCCAAGCGTTTCCCTTGATAGCAGGCAGGATACCAAGATGGTATCTTGGGACCTTCTTCAGAAGAACCAAAAAGACTTCATGTCTGGGAGGCTCCACGTGATGACATGATGGCACTCAAGTCTTAGGAAGAACGAAGGCTGCTCCGATCATCTCCTCCATCGGTGAACTTCAACAAATGTGTGGAATTCATCAATCCGGCTTCTCACACATGCGCTCCACACAGATGATGTCCTGGAGGTGTGCTGCCTTCAAGTGCCCCAGATAATCAATGGCATGCTGCCTTCAAGTACCTGAGCTACTTGATGATGTACAGTATGCGTGTGTCTGTTCATAGGTGTGCTGTTATGAAGGTATACATGTAGGAACGTATGAATATTCATCCGTTCCTACGTGAGCTTTATGAAGGTATACATGTATAAATGTATGAATATTCATCCATTCATAGGTGTGCTGTATGAATATTCATCCGTTCCTACGTGAGCTTTATGAAGGTATAAATGTATAAATGTATGAATATTCATCCATTCCTAGGTGAGCTTTATGAATGTATAAATGTATGAATATTCATCCATTCATAGGTGTGCTGTATGAATGTATAAATGTAGGAATATTCATCCGTTCTTAGGTGTGCTGTATGAATGGTGTAAGGAGATGTAAGGAGGTGTAAGGAGGTGTAAGGAGGTGAGGTGGATGACTGTAGAGAGGAACACAGAGGAAGTACTTCCATTTGGCAAAGATGGCATGGCGGCAGTGTATTCTTTACTGGTCCTTTTGCAGGGAGGTGTAGTACTCCACCAGCACCTTCCAGGCCTTGGGGGCCATGAAGCCATCGGGCGGGTTCTCTCCGCTGCGAGCCAGCTTCCTCATCTTGGTTCCGGAGATGAACTCAAAGTCAGCAGGACTGAAGAGGAAGGCAAAGACGCAAGGGAAGTTACAGTCTTTCTACACGATGATGACAGGATGACTGGAGATACTGCATGCACCACCCACCCCGCACACCAACTACACACACTACACCGCAGTATACACGCTACACATACACTATGCAGTACCTGGTGTACAAGGCTCAATCCATGCTGATAGACATGACAAAGGATACACGTGGTTGCATGGTATCAGCCTACTGGATGGGTATGGTACACATGCATCACATAGAGTACTGGATGGGTATGGTACACATGCATCACATAGAGTACTGGATGGGTATGGTACACATGCATCACATAGAGTACTGGATGGGTATGGTACACATGCATCACATAGAGTACTGGATGGGTATGGTACACATGCATCACATAGAGTACTGGATGGGTATGGTACACATGCATCACATAGAGTACTGGATGGGTATGGTACACATGCATCACATAGAGTACTGGATGGGTATGGTACACATGCATCACATAGAGTACTGGATGGGTATGGTACACATGCATCACATAGAGTACTGGACGGGTATGGTACACATGCATCACATAGAGTACTGGATGTGTATGGTACACATGCATCACATAGAGTACTGGATGTGTATGGTACACATGCATCACATAGAGTACTGGATGTGTATGGTACACATGCATCACATAGAGTACTGGATGTGTATGGTACACATGCATCACATGTCACAAGACTAGTACAGACATCACATCCATCTAATACACGCAGTAGCTTCCTATCCTTGGTACATACCATCTAATACACGCAGTAGCTTCCTATCCTTGGTACATACCATCTAATACACGCAGTAGCTTCCTATCCTTGGTACATACCATCTAATACACGCAGTAGCTTCCTATCCTTGGTACATACCATCTAATACATGCAGTAGCTTCCTATCCTTGGTACATACCATCTAATACACGCAGTAGCTTCCTATCCTTGGTACATACCATCTAATACACGCAGTAGCTTCCTATCCTTGGTACATACCATCTAATACACGCAGTAGCTTCCTATCCTTGGTACATACCATCTAATACACGCAGTAGCTTCCTATCCTTGGTACATACCATCCAATCCTTGTTTTTCCAAAATCAAATATACTTTTTCAATGTTACCTTAACCCGTGTATACATACACGTGTAGGGAAAGGTGCATACATCTACTATGTACATGGTATACATACATGCCATGCAAAGGTGTACTACATGTGTATATAGAGGAGAGTATACGTACATGCCAAGTGTGTAGTGGCAGGCTAAGAGAAAGATAAAGGATAGGATAAAGGATAAGGATAGGATTAAAGGATAAAGATGAAGTATGTTTCCACAAGTCAAAGAAAAAGCACAACACACATCTAGTGGCCGAATTATTACTTCACTCATTACATCCATCCATCATCCATCCTCCTCCAGTCCATCCATCCCACCCACTTGATTTATAGAGCACCATTAGACACACGCAAGGTTTCATCCACAAACCCACCCATCCATCCACACAAGCCCCCCACCCACCCATACATCCACACAAGCCCCCCACCCACCCATCCATCCACACAAGCCCCCCACCCACCCATCCATCCACACAACCCCCACACCAACCCATACATCCACCCACCCTACCATCCATCCATCCACACCCCCCCACCAACCCACCCATCCACCAACCCACACATCCACCCACCCATCCATCCATCCATCCATCCATCCACCCACACCCCCCCACCCATCCATCCACCCACCCACCCATCCATCCATGGATGCTAATGCTAATATGCTAAATGCTAATATTGTTCATCTGGAAAGAGTTTTACGTCTTTAAGTCCGTCTCATGAAAAGTGTGAAGTGTTTTCCTGAGTACACATACTGTATTTATCCAAGTATATCGCAGGGTACTGTGATACCAAGTAAATGTCGTGTACATGTCAGTGCTCACCACTCGGGCTGGTAAAAGTCCATGGCCTTCTTGGACTTGTTATAGGCGGCCACCCTGAAGGGGATGATCTCCACGGAGGTGAGGCCCGGCGCCATGGTGAGGACCTTGCCCCCGTGCGTGGGTTCATAAAGGTCCTTCTTGGTCTGCGGATGCGGCATGCCCGCCGGGTCCCGGCCCACGATGTAGAAGTTGGCTCCGGCGATCATTCGGGCCCTGCAGTGCCACTGCACCTGAGGGGCATCGCCGGGACCGTCGGTCACGTGGAAAGCTGACACCCTCGGCGGCTGTTAGCTTACCTCTGTGGGTCCGGCGTACATCATCGGCGAGGGGAAGATGGCGACAACCGTGCTGGCCGGGTCCAGGACGCCCTCGTCCAGCACGGCCGCATGCTGCTTCATGCGCCAGTCCAGAGGTACGTCGTCGTCCTTGGTCCAGCCCCCCAGCGGGTGCAGCAGGAGCACGGGGTTCTTGTAGCCTCGCTCCAGCAGACGGCGCTTGGTGTCCTGCATCAGCAGGGCGTGGCCGTTGTGGACCGGGTTGCGCAGCTGAAAGGCAAATACTGCATCTAAAAGGTAGACACCGCATTACCTTGACTGGACGTGCAGTACACAGTATCTTCTCGTCATGCCTTGCAAATACGTCCGCAGTATTAAGTACTGCATCTAAAGAGGCAGACGGAAAGCTAGAGTACATTCATTCATAGTATTTTAAACCTGCTGCCATTTTGCCTTTGCTGGCAGATGCAAATAGTATGTATAGTATACGTAGTATATATGTATATATATAGTATGCATGTATAGTACACACACACACATTCCTACATGAATACATGGAGGTCTTAGTGACATGTGATGTGATGTGAGTGACATCACATCCCCTCTGCCAGCCAACAGCTATTTAGCTTGTTAGCTTCCTGGCTAGCGAGTGAAGGGTGGTAGTTAAAGAGAGAAATGGGAGGCTGATGCCAAGACGGGCAAACAGGAAGTCATGTTCTGCAAACCCGCCAATCATGGCCGCAGCAAACGTGACAAGCAGATGGAACTTGCATTTCTCACCCGCTTTCATGTCTTTGAACTTCTGCTTGAGCTCCCGCGGGGTAAGGCGGTACTGGTCCAGTCCGTCGTTCCATCGGATGGGCTCCAGGACCTCCAGGTCCCCGCCCACCAGCCAGTCCCCGCCCTCCATCACCATCTGCGTGAGGTCACAGGTCACTTGGATTTGCGGTCACACATCATCTACGCGTCAAGGAACTCGTCCATCATCTCAACCCTCACGTGGAGCTAGCTAGCAAACCCAGACCGCTTGACAGGTGGGTCTCGACCTGCTTGCAAGTGAACTCTGGTGCGCTTCGGCTTACTTGAGCTACAGTGTGAACGCGACAGGAAGCAACGACACGAAAACATGACAAATATGGAAAATATGGAATATGCGGTCATCTGCCCCAGCTTGTGTCATGTGGCCAACCTGTGGTGGGATCTACGCTGGTGGAGATACGGGACACAAAGGTGGCATTTGGCTTTGGAATATCGGCCAAGCGTCATGGAAAACATCACATTAGCTGTCCTTACTTTATCGCCACCCCGCCTTCATTCCTGTGGAAAAAATACCAGCGTGTGATCGACCCTGACCCTGACCTTGACCCTGACCCTGACCCTGACCTTGACCCTGACCCGAATCCTAAAGGCAGCCTTTCTCCTCTGCTTGCATTTGATTGACAGGTGAGGAGGGGAGGGCCCACCTTGATGTACGGGTGCTGTGGGCAGGTGGTTCCCCACTGCCTGGCACAGCGTTCCTCCTTGCGGTGCTCAAAGAACTCAGGGTTCCGCAGGATTGCCACACGGGCGCCGTGGTACTCCAGAGCTAGCGCCGCACAGCCGTCCAGTTCTTTCTTGGTCTCCACGCCGACGGGCAGGACGATGGGAACGGACATGTTGATGGCGCCGCCTGAGGTGGACGCAGCGGTCAGTGGACACGACTTCCAGGCAAACATGACCAGAGGCGTCAGGAGCGTGGGGGCCGATCTTACCGTCCAAGAGGTTGCCAAAGTGCAAGACCTGGAGGAACTCTCGCTCTCTCATGAAGCCCTTCAGAGGACTCGCCCAGCCCTCGGCCAAAACCTGCACCCACTGCAAGTCCACCTGGCAAAGGAGAGAAGCTTCTCAGCCTGCGTCCCTCCGCTAACGGAGGCTGGAGCTCACCTTGGTGATGCTGATGGTGGGCAGTGTGCTGGCATCCGCCACAGCCAGGTTCAACCTGTTCTCCAGAACAAAGAGTTCATTCACCTCCTCCATGATCTCAGCGGGAACAATGTTCTGCACGCATGGACGAGAAGGTAAGATCTTAACTGGCATCATGGGTTCATCTCTACGCTTCATAACAGAACAAATGCAAAAGCAGACTTTGTCGTTTCCCAGGCTGCCTCTTCTCTAAGATGGAAACCTCCAAGACTCCTCCTGTCCTAATGTCCTAGTGTCCTAATGTCCTAATGTCCTAGTGTCCTAATGTCCTAGTGTCCTAATGCTGGAAGAACATGAGGAACTTTGCCATTCAAGTGGCTTTTCCACAAGTCAAAAGCTAGTTCCACACACGACCAGTAGGTGACCAGTAGGTGACCAGTAGGTGACCAGTAGGTGACCAGCAGGTGACCAGTAGGTGACCAGTAGGTGACCAGCAGGTGACCAGTAGGTGACCAGTAGGTGACCAGTAGGTGACCAGTAGGTGACCAGCAGGTGCAATGCCTGACCAATACCTGACCATGCATCATTAAAGTTTGACATTTGTATCTTTAAATATGTTTATGTATGATTTCCTCCCTGACTATATGTGATATTTGTGTATATATTGTGGTATTTGTGTATATATTGTGGTATTTGTGTATATATTGTGATATTTGTGTATATATTGTGATATTTGTGTATATATTGTGATATTTGTGTATATATTGTGGTATTTGTGTATATATTGTGATATTTGTGTATATATTGTGATATTTGTGTATATATTGTGATATTTGTGTATATATTGTGGTATTTGTGTATATATTGTGATATACACCAACACACAGCAGGGCATCATGGCCGCATATTTGCACGCCGTGTTTGTCATCTTACTGCTTCAGGTCTTTTAGCAAGGCACGTATGCTAGAATAGACCCATCACCATGCTGGTCACACACACGCCTCACCTGCTCACGCAGCATCTCCAGCACTTGTTGGACGCACTCGTTCACCGACAGCATCCCCGTCTTCAGGACCAACTCTGGTTCCTCAGGGCGCTCGTAGTCCGAGTCGATCCCCGTGAAGCCTACCAAGCACATGGTTGGCCCCCAATGAGCGTTGCATGACAAACATAAGCATGGTTGGCCCCCAATGAGCGTTGCATGACAAACATAAGCATGGTTGGCCCCCAATGAGCGTTGCATGACAAACATAAGCATGGTTGGCCCCCAATGAGCGTTGCATGACAAACATAAGCATGGTTGGCCCCCAATGAGCGTTGCATGACAAACATAAGCATGGTTGGCCCCCAATGAGCGTTGCATGACAAACATAAGCATGGTTGGCCCCCAATGAGCGTTGCATGACAAACATAAGCATGGTTGGCCCCCAATGAGCGTTGCATGACAAACATAAGCATGGTTGGCCCCCAATGAGCGTTGCATGACAAACATAAGCATGGTTGGCCCCCAATGAGCGTTGCATGACCAACATAAGCATGGTTGGCCCCCAATGAGCGTTGCATGACCAACATAAGCATGGTTGGCCCCCAATGAGCGTTGCATGACAAACATAAGCATGGTTGGCCCCCAATGAGCGTTGCATGACAAACATAAGCATGGTTGGCCCCCAATGAGCGTTGCATGACAAACACAAGCATGGTTGGCCCCCAATGAGCGTTGCATGACAAACATAAGCATGGTTGGCCCCCAATGAGCGTTGCATGACAAACATAAGCATGGTTGGCCCCCAATGAGCGTTGCATGACAAACATAAGCATGGTTGGCCCCCAATGAGCGTTGCATGACAAACATAAGCATGGTTGGCCCCCAATGAGCGTTGCATGACAAACATAAGCATGGTTGGCCCCCAATGAGCGTTGCATGACAAACACAAGCATGGTTGGCCCCCAATGAGCGTTGCATGACCACAGCCACCTTTAATCTCGCCAGCACGAGCCTTCTTGTAGAGTCCTTTGACGTCCCTGCTCTCACACACCTCCAGGGGGGCGTGGATGAAGATCTCGAAAAAGGGGAGTCCAGCACTTGCGTGTATTTTCCTGGCCTCGTTACGATCCTGCCCAACAAACGATGATGCAAACATCCACAGAAGAAGGTGTTGACATGTTGGACATGTGCATTCCTAATGAATGGAATGTTTATACAGTAGTACATGGTCATACAGTAGTACATGGTTATACAGTAGTACATGGTCATACAGTAGTACATGGTCATACAGTACATCATCTATGTGGACTAGGTCTAGTCTCTAGTAGTATGTATATATACTGTATGAATAAATCATATGGTGTAGGGTCCGGCCATGTCACTCATTCCGTACCAAAGACGTGTTCGTACGCTTTAGGAAGCCAAAACCTGCTCGGAGCTCAGCATGGATGTTTTTGGAACAGGAAGCTGGACGGCGGAAAGGAAGGGAGCAAGGAGGAGTGTAGCGTGCATAAGCCTACGCATTTTAGGTCACAATGACTAAACTAAATTGTAAACATTTTAGTTGTACTTATTTTGAAGTTTCATTATTATTATTATATGATTATACTATACGTATATACGTGATTATTATTATATGATTATAGGCCACTGTTATTATCATATGATTATATTATAATATACATGATATCATATGATTAAATACATTATTATTATATGATTATTTGTTATCATTACAGACTTATTATTCTTATTATTATGATTATAGATTATTTGTTATGATTGTAGACTTCATTCATAGGGCCGCGGGGGTGCTGGAGCCTATCCCAGGGAATGGATGGATGGATGATTAAGGTGTGTTTGCTGCGGGGGTTGCACATGAAGATGATGTGGAGGACCTTCAGATACCAGGATGGATATTTCAAACGAAGATGAAGTGTAGGACCTTCAGATACCAGGATGGATATTTCAAACGAAGATGAAGTGTAGGACCTTCAGATACCATGATGGATATTTCAAACGAAGATGAAGTGTAGGACCTTCAGATACCATGATGGATATTTCAAACGAAGATGAAGTGTAGGACCTTCAGATACCAGGATGGATATTTCAAACGAAGATGAAGTGTAGGACCTTCAGATACCAGGATGGATATTTCAAACGAAGATGAAGTGTAGGACCTTCAGATACCAGGATGGATATTTCAAACGAAGATGAAGTGTAGGACCTTCAGATACCATGATGGATATTTCAAACGAATATGAAGTGTAGGACCTTCAGATACCAGGATGGATATTTCAAACGAAGATGACAATATAAATGTATTTTCCCATCATTTAGCATTTGATTATTTTGATATGAAAATGGAAATATTTGGGTGTAGAAATGCTGCCCAGCTTTACAGATGCCACGTCTGCTGTGAAGGTAGAGATGGAAGAGAGGTGTGGTACTGATGGGCGTCTATTGGGGGGGGGGGGGGGTGTTCTGACCTTGGCAAAGGGAGAGATGAAACTGGTGATGCAGACGAGCCCGGCGTCTGCAAATAGCCGGGCCACCTCAGCAATGCGCCGGATGTTCTCCTCACGGTCTTCGGCGGAAAAGCCCAAATTCTTGTTCAGGCCGTGACGAATGTTGTCCCCGTCCAGGGAGTAGCATGGGATGGCATGTGACACCAGGAACTCTTCCAGGGCAAAGCTGATGGTGGTTTTTCCCGCCCCAGATAAACCTTGGAGGAGGAAGAAGCTCTTGAAGGAGAACAGGAATCATTTCCTGCGTGTGGTACCTGTCAGCCAGATGGTGCACCCTCTGAATCCCCCCCGGGTGCCCACAACCTGCCCTCGCTTGCTCCGACTGACGTGGTGGGCCTGGTAGACCACATTGGTAGCCCTGTTCAGGTCCTGCCACGGAAGAAGGGACAAACACGCCTATGATTACTCTGCAAACCATCACATCCTGCTCCACCTTCTTAGCACACTCACACACACACACTCACACACACACACACACACACACTCACACTCACACACACACACACACACTCACACACACTCACACACACACACACACACACACGTGTGTTTCCAGGACATGTGTCCGTGCGTTGATGGACAGGACAATGCTTTTCCAAAATACACACTCAGCTCTCTGACACAGGCCAAGCATTCCGGTACCAACATTGGCCACGTGTACATGGACACAAATATTCTTACTCAATACTTACTTAATACTTACTCAATACTTACTCAATACTTACTCAATACTTACTCAAAGCAAACAATTCAACCTTTGTATCCATATAGAACTATATCATACAGCCATATAGAACTATATCATACAGCCATATAGAACTATATCATACAGCCATATAGAACTATATCATACAGCCATATAGAACTATATCATCCAGCCATATAGAACTATATCATACAGCCATATAGAACTATATCATACAGCCATATAGAACTAGATCATACAGCCATATAGAACTAGATCATACAGCCATATAGAACTAGATCATACAGCCATATAGAGGTATATCATACAGCCATATAGAACTATATCATCCAGCCATATAGAGGTATATCATCCAGCCATATGGAGGTATATTATTCTATTGGTTAAGGTTAGGCAAGTTGGGTCCTACGGTCATTTTGTGTACATGAATGTAAAGTGAACGGTGCGTCTTCAAAAGAACAATCCTGGTAGGCGGGGCCATCCTTGTGACTCAGCATACCTTCCATGTGACATGTCATCTTAGTCAAATACATCCTTGGATGGGACCACGTTGCAAGGTCGCATTGCTCATGCATAATATTGCTAAATATTTGCTTTGATGAAAAGCATCACACTCGTCCCACCAACGTGCCAGGCCTGGCGGGACACCACTGATGCTGGCAGGGATCACATGACGGCTGAAAAGGGGAGTGGCTGCTCCACATGTACAGTCGTGCCTGTATGGAGCAGGGTGCTTCATGAAAGGGGCTCCTTTGACTTGCGGGATGGAGGGATGGAGGGATGGAGGGAAGGAGGGAAGGAGGGAAGGAGGGAAGGAGGGATGGGGGTGGAAGGAATGGCGGTGCAGAGTGACTGTACAATGTACCCAGTGTGCTGTAGCCACCCTCTTGTACACCCTCTTGTACACCCCCCTTCCCCAGCATCTCCACAGCCTTTCTGCATGCTGGAAATGTCCGCTACTGTCCTAAGGCCTGGGTCGCTGGAACCCTCGTACGTGGACTGTACGTACGTGGCGCCCTAAAATACTCCTACGTGCTCCCAAGAGTCTCAACAGCTAGTTAGCATCATTTCCGGGGGGGGGGGGGGGGGGGTCACATTGACAGTGGTTTCTTTCTCCTGATCCCACCTTATGAATAGGACATATAGCTTGGAGGACCCTACCCTACCTGTAGCCATCTTCATCATAGCTTGGAGGACCCTACCCTACCTGTAGCCATCTTCATCATAGCTTGGAGGACCCTACCCTACCTGTAGCCATCTTCATCATAGCTTGGAGGACCCTACCCTACCTGTAGCCATCTTCATCATAGCTTGGAGGACCCTACCCTACCTGTAGCCATCTTCATTATAGCTTGGAGGACCCTACCCTACCTGTAGCCATCTAATCAAATATATCAAAATATCAAATCTATCCACAATGAAGAACAGGCATAGTCATCATGAACACACATACTGGATTGAATGTACTTAATGTATCTTTTTATATCAGACTTTTTGTCTGTGCAATATAAGTTGCTGGATGTTATGTATCTATCTAGAATTGTATCATTATAAAAATATAGCCAGAAATATAACAGTATGGGAATCCAAATCAAATACTACCAGGCTATCAGTCGGCCAAACGAGTGTGTGTTTATGGGATATAATACGCAATACAGTACATAATACCCAGTTATGTCGTGCAGGTGTATCTAACAAAGTGACGCCTCGGTTGCTTTTGGACAAAGTTAATATCGTGTAGTTGGGCTTTCTTTCCGGGCTAGGAAGTAGATGCCAACTCTGCCGAGTCTCTCACCGTACGAGGCTTCTTCACTCCGGACATTCTGACGAAGGCGACGCCGCCGATGGGCTGCACAACACGGGGCCGGCTCCGCTTTGCTCCCGGGGACTCGGATGGTGGTGCCGGGCTCGGTCGTCGTGTTGTCAGGCGACCAAATGTTTGGCTTCGGTCACCGACAACGAAGAAGGCGGCTTTAAATGGACTTTCGAGACACGTAGCATTCCGCTGGCTGGCCCGGCCTCCTCCGCCTCCTCTTCCTCTTCCTCCTCCTCCTCCTCCTCCGCCTGCTCCTCCGGCATCCAACGTCAACATAACATAACTTAGCCCCGTGCTGGAGCCTCAAAGCCCGGCTGCACCCCAGCCCAGCCGGCCCGTGTCCCCCAAGTGGCCGCACTCCACATATTTACTCCTCACATAAGCTTGTAGTCTTGCAGGAAGTCGTAGGTTTGCTTGAATGACAAATTGTAGAAGAAAGCATTTCTCACGTCGCCGCCCCAGGATATAACAAGTTGCATGTTAGCTTGTTTGGCTTGAACATTAGCACGCATGATTGTCAATCCTTAACGCCCTGTTGTTAACATTCCTAAGTCATTGAGGCCACACCTCTGCTTCAAGTTAGACAGGCACGCCCATAAAGACGCTTGGTCATATCACACCGCTGGAAGGGGCGGATCGATACACATGTTGCTATTATCGATAACAGCCAATATCGGTATCCGATCATGACGGTGTGATGATATTGTTCAGGGTTTATTCCCAACATTTGTGCTTCTGTTGTGTCGCTCAAATGTATTATGTATTGTTGACCATGTCAGGGAATAAGAAGCCGACCAGGAATGTTTCCGTGTGGCTTCCTTACTTTCCTTAGACTAGACTGGAGGATCCTGGGAGCGGGGCGTCGCAGTAGAAAGAGCCGTCACAGGACGGCCAATGATTTTGGAGCAAACTCTTGTGATGCTGAATAAGCGTGTCCGTTCCTGAAGATGCGTGAATAAAACCATGTCATGAATCAAAAGGTCAATATGTTCTCCTAAAAGCGTGGTAGAAGGTCAGCAAGGAACTCAGCTTCTTCAACAGCGACTGGCTCTGGTGGTCCTCTTTGAGGATCTCCCGTTTTGGAGGAAAACCTCAGGTCTACTCGTATAATGTTGCGTATGTCCATTACTACAATGTAGCGTATGTCCATTCATACAATGTAGCGTATGTCCATTCACACAATGTAGCGTATGTCCATTCGCACAATGTAGCGTATGTCCATTCGCACAATGTAGCGTATGTCCATTCGCACAATGTAGCGTATGTCCATTCGCACAATGTAGCGTATGTCCATTCATACAATGTAGCGTATGCCCATTCGCACAATGTAGCGTATGTCCATTCGCACAATGTAGCGTATGCCCATTCGCACAATGTAGCGTATGCCCATTCGCACAATGTAGCGTATGCCCATTCGCACAATGTAGCGTATGTCCATTCACAAAATGTAGCGTATGTCCATTCGCACAATGTAGTGTATGTCCATTCGCACAATGTAGCGTATGTCCATTCGCACAATGTAGCGTATGTCCATTCGCACAATGTAGCGTATGTCCATTCGCACAATGTAGCGTATGTCCATTCATACAAGGTAGCGTATGTCCATTCATACAATGTAGCGTATGTCCATTCATACAATGTAGCGTATGTCCATTCATACAATGTAGCGTATGTCCATTCATACAAGGTAGCGTATGTCCATTCATACAATGTAGCGTATGTCCATTCATACAATGTAGCGTATGTCCATTCATACAATGTAGCGTATGTCCATTCATACAATGTAGCGTATGTCCATTCACACAATGTAGCGTATGTCCATTCATACAATGTAGCGTATGTCCATTCACACAATGTAGCGTATGTCCATTCACACAATGTATCGTATGTCCATTCATACAATGTAGCGTATGTCCATTCACACAATGTAGCGTATGTCCATTCACACAATGTATCGTATGTCCATTCATACAATGTAGCGTATGTCCATTCATACAATGTAGCGTATGTCCATTCATACAATGTAGCGTATGTCCATTCATACAATGTAGCGTATGTCATTCATACAAGGTAGCGTATGTCCATTCATACAATGTAGCGTATGTCCATTCATACAATGTAGCGTATGTCCATTCATACAAGGTAGCGTATGTCCATTCATACAAGGTAGCATATAAATGGATGTGATCTGTCAAGTTGTTTTGACACTTTGAAGAGCTAGCGTCAGACAGCTTTATTATGTTTCTATCTATGAAGTCAGTATGTTTCTATGAAGGTCTACATGACACGGGTCCTGTTGAACAGCTCACACTCGGTCTCAAAATCGCATCCTTGGATGAGTTCCTTGTAGTGGTCTTTGACGTCCTGGTAGAGCGGCATGGTACCCGTCTGCTCAGCCAGTCCTGGAAAGGCCACGGGTTTCTCGTTGACCAGCGGCTGCAGCCTCAGGTCGCCGGCGCCGCAGTCGTATAGCGCCAGCAGTAGGTTAGCGGCGTAAGGTAGAACCTCGCTGGTGCGGAAAGCGCGTCCGATTTGGTTGGCGTAGTTTGACGACGTCGGGGCGTGGTGGTCCTGAAAAAAGCCCAGGAGGGTGTAGAGCGGCAGGAGGGTCTCACCGTGGCCCACCTGGATGGTCGCCACTTCACTCACGCGCTGGCCCGACCTGGAAGGTGAAGGAGATGGGAATGACGGTCCACGAATACGTAGAAGGAGTTAATGTTTTACCCACCTGACCTCATCCGCCGTCTTGTCCAGACGACTGAAGACGTCGTGGAAAAGAATACAGCTGGACTTTCTGTTAATATCGTAACCATAGCCTCGCTTCCAGAATTGCCGAAGGTCGTTGGCGTACTCCACCACCTGGTGACCCCAAACCACACGTCAACAAGTCAGTCAGGTCATTGGCGGACGAGGAGGTGAAAGGTCAGGTGAAATGAACAATGGAGCCTCATTGGTCCGTGGCTAAAGAAGCTTGACTAAGATGATCGTCAAATGGACAGCACTATGCACTTGGCTTTTTCTTTGGCTTTTTCTTTGAAGGAACAGCCCTTCTGGGTAGCCAGTGGAGCCGCTTTCTTTTCATTCTTTGAAATCCTGGCAACACCATGCTGTTTATCGCCAAAGATTGTCTATATGACAAGAAGACCATGCTGTTTATCGCCAAAGATTGTCTATATGACAAGAAGACCATGCTGTTTATCGCCAAAGATTGTCTATATGACAAGAAGACCATGCTGTTTATCGCCAAAGATTGTCTATATGACAAGAAGACCATGCTGTTTATCGCCAAAGATTGTCTATATGACAAGAAGACCATGCTGTTTATCGCCAAAGATTGTCTATATGACAAGAAGACCATGCTGTTTATCGCCAAAGATTGTCTATATGACAAGAAGACCATGCTGTTTATCGCCAAAGATTGTCTATATGACAAGAAGACCATGCTGTTTATCGCCAAAGATTGTCTATATGACAAGAAGACCATGCTGTTTATCGCCAAAGATTGTCTATATGACAAGAAGACCATGCTGTTTATCGCCAAAGATTGTCTATATGACAAGAAGACCATGCTGTTTATCGCCAAAGATTGTCTATATGACAAGAAGACCATGCTGTTTATCGCCAAAGATTGTCTATATGACAAGAAGACCATGCTGTTTATCGCCAAAGATTGTCTATATGACAAGAAGACCATGCTGTTTATCGCCAAAGATTGTCTATATGACAAGAAGACCATGCTGTTTATAGCCAAAGATTGTCTAGATGACAGGAAGACCATGCTGTTTAAAGACGTAGATGCTAAAGTGCTCGCCAAAGATTGTCTATCTGACAGGAGCTGCCCATACCTGAGCGTCATGCTGGTCAAAGAGCATACACCAGGGGGAGTTGAGGGTCTTGATGGCTAGCTCGTAGGCGCAGAGGTTCAAGGCAGCGTCGGCCATGTCTGGGGTAAAAGGGGGTGGAGTCACGTTGAGGCGTGACGGGATTGTTTGGAATGAAGAAACACATCCTCTGGGGTTCTCAGGTGTATCACATGATTGCCCTCACCAGACGTGATGTCCTCATAAGAGAGTCCGAGTTGGTCTGCTATCTTCTCCCGGACCTTCCTCATCTCTGGTCCCTCCTTGAACTTGTCCACCTCCGTCAGCGCTGACGGGTTCCTCACCACCTCCTCCACAAACTTGTTGCAGTGCTCAAAATACTTCATGAGCGCGTCGTTGACGTCCAGGCGGAACCTCTGATCTACAAGCGGGGAGACCACACACCTTACTGCAAAAGCCGCAACCTTGGCTTCACTTCTTTTTACGCTGTACAGAATATGTAGCATCAATGGGGTGAGCTTCTTGATCCACCTGCATGACAGTGACGGGGGCTGAAGACAGTGCTTGGAGTGATGAGAAAGTCTGAGAAGATGAAAATATCTGTGAATATCTGCGTGGTACTTTGCGCCCCCCCCCATTCCAAAAACATATTAGCTTGATTGGCCACCTCAAATTGTCCATAGGTATGAATGTGGGTGGGAATGGTTGTTTGTCTATATGTGCCCTGGGATTGGCTGGCCACCAGTCCCGGGTGGACCCGCCCAAAATGGTTTCATTTTTGAAAACCAAATATAGCACTATTGTGATAATACATAATAATAACAATAGATCATAGTTAATATGTCCGTCTATGACTTTGGTATTTGTGACATGTATTTTTTCATAGGCAATTGGCTCTACCTGTCGAACATTTGCAGCATTTCTTGAATTGCTGGCGTTTCAACTGGAGTGTCAATGATTAGAGAAGCCTAGTTTCTTCACTTGGCTGATGGGTTCCAATGTCCGGTCCAACCAAGGAACGTTTGTTGGGACAGACAAATATGAAGGGCTGATACAGTCTCGTATCTAGTATAGTCTAGTATCTAGTATCCAGTAGTATCCAGTATCTAGTATTTAGTATCTGGTATCCAGTAGTATGTAGTATCTAGTATCTAGTATCTAGTATCCAGTAGTATCCAGTATCTAGTATCCAGTAGTATGTAGTATCTAGTATCTAGTATCTAGTATCCAGTAGTATCCAGTATCTAGTATTTAGTATCTGGTATCCAGTAGTATGTAGTATCTAGTATCCAGTAGTATCCAGTATCTAGTATCCAGTAGTATGTAGTATCTAGTATCTAGTATCCAGTAGTATGTAGTATCTAGTATCCAGTAGTATCCAGTCTCTAGTATCCAGTAGTATCTAGTATCCAGTATGAAGTATCTAGTGTCTAGTATAGTCCAGCAGGGTCCTCCACCACTAGCTATAGCAGTGCGCTGGCCAAACATGGCGCTCCGAAGAGCTCTAGTAACGTGTGATTAGATGGATGCTGAAGTCCTACCTTGGACGTTCCACAGCTGGGTGAGGCCCCCCATGAAGGCCAGGGTGCTGTTGATGCACCTGTGCTTGGAGCTGCTTGTAAAGCCAATCAGTCCTCCTCTGAGGTTCTCCTCTGAAAGCAAGGAGGGGAAGAGCTTGGACAGCCTGATGGCCAGATGCTTATGATCGTCCACCCCTTTCTGGGCCAGTTGCCCGTCCATCTCCTCCGTGTACCACATCTGCCAGTGGGTCTGGATCTCCCGCACCCAGCTCTCCTTCCCGTAGGAGGCCCTCTTCACCGCCTGGTACATCTTCCGCATCTCCTTGAAGATGACGCTGGTCGGGTACCTGGTGCCATGTCGTATGATGGCGGTGAGGTGAACCGGACGACATCTCGGAGACGGAGGGCGCAGGACGGAGGTGTTGACGGCAAGGATGTCCTCCAGAAGATGTGGGTTGACTTCCTCGTAGCGACCTTTGGTGCCAAAGTGTTTGGCGATATTGGGTATGCTGGCAGTGGCGGTGACGGCAGAACAGACCAAGTGGACAACGAGGAGCCTCCAAGTGTTGGTCTTCATGATTGCTCCTTCTCCAAGAACCTGCTGTGCGTGTCTTTTTTGGTTTTTCATGTAAGCCCTGAAGGCTTGCACAATAGCCTGGAGTGAACTTTGGACAGTCGCCTTCGATGTGCGCTCATGCTGGTGAGATGACTCACGGTTGCTGTGTTGCAACTTCTACTCTGATGCAGCAGCTTTGCTCTGCAAACACAAGCCATACAAGACTGAGGCTACGTTCACGCCGCAGGTCAATTCCCATGTTTGCTCATGTGACTTTGTCATGTCACTGTCAGCAACACGCCTCCTATTCTTCTATTCTATTCCATCCTGTTCTGTTCTTGATAGAAATTCCATACGGACACGATGCTCCTGCAGGTCATGTAGTATATGTCACTTATACGCAGGGTGGACTTACCCTGAGGCAAACACGGCCCGAGATTTCCAGGAACCCCAAACGTCTCATCATGGCTGGTTATTGGTTGTTCTTCTTCAGTTTAAAGTGCATACTACATTTTATTCTTCAGGCGTGAGCCTCCAACTACACCAAAATGCATCGGCTGTCGCTGGCACATACTGCACATTGATTCCGGAAGATGGACGTGGACAAAAGTGTTGGTGCAGAGTTAGGCCCGTGAAGCAGAAGCTGGGATGGACCTATTTCACAGTCCCAACCACGGCAGCACCGCCACCCCACCGGCAGGGCAGGCAGTAGAGCAGGGTTTCAAACTCCTGCCATGGAGGGCCGAGACACTACAGGTTTTCTTTCCAGGTGATTTTAATGATGAACCCTCCTTTGGTTGGACGGAAGGAGCTCGTCAATGAAATCACCTGCTGGAGAAACTGGTTGGGAAGAAAACCTGCAGTGCTTCGGCCCTCTGTCGACGCATGCGCAGTAGAGGAAGATACAGTGATGCTCCTCGTCACAAAGATGTGACTATGAATGCCGCAAACTATTTCAAATGCTCTTATCAATGTCAGTACAAGCTTGCTAGGTGATAATAATCCACCAGGAGGATTGGAAGGACTTTATCTAGTTCAGGAAATAGGAGCATGTTCTCATAGTCCCATTTGTTAGAAGATGGGAAACATTAATATTCCAAAACATAAAACACAGCTCTGTAACTAGCAACATGTGTAAATACGCCCTTGCGTGTTGCCGTGCGTACCGAGACAAAAAGAAAGCGAGTTACTCACCGATGTAGCCAAAAGCTCTTGTTGTCATTATCAAAATGATTTTTAGAAAGTGTCAGCGTTCCACCATTCCTGCCACCCGCATAGCAAGTTCTCCACAAACTACCAAAGGGCCAAATCAGTCTTCCTGATCTGCTGAGTTATGAAAATTGAAAATGAAAATGAATTAACCACAAGGAAAGCGCACACCGCAACAATCTTTACTTCCGCATACACGCGGCAATGCGTGTGACGTCATGTCTTTTCGCGTGTACGTCACTTCCCGTCGAGAGTCGCATGGTTTTGGTAAAGTGAAGAAAATGATGAATGAATGAATGAAGTTACAAAAGACTCTGCAGTGTGAACGCAGCCTAAACGTAATTAGTGTTAATCAGTGTTCTTCAGCTCCGAACCGTAGTCAGGGCGACCTGACTTCAGCAGAGAAGAAAATGTTACTTGTTGCTTCCAATAAACTTTATTTAACGTGTCAGCACCACAGAAATAGAAAGACGTAGAAAGCTCACACCCGGACACAACACACAGAGCTCGGTGTCGCCGCCGCGCAGTGCTTCAGTGCACACGACGCCATCTTGTGTAGCACAACTTGGCAGCTCGGCGTGCGCATTGTATAGGCG
The DNA here is from genome assembly GCF_030265055.1 of Doryrhamphus excisus. Classification (NCBI taxonomy): domain Eukaryota; kingdom Metazoa; phylum Chordata; class Actinopteri; order Syngnathiformes; family Syngnathidae; genus Doryrhamphus; species Doryrhamphus excisus. The sequence continues at coordinate 165,820 of NC_080485.1, forward strand.
CATATAGGTAGTTTAAAGCCGCACGATAGGACATTTTAATGCCTTATCGCGTCCAGAATTTCAGAAACCACCAGTAAAAACGTTGAAAGTCGCAGACGAACAAGGTGGTGCTACACAAGATGGCGGACTCGCGGCGACAAAAACGTCGGGCTCATGCGTTTTCTACGTAATGTAGTTCAATGGTCAACACACAGCCATTTCCCATCGTCTCCCTTCTCTCGCTCCCGTTCACGCTACGTAGCAGTCCAGGGCAATGGCTGTAACATAAGCTTCATTTTAATGCTGTGGATTCGTTCTAATACCGTTCTGCTATCTTTGCTCAGAGGACTGACTCAACTGGTCCTTGGGTCACGGCTGGAGATAACATCTGGCAATGTTGGTTTGCTTGATGTGACCGGTTCTCCATGTTCCTGTTCCTAGCGCATGCCTGGGACATGTCTGCCTTCTTCAGTACAAGCACATAATGGCCATCCTCGAGTCTGTCTTTATTTACCATCTATTGATGATCGTTTGAAGCTAATTTGGATTCACAGATGCTTCCGATACAGTAAGTACATTGGCGGCTAGCTAGTTAGCTCGCTAGCATGCTAATGGTTAAAGAACATGGTGGTCTCTTGTGACATTAGCAATGTGTTATAAATAATGAATAATAGAGTGTAAAGGTGACTCTAGGGGTGTTATTTCATACATACAGGGCTCTAATAATGTTTTTTGTATTCAGCATTTATTAATATTGACTCCAACTGGGCAGAAATTCACTTCAGTTCAGTTGGTTCTGAAATCAACAAATTCAAAGATGCAGTCATTCTTGTCAGTGAGCACGTCTGTTACTTGCCTTGTGATTGGCTGGCGTCCAGTCTAGGATGTGCCCTGCCTCCCGCCCGAAGTCAGCTGGGATAGGCTCCAGCATACCCCCCATCCGCCCTAGTGAGAATAAGCATAGAAAATGCATGGACGTCTGGTACTTGCCTTATTCGCGACACCTAGTGGCCAGTGTAGTTACAGTTCATCAATTGAACTGCACTTCTATTTCACTTCATTTATCAATCACTTACTTTCAATGAATGAAATAGTGAATGAAATGTATGGCTTTGGAAGCAATGAAAAGTTGAACATTTTTCAGCTTAGCGGGATACTGTCTGTCGCATCTCAACCAACGCAGACAGCCAAACACTGCACCACCACCCAGCCAGGATGCATTCATGAACTGACACAAAGAAAGTGGGATTTTTTTTAACCCATTACAAAGACATTTTCCCCACTGGTCTTATATAATATAATATAAAATTAATTCATTCATTTTCTACCGCTTTTTCCTCACGAGGGTCGCGGGGGTGCTGGAGCCTATCCCAGCTTAATATAAAATTATATATATATATATATTCGAGCACTGCAAAGGGAGCCACAACAAAGAGGCTGAAGAGCCACATGTGGCTCCTGTGCCGCAGGTTGCTGACCACTGGTCTAACTGCAGCGGGAGTAATAGTAATAGTAATAGTAGAGTACAATCATAGAAAATAAAATATTTTACATCTGTTGTTCAGCTGCTGAAAAATGGGAGTAAAACCCAAAAGTGCTGCGTTGGTACTTCTTGCTGAGTATAGGGTGTATTTATTTAGTCAACTCTTCTATAGCTATGAGTGAAATGTTTGCTCCACTTTTTGGCCAATAGATGGCTGCAAAGAAGGCTGCGTTCACTTACATCTCAAGCGATTCGCTTTTTGAAACTGATATTCTAATGTCTTGTCGGGGCTGTCGTGTTCTCGTCAACAACAAACACCATTACATACAATGTTGGGTTGTGCGCTTTATCATCCACCACAAACAGAGTTTGAACGCATAAAAAGGCACAACTATTGCTGTTGTCGCGAGTGGAGACATTTTGTTTGGGGACGTGAAGGCGCCGAGCGTGACGCCACTGAAGGTGTGCTTTTTGTTAAGTGCTTCCTCCGGAGTACAACAGGCGGACTTGTGGCCACATTGCAATCAGTTGCTAGAGGATCGTTTCAGCAGCCATACGGCAAGGTAACGGCATTATCCTCTCATCTACAAGCTCGCAATCCTAAACGGTCTTACTGATGTGTGGTGATCCGAGCCCCCCGATGACTCCATGAATGTTAACTGTTATCCAGCACAAACTATTTGCTCGAAGTGCTTACCGACACACCCGCTTTGACGACATTTGACAACGCCGATTTGAAGCGTGCGGCGTGTTACTCTCCGTTATGTTGTTTAAACGGAACCAAAATGTCGCCGGTTATGTTTGGACCGGGGTTAAGGACATTTGCTAACGGAATCTGGTGTTGACGGCTAGCTTATTTCTTGCGTGCCGCTAACCAGCCAGCTAGCAAAACAGCTACGACGCCTGCTTTTGCTTATCTATTTTAGGTTCTAAGCTCTTAATCCCTCATGTCCCGGTTGAGGGTTGGTCTCCGAGCAGGCTGTGTGTTTTTAGCATGTTTCAAACGACCGATAGCTGCGGCAGCTCATGTTGCCAGTAAATGTCCATGTTTACGTCCCAGTAGGAATAGTATCACCGCATAGTTTGGATGTGTTGATGGTTTGAGTTACTGGCTTCCCCTACCGAGTTGCACCTTTGTTATTTGTGTGTTTGTAGCTTCGGCCCACAAAGTAACTGGCACGCTTCTCCTGTGTGCACAAACGAAGATGGGGAGTGCTCATTTTTCTGCAATAAGGAAGTGAGAAAGCAAATTTTCCCTCAACAGTGAACTGAAGTGGCGTTAAAGGCGTGAATTGTTGCTGAGGGCATTCGCTGCCAAAGCAAAGAATATTTCACTGTCCTCAAGCTGGGAAGACTCCCTTCCCTTCCCTTCCTTTCCTCCAGTGGAAACAATGACTCCTCTGTCGGGATGTCTATGATTCAGCAGTGGGAAAGATGAATGTTGGTCAGTGCCATCACTGGCCTCCATGCTCCATCAGCCTTTGCTGTGGCAGAACTTCCCATTTGGGCTTGTCGACACGCCAGTCATTCACCTTGTCATCATGAAAAAAGGAAAAGGCAGCCTCTTGTGAGGGCAGGTGAATTGCCACAAATGAGGGTTGATTCCTTGGCCATGGGGGGTCCCTCAGCTGCCCTGTGTTGTCCCATGGTGGGGCGGTGCACACGTATGCACACGTATGAGTAGGAAGAATCTGGGATTATGTTTAAATGAAGTGATTTGTAGTTCGTGTGATGAGCGAGTAACAGGAAATGCCACAATGTCGGCTCCAGGAAGTTTGAGGGTGGGGAGGCACAGCAGCTAGAGGAACAACGTCTGGCTAAAGCTGAAACAGTTGGCTTTAAAGGCAAATGGATGAATTTGTAGTTCCTACAGTGATAGCCCCGTGAGTACCAGGAAAGAAGTATGCTTCAGGAAAAATCACTGTTTCTGAGAGTAGTAGTAGTCGTAGTAGTAGTACTCCCCAGCTGGTTTATGTTGTCAAGGAGTTGGGTGGCACAGCAGCTTGAGAAAAATGGAGAAAAACAACTTTTTCAACCGTGCAAAGCTAAGTTCAGTAATGTTTTCAAGGCAAAATGAATGAGTTGTTATTGTTTTTTTGGGGACGAGGAAGCCCCCGCTGTGTTGACTCCAAGGGCCAAGCAGCCCTTTTCCTTTCATTGTCTCCTTCGATGCCTGTTTTACAGCAGTACTAGTACATGAGTACTAATACATGGGCTATTGTTCAAATCAGGATTCAAACGTCTTCTTCATACAAATGCTTATGATAGTGTAGGTGTAGCCAACATGCAGCATTATGAAAACCACTCTGACATAAAGCAAGTAGAGTTGATGTATTACTGTTTATGTGAAACAGCAGTGCTCCTGCTCCTCCTCATGATGATATTTTAGTAGTTTTTGGTTCAGCCATCCATGAGGTAATGGTTGTTATAATGTTTCCAAGGCTATTTTTTTTTTGTAGCAGATGTACATTGTAAGCACTGATTATTTTATATAGAATATATATATATATATATATATATATATTTTTTTTTGGTGTTATGTCATGGTTTCCCTGTGGTACAAAAAACGTCTCCCAACAAACCGTATTGCTTGATTGTTTTAAACCCCAAATGATGTCACTGTGGTAAAAAAGCCACATTTGGAGCCTAGGTGGATAGTTGTAGTTGTCTAGCTAGCTCGCTGCCTCCAGGGAGACAGTGGAGCCGAGGCAGATGTGTAAAAGCAGATGGTAGGAAGGTAGCTGGAATGAGATGGTAAGATGGACATGCTCGTGATGGAACACGCTAGCATGGAAGGCTTAGCCTGGGACTGGATGTCATCCATATCTTCCACACAAGTTGTCATTCTCACACTAATAGGGGACAAAGTGCATCCTTGGCAGTGCAACTTTATTTCAATCAGCCAGCATTGACAAAGCTGTACGGGTGGAGTTTTTAATGCAACTTTATTTCAATCAGCCAGCATTGACAAAGCTGTACAGGTGGAGTTTTTTTCTGGCATATGGAAAGCAGACAACAACAAGCAGGACTGCGCTTCCTGGCCGTGCACATTACATACTACCACAACACGACGGAATTCCTATCCCATCCCAGCGTCAGACGCTAAACACGGAAAGTGGCTTTCTTCTTTATTTGGCCATATTTAGAAGTTTTATTCCCACTCAAGCACGTCCTACTTTCCTGCTGCATTTAGCAATTCCAGGCTAGTATCAGCAGCTGGCGTTGACTGTGTGTACTACAGGAAAGATAGAAATACTTGCAGTAGCGCTGTGGGATTATAAGCAATGCAAGCGTCACTTCTTGCTTTTGTCTGCTGGCTGCGGCTGGGAGATCCTCCTGTTGTGACTTGTTTCTGCCCTCTGCATTCCAACTGTCTGACATTTCGCCCATTGTTTGATTTCAAATGGTCGTACTGGTGCCCCGAGCAGCTGAGTTGGAGCTCATGTCTTTGCATTGGAGAAACGAATGAGTGATGGCTGTCTGCTGGGAGACTGTGGTCCTTTCTTCGTCCAAACATGGAAGTACAAGGCATACTGTGTGTACGATTGTAGTCACTAGGTGGCAGTAATGACATTGAGACATGAGCTTAACACTGCATGCAGTCAGCCATGGCATGTCCCACACCATAGACTGAAATCCTCCCAGCCAGTGTGGAAGTGGTATGTGCGTGCATGCACTGCTACAGTGGGCCAGTATAACAGCATTCAACTTGTTTTGCTGTTCCTCTGAGACCACACGGGCCCCTGGCATCCTGATCGGGGACAGGGAAAGGACCAGGAGGCGTTGTCATGAGCAGATAGCAACTTTCCACCGCTAGCTCTCAGCTGCCATGAGGCCTGACGAAGCCCAGATGTGGCCTGGGCCAGAGGATCAATAGAATGCTTGTACATCGTCCTGTTGCTGCGGTAGTGCGGTTGCTAAGAAGCGTATTTGCTGATTTGCTGGGGATGGCTGTTAGCAAACAGCAGCTCTGCCATTTTATCTTTGGTGTTGTAGATCTACTCACGGTGGAGCAGAAGCAAAACGGCTACTTTTATTAACAAATGCTGTTGCCATGTCTACCAAATATGGCCTCCAACTAACAGACTGACGTGGATCGATGGCATGGATGGATCCTGGAGTGGTCTGCAGTGTCCCATGAGATGTTCCTAATGCTCTGTACTTGGTTTTTATTGCCACATCTTCTCCCCTCACAAAGTCTTCAAAGACAGCTTGGTGTATATTTACAGCAGTTATTTGCGGCCATGCCTCCACTGGGGGACAGAAATATTCATGTGAAATACTAAATGCAAGCATCTTCAGGACTATACAATGGATGGATTGACATTGCTTACAAACAACAAAGCCTCGTTTTGAAGGTGTGGCGGCTTTTATCTTGCCATGGCGGTGCACCACCATCACTATACGTACATGTAGGTAACCCTACAACAAGCTATGGGTTTGCTAATAACGTTAATCTGAGAAGACTGTGGTGTCATTTCCATCCAGGCTTAAAGGGCAAGGAGCCACTGTTGGACCTACTGTTGGTTCAGCTCACAGGGATAATAACCTGGAATGGGATCCCACCCTGGAGGACAACGTGTCCAAAGCAAAGATCCACACCCTGTGGACAATGGGAACATGGCTTTATGTGCAGGATATTGTCTGGGAATGTTTGCCTGCTTCTTATTGTGACATGCTAACCTGGTCCAATTCTTTAGCACGTTCCCTGGTGTCTGATACGGTACTTTGGTCCGGGGTCAGACCCTTGGGTGTAATGGTTTCCCTGGTATCTGATGCGGTACTTTGGTCCGGGGTCAGACCCTTGGGTGTAATGGTTTCCCTGGTATCTGATGCGGTACTTTGGTCCGGGGTCAGACACTTGGGTGTAATGGTTTCCCTGGTATCTGATGCGGTACTTTGGTCCGGGGTCAGACCCTTGGGTGAAAGGGTTTCCCTGGTATCTCATGTGGCACTTTTGTCTGGGGTCAGACCCTTGGGTGAAAGGGTTCCCCTGGTATCTGATGCAGTACATTGGAGTTTGTGGGGCCTCTCGGGGGCCTGATAACTTTTTCCAGCAACCCTGGAAGGACTTATTGGCTTCCATAAAGATGAGCTGCCCATGGCATGTTTATGTTTGTGTCAACTTGACGTATTATCCTCCTGGGTGGGCTCTTTCTCTGCTTGCGTCATGTACACTCACCCCCCCCCCCCCAAATGGTCATAGTGGACAAGACACAGGAGAAATGCTCTTCTTGCTCTGCTTTTGGAAGGTGTCATCAAATCTGTTTCCTTTGTGTCCATGGCAGCCTTTTTATCACATCAAGCTGCTGATAAGACAATGTTCTGCTCCGTTCGCCACGTGGTGGTCTAGCCTTAAACACCAGCCACTTGCCCGTGTTGGACTTTTAAAGCTCCCAGTACTGCAAATGGTATTGCAGTACTTGAAGTAGGAAGATACAGTACCTCCATGTGACACAAGTACTTATTCTTGTCCTGATATTTTCATCCTAGTGTGGCTCACGCTGGGCCGTAGGGAGCTTGCAGCATGGCACACTGGATCCTGGTGGTGGATCACTGGATCACCACCACCATGCTGCTTATGCCGTGACTCTTGTTAACTGTGTGTGTGTGTGTGTGGGGGGGGGGGGGCATGCCCACTGTGGTGTGAGTTAACGCTGTGAATTTGGCAGATGATATGAGAATAGTATTGGCCTATGGCCAGGATAGGTGATGGTAGCATGAAGGGTGTTTTGCTGGAGATTCCTGGTCAATAAAGTTGTGTGCAGATGAAATGTTGGCAGCTGGACGCGTGACGACGGCAACCTTTCTATCAAAGCCCCGGTTTTGAGGTTAGAATGCATTTCCTGTTTCTTGTGTGGTGGCGGTAAGCTGATTGACAGAGCAAAGGTCCTTGGCAGAATGCTGAGTCATTGACTGCTAATCTTGGCTTGTTCTTGAGTGCTCTTTGTTCTTTATCTCCAGCAAGTACGGTTCTCCTCCGTCCCACAGCCAGGCCGTCGTATGTCAGCCATATGTTTATTTGGACAAGTTGTTGAAGTGCAGAGGTCACGTGCTCGCTTGTTGTCTTCATGCATACGTTCCCTCCAGCGCTGCGTCGCCATGACAATCATCCTTTGTGTCTTTGCGTCCACAGGTGTGTGCTGTTTGAGGCGGAGGAACAACCCAAAAAGGACTTCCCGCCGAAGCGGAGGGGTGCGCCCCCTGGGCGCTCGGTGAACACCATGTGCCGACGCCGGTGTGGTCCTAGCACTGCCCGTTAAAAGCCAGCCCAGCCTACCGACTGCCCGTCTCTGCACCATGAAGAAGGTAGCGGCATGGTCGGCCGAGGACGTGGCCGACTGGCTGAGCAAAGAGGGCATGCCGGAGTACATCGACGCCCTCCGACAGACGGATGGCACCGCCTTGCTGCGGCTTACGCGGGCGCACTTCCAGATGCCGCCGCTTCTACTGGTGTCCTCGGACGGCGGGCAGCAGCTGCTGGAGCGGGTGGAGACACTGCGGATCGAGACCCACATAGAGGCCCACAAGAACGGCCACACCAACGGGCACGCCGGCGGGGTGCCCAATGGCACGGGTACGCCCCTGAGGAATGGTGCGGTGCGATCGGCAGACTCCAGGGTGGAGATGGTGCACATTCCCATCCCCCCCATGGAAACCCTGCACTCCTCCTTCCCTCCCGAGTGGGGCAGGACGGGCGTGGCATTCGTCTACGCGGTTCTGTGCTTCATCACCACCACCGTGGTCATATCGGTGGTCCACGAGCGGGTACCGCCCAAAGAGCACACCCCGCCGCTGCCCGATAAGTTCTTTGACTTGTTTGACAGGATAGAGTGGGCCTTCTCCATCTGCGAGATCAACGGCATGCTGCTGGTGGCGCTGTGGCTCATACAGTGGGCTCTTCTCAAGCACAGGTACTCCTCGTCCGTACGCTGGTGGTATTTGTACCCTGGAACCCTGCTTGGCATCATCAATCCCTCCCGCCAGGCCTGAGTCCAACCAAAACCTGCTCTCACGCAGTTCCTTTTTCCATAAAGCAATAAGCCTTTAAATAACTGCAAGTGAATGGGAATGATGAATGGCAGGGATTGTGGTGTGAAAAAGTCTCCTGGTTGGTCACACTGAAATGGTCTAGATCGGGGGTGTTAAACTCCTGCCATGGAGGGCCGAGGCATTCCAGGTTTTCTTTCCAAGCAGTTTCTCCAGCAGGTGATTTCATTGACAGCTCCTTCCCTCCCACCACAGGAGGTTCATCATTCACATCAGCTGCTTTAGTGACCGGCGGTAAGAAAACCTGTAGTGTCTCGGCCCTCCATGGCAGGAGTTTGACACCCTGCTCTAGATCAAACACATTTGTATTATTAAGGGAGAAAAACGGCAAGCTACATGACCCTGTGTGAAAAGGGAGATGAATTGAGATCTCGGTGTGGAAGAGGTTCTAAAGCGCTTTCTAAAGCTTTGGGACTCTAGCAAACCACATCGAAAGCCATTATTCACAAATGCTGAAAACATGCAACAGTGGTGAACCTTCCCAGCAGCAAAATGACCCCCAGAGGTCACAGAAGACCCCACAACAGCATCCACAGAAGTGCAGCCCTCACTTGCCTCAGGCGCCACTTGGCCTCTGGAGCGGGACAATGATCCAAAACACAGGACCACACAGGTCCACCAAAGCAAAGCCAGACTTCAGAGTGAGATGCTGTGGGCTGACCTTCTGAAGGCTTGACGCTGGAAAAGCTGGATGACAATTGCAGGGTTGATTGCAGTTGTTGCTGCTGCTAAGGGAGGCCCCACCACTCTTTGCTTCAGGGGCGGTCCCTCTTTCACACGGGGCCGTGGACCTCATCAAGCTTTTCATTAGCTAAGCGCATCAAGTGTTGAGCTGTGTTGTATATTTCCGAGCCTTGACCCAGCTTGGCTCTGAAACGACCACCTCTCCTTCAGCCTTAACGAGGGAGGTGTTGCACCCTTGTCTGGCTCCGTCATTATCTCCATCATTGTCTGGCGGCACCAAGTAATGGCAACAAAAGCTGTTGCTGTAAAATGGTGCCCATGGCCCACAATGCATTGCACATGCAAGTATTGCAAGATTTCGCCTTGGGCACGTGATCCAACATGGTAGCATAAAGAAACGGTGCATGCTAACCAAGTGGATGAACACAAACCAAGTCAAAAGATTTGATGTTAACCAAAAAGGTGCTAACTGGAGCAGGTGTTAACTGAGGTACCACTAGTATTAGCCAGCTCATAGGATGCTAACAAGGTTTTGTGGACATGGCGTGCACCATATTGTTCTTCACGTGAATTGAAACATAACATTTCATAGAAACATTAACAGAGGGGCCACTTCCACCTTTGATGGCACATGGTATTGGAGGATACATTGTGGTTGTCTCCATGACTGTTTTGCTGTGTGCAGGTCAATCATAGGCAGACGCTTCTTCTTCATTGTGGGTACGCTGTATTTGTATCGCTGTGTTACAATGTACATCACCACTCTGCCTGTTCCTGGGATGCACTTCAGATGCTCTCCAAAGGTACCGTACCCGCTACACCTCAACCACACTACTACTCTCCAGGGGCCACGCTTTAACACTGCTAAGGGCCGGGGCGGCACACATTGGGGTGCCTTGTGTGTTGCATCCTTTCACCAGTCACTGCAACTGCTTAGTCATCCTTTTCAACCTGCCAAAAACACTCCGGGTTCCCGGGTGTCTAATTGTGTCAAGAGAAGCAAATGACTCTGCTGGGTGAAGACATCTTCCTTAACCAGGAGCAGGAGCATTGAGACATGTTGGATCTACCGTGAAGATGCTGGTCAAAGATCCTCCATACGACAGAGCACTGTGCTGCTGTGTTGATGCATGTTTTGAGACGAGTCTGGTGATGGGTTGTGGTTTAGGGCTGCTGGGCTGCTGCCAGGTGAACTGCAGCCATCTTTGCTACTCTTTCATACCAGAAGCTGCCATAATTCCATGTTGTGTTGCTTTCAGCTTTTGGGCGACTGGGAGGCGCATATGAGAAGAGTGATGAAGATGATCGCCGGCGGGGGCCTGTCCATCACGGGCTCTCACACCATGTGTGGAGATTACCTGTACAGCGGCCATACTGTCATGCTGACGCTAACATACCTCTTCATCAAGGAGTGTGAGTTGCACCTTTTTGTCGTACTGTGGATACTGCTGTGTGTGTGTGTGTGTGTGTGTGTGTGTGTGTGTGTGTGTGTGTGTGTGTGTTGTAGGGGAGCAACCATACGTGGATCCGTATGGAGGTGGTGCTACAGGGGTCAGGGTCGGGTACGCGTGTGCATGGAACAATATGTCACCTCTGGTAGCCGCCATGGTGTGGCCAGGTCACGGGGTCATACCTCCTCCCATGCTGCTCCTCATTGGTGTACATTGGTGTACATTGGTGTACATTGGTGTACATTGCTGTACATTGCTGTACATTGGTGTACATTGCTGTACATTGCTGTACATTGGTGTACATTGGTGTACATTGGTGTACATTGGTGTACATTGGTGTACATTGGTGTACATTGCTGTACATTGGTGTACATTGGTGTACATTGGAAGCATTCCTGTTAGTCAGCAGTCAGCGTGGGTCAAGCAGTTGTCCTGTCCGATGCTGCCATTCCAAGCGTATCAAGCTAGCTGCTCGTTTAGCGGCGCTGCAAACAGGGTGGGCGTATTGAAAAGGCTCCATCATAGAAGTTGATATCACATGGTGGTGAAAGACATCAGGGTGAAAATAGATGCCTTCCTGTTTGATGCTTCTGTGACCTCCATGATGTCCGCCAGGTGGCAGTGTGGTCCTGAACTGGCTGTGTTGACTTGAAGGAACCGGTTGCGTAACAAGACCCAATTGACTCAGATAGCTACATATGTTTATTGTAATTCTATGTAATTGGTGACTTCAAGTGCCCTTAGAAACTGAAAGGTGCGTTTATGAAGAGGATCGTATTGATACAGTCTACATTATCAATTCTTTCATATGAATAAAATCCTATTTCTTTCTTTCTTAGTAATATGTACTCCGCTGCTAAGAATGCACCACATGGATGTCCATCACCTGCAGTCCTTTTCATGTTCTGGTTATTACATGCTGCTGCTTTTGTGGTGCTCGGTAGAGCTTAACCGATATATCGATTCATCGGCCCGATTAGCACATATCACTGATGAAAAGAAAAAGCTGAAACAAACAAACCAATATCCGTGAAAATGGAGTCAATATGTTAACTTTTGTTTGCTGTGCTGAGAGTCTCTTGCTCTTTTTTTCTCTGAGCTGCTTGTGTGGGTACCTGTGGGTACCTGTGGGTTTTAAGGTGAACATGCAAGTGTTAACTACTATGGCAATTTCAATCCAATTGAAGTTTAAAAAAAAAAAAAGCCAAGGTCATCCCAACCATGGATTGTGTGTATTGTGGCACCCCTTTGTGTGTGTGTGTGTGTGTGTGTGTGTGTGTGTGTGATGAAATGGAGAAGCGCTGCAAAGCAAACAGGTTCTCCCACCTGCTTTAATGTGATGTAGCTTTGTGTTCCAAAGCCAGCATGTTTGTCAAGGTCAACAGCTAGCATGGTTATTTTGTCCTGCCTTCCTTGAATTGCCCCCGTTGGGCCTGCTGAGGCGACGGCGGCCTCTAGCGGCGTGATGGAGAACAGCACAGGAAGGACAGGAAGTATGACATCCCATCAGCAGTGTAGTCCATCGACAGCGACTGCCCCCACTTTGGTGGTTGGTTGCTGCTGTTTAAGAAGGTCGTTGGGGTTGGCGGATGAGGTCACCTACGTAGAGCAGTCTGCTTCTAAAACAAGATGGTCAAAGGACAAAGGCATTTGCATGACAGAAAAGTCAGACCTTCTAGTCGCCCTGCTAGTTCCTCTCCATGGGTGGCACAGCGGGGGGCCGCCTGTCCGTTGTTGTATTTTGTGTTCCATCGTCTGTACGTGCACGCTGTGGATACTAACTCTCTTCTGTTCCGCTCTCCCTGCCCTCCTCTTCCTCCACGGGGCCCCCTCCACTTCATTCGTCTCCAAACTGCAGCAGTTTGTTTTGCTGCAGTCCTCTGGAGGCAACGTGCACATGTGCAGTATGGAATAGTCCATGGGGGGGGGGGTATGATGGATGATGCATTCATTCATTCATGTTCTAGCGCTTATCCTCACAAGGGTCATGGGAGTGCTGGAGCCTACCCCAGCTGTCTTGGGGAGAGGCGGGGTCCACCCTGGACTGGTGGCCAGCCAATCCCAGGGCACATATAGACAAACAACCATTCACACTCACATTCATACCTATGGACAATTGGGAGTGGCCAATGAAGCTAGCATGTTTTTGGAATGGGGGTTGGGGGGCAGAGTCCCTGGAGAAAAGCCACGCATGCACGGGGAGAACATGCAAACTCCACACAGAGATGGCCGAGGGTGGAATTGAACGGGGGTCTCCAAGCTGTGAGGCCTGCGTGCTAACCACTAGGACGTAATATGGACGTTTAAGTCCAAGACAAAGATCAGTCATCAGTTTTTATTTGGCTGCGTTTGCCCAAGGGTAAGTCTGCCCTCGTTGACCTCTTCTGTTGTTGTTCTTCCAGATTCCCCCCGACGCTTCTGGTGGTATCACTGGATCTGCTGGACCCTGAGCGCCGTGGGAGTCTTCTGCATCCTTCTGGCCCATGACCACTACACAGTGGACGTGGTGGTGGCCTACTTCATCACCACGCGCCTCTTCTGGTGGTACCACACCATGGCCAACCAGCAGGTGGGTACAAGGAACTGCAGGAGCGTGCGCCCCTAAAGGGTTGATCCAACGACGTGAATATGCTGAAAAATCCTCCACTCCATTTCGGGTTTTTAGGAATAATAGCTGGAAGTCATGCATGTGAAGCATGGGCTCCACCTAACGTCTTTTTGCTTGATTTGGCTTCTCCATGCCACCGTACAAGCAGAGAAGATGGCGGAAGGCTTGCCGTTCAATCCTCACTCCCACCCCCCTGCTGTGCTGCCCACGCTGGGCTGGATGGCAACCAATGTTTGCGTCCGCTCAGAGAGGCCGCAGGCTCAAATTGGCAGCCTCGTTTCCATCCATCTACCCCACGGCAGCTGTGGCTACAGATGTAGCTCACCACCACCGTGTTTAAATCCCTCCACTGATGTTACTCATGTTATTAATGTTGTCATGAGTTTGCCTTTATTGGGTGATGCATGTCAGGTGATGAAATGATAGCTCCCAGAAGGTGTTTGTTTCCAACCGTGGAACCTTGTTGTTGCCACCGCTGGTGCTGATGCTGATGCTGGTGCTGGTGCTGGTGCTGATGCTGGTGCTGGTGCTGATGCTGATGCTGATGCTGGTGCTGGTGCTGGTGCTGGTGCTGATGCTGATGCTGTGCTACCTGATTGCCAGGCGCTGAAAGAGACGTCGCAGAGTCACCCCTTCTCGCGGGTGTGGTGGTACCGGCCGTTCCAGTACTTGGAAGAGAACGTCAGCGGCACGGTGCCTCGCACCTACCAGCTCCCGCTGTGGCTGCGGGCCGCGGCGTGGACCCGGGGCGTGGCCTACAGCAGGCTGGAGGTCCAGTGACGCGGGCGGGACCGTGGACTCCACAAGCGGAGGACGTGTTTGATGTAGCGCTGAAAAGTGGGCGGCCCCTCCCCAAAAAGGGGGAACTTTTTGTGTTTGTGTCCGTCCTCTTCCTCTGCAGGTGGGAGCTGATCTCCCCATCGTTTCCTACCACTTCCTGAACGCCAAGCATTTCTAAAAGCCTGTTTTTCCTCTTGGCACAAAGCGCTCATGCCCCCCCACCCCCTCCAGTGCGGAGTCCAGAATGCCAAATGTATTTCTTAAAAGCTATTTGTTTTGTAAAGTTGCTAAAAACAAACTAGTCAAAGGTGCAAAATCCTATTTTTTCTAAGCATGTTTATTTTTCAAGGAGAACAAGAAATGATTCTTTTTAGATTTCTACCTTTTTAAGACCGAAGAAGTAAGGATCTCATCCAAGGAAATCTTAGTGCCTTTCTAGCTCGATTGTACAAACCAGTCACTTACCAGTCAATGCTGGGGGCGCGGCCACAGCCCCTCCCTCGCTGGGGGCGCGGCCACAGCCCCTCCCTCGCTGGGGGCGCGGCCACAGCCCCTCCCTCGCTGGGGGCGCGGCCACAGCCCCTCCCTCGCTGGGGGCGCGGCCACAGCCCCTCCCTCGCTGGGGGCGCGGCCACAGCCCCTCCCTCGCTGGGGGGCGTGGCCACAGCCCCTGTTGTCCCTTGAATGTAAAAAGTGGAAAATGCCAGCCTTTTCCAGGATTGGTCTTCCCTACTCTGTATTTATTCTCCGGCTTCGCGGCCTCCCAGGAGTTCTTGTAGGACTGAATTCTCTCTTTGAAACGTCCGTCACATTTCATTCATCCAGACGCCAGCGTTCATCACTTCCTGCTTCTTGGAGTGACAATAGTCTGGAGTTTGAGGCAAAGAAATGATTGTGAATGTTCTTATCATGTCCATGTATTTCTTTAAGTCCATCACCAGCCCCTTTCACACGGAACACGGAATGGACCAGGCAATGTTCCACCTTCAGACTGAGTCAGATTGAGTCATGGCCCCTTTCACACTGCCGTCTGTCCTTCCTGTTCCCTCTGTTTGAACGGCGCTAACAAGGAAGGGCGCTTGGAATTCTATTAGCAAAAAGCGGCAGCAGAGGCAGGATGGTGAAATCCCACACTCGCTCCTCCTGCCCCGCTGGGTCCTGCCGTACGGGGTGTCTGTGTGAAATGGGCGGTTTGGATATGGTCCATGGTGTTCATGTTACTGACTGGACTGCGATCACCAGCAGAGACTGACAATTGGAAGGCCTTCTCACAGTTGCGTGAGAGACGGAAGGTACGGTCCCCGACGGTCGCCAATGGTCCCAGAGGGTCTCGGACGGGGATGGACGGTTGCAAAGGGGGCAGGCTAGGGAATCGTGTTTTAAAGACGTGTGGAGCGATGCTGTCCAATCATTTCTAATTGTCCAAATTGGATGGGGGTGGGATGAAGACAGGGAAGGTGTTGGCCAATCATGTGTATGTTTGGTCTTCATGAGCGTAGGTCACCATCCATATGTCCTGGGGACGTCCTGTGCATATAGCAGATGTTTTGTACGCTAAAGGAATCTCAATGGGACGCTGTTCAATTAAAGATTTTACTATATTATACTTTTACTGGGGAACTTCTTTCTTTTCGAACGTAAAGGATGACGTCATGGCAGTTCCACACGCAACCAGCAGATGGAGACAGGAGGCGAGTGAAGACCAGGTAAACACGACTAGCTAAACACAGCTAGCTAGGTAGCTAGTGTGGTGGATGGTCGATAGAAAATACCACATCAATGAATGCCTTGCTGATATTGATGTAAGATATTGATATAAGATATAGAAAGTATGCATGGTGGCTTAGCAGCATGATATGGATGCCGCTTTAGCACTTTTACCTGGTAGCAGTACTTCTCATGCTAGTCTGCTCTCAGTTCCAGATGAAAGTCCAGGGAGGACCAGCAGGTCCTCATTTACAGTATCATTTACGTATTACATATTTACATATTTCTCATTTACAGTATCCTTCGTCTCACACCCTTTTCAAGCTGCAACCTTTTTAAATCATATCCAAACTAAACATGTTGGTAAAACTCTAAACCTAAAAGATTGATCAAGAAATGTGCTCATGGTAGCCCCACATACCCCCCCCCCCCCCCCCCCCCCGGGCACCCTGAAAACAATGTGCAAGCTAACATGAGGACGGTGGTGTGAGGAGTGCTAAGCTAACATGAGGAGTGCTAAGCTAGCATGAGAATGAGCGTATGAGTGCTAAGCTCACATGAGGATGAGCGTATGAGGAGTGCTAAGCTAACATGAGGATGAGTGTATGAGGAGTGCTAAGCTAACATGAGGATGATGGCATGAGGAGTGCTAAGCTAACATGAGGATGAGTGTATGAGGAGTGCTAAGCTAACATGAGGATAAGCGTATGAGAAGTGCTAAGCTAACATGAGGATGATGGCATGAGGAGTGCTAAGCTAACATGAGGATGAGCGCATGAGGAGCGCTAAGCTAACATGAGGATGAGCGTATGAGTGCTAAGCTAACATGAGAATGAGCGTATGAGTGCTAAGCTAACATGAGGATGAGCCTATGAGGAGTGCTAAGCTAACATGAGAATGAGCATATGAGGAGTGCTCAGCTAACATGAGGATGAGTGTATGAGGAGTGCTAAGCTAACATGAGGATGAGTGTATGAGGAGTGCTAAGCTAACATGAGGATGATGGCATGAGGAGTGCTAAGCTAACATGAGGATGAGTGTATGAGGAGTGCTAAGCTAACATGAGGATAAGCGTATGAGAAGTGCTAAGCTAACATGAGGATGATGGCATGAGGAGTGCTAAGCTAACATGAGGATGAGCGCATGAGGAGCGCTAAGCTAACATGAGGATGAGCGTATGAGTGCTAAGCTAACATGAGAATGAGCGTATGAGTGCTAAGCTAACATGAGGATGAGCCTATGAGGAGTGCTAAGCTAACATGAGAATGAGCATATGAGGAGTGCTCAGCTAACATGAGGATGAGTGTATGAGGAGTGCTAAGCTAACATGAGGATGATGGCATGAGGAGTGCTAAGCTAACATGAGGATGAGCATATGAGAAGTGCTAAGCTAACATGAGGATGATGGCATGAGGAGTGCTAAGCTAACATGAGGATGAGCGTATGAGGAGTGCTAAGCTAACATGAGGATGAGCGCATGAGGAGTGCTAAGCTAACATGAGGATGAGCGTATGAGGAGTGCTAAGCTAACATGAGGATGAGTGTATGATTGCTAAGCTAACATGAGGATGAGCGTATGAGTGCTAAGCTAACATGAGGATGATGGCATGAGGAGTGCTAAGCTAACATGAGGATGAGCATATGAGAAGTGCTAAGCTAACATGAGGATGATGGCATGAGGAGTGCTAAGCTAACATGAGGATGAGCATATGAGAAGTGCTAAGCTAACATGAGGATGATGGCATGAGGAGTGCTAAGCTAACATGAGGATGAGCGTATGAGGAGTGCTAAGCTAACATGAGGATGAGTGCATGAGGAGCGCTAAGCTAACATGAGGATGAGCGTATGAGTGCTAAGCTAACATGAGGATGATGGCATGAGGAGTGCTAAGCTAACATGAGGATGATGGCATGAGGAGTGCTAAGCTAACATGAGGATGAGCGCATGAGGAGCGCTAAGCTAACATGAGGATGAGCGCATGAGGAGCGCTAAGCTAACATGAGGATGAGCGCATGAGGAGCGCTAAGCTAACATGAGGATGAGCGTATGAATGCTAAGCTAACATGAGGATGAGCGTATGAGTGCTAAGCTAACATGAGGATGAGCGTATGAGTGCTAAGCTAACATGAGGATGAGCGTATGAGTGCTAAGCTAACATGAGGATGATGGCATGAGGAGTGCTAAGCTAACATGAGGATGATGGCATGAGGAGTGCTAAGCTAACATGAGGATGATGGCATGAGGAGCGCTAAGCTAACATGAGGATGAGCGCATGAGGAGCGCTAAGCTAACATGAGGATGAGCGTATGAGTGCTAAGCTAACATGAGTTCTTTCTTCGTGGGTCTTTGGACTGGTTTGAACGTTGAGTGTCCTGAGGTGGATGCTGAGATGAGATCAAAGGCCCGTCGGCTGCCCCCAAATGCATCCAATCCCAACCTGACGCCGTCGTTTAAAAGCACGGCCTTGGCCGCACCCCTGGAAGAGCACAGGAATGCCGAGCCATCCCGCCCCCGCCCCCCAGCCATGCAATAAGGAATCTACCCGTGTGAATGTTGAAAGAAAGCAAGTATCGGGAGCGTGATTGCTAAATCCATTTCCTGTCTCCCGTGCAACGCCGGCGATCGATCAGCGGGCCGGAATAAGAGATCATGTTACAATGTGACTGCATCTGGCAACCTGCTTCCACGCCTTCTTTTCTTGGACTTCCTGGAAAGTACAGAAGCATGTAAAAGTCTCACGCCTCCAGGGACGGCAGATCCAGAAAGAACCGTACAGCCGATAACGACGGGCTTCATATGCGCTCACCTGACGGACATGGAGGAGGAGTCGGGCTGTCCCATTACGGAGCTGCCTCCTTTGGTCTTCAGCCTTGGAAGGCACCAAGAGATGAAGATGATGAGCAAATCTATTCCTTCAACACATGGCCAGCACACAGCTGCTGATACCTGCTGGAGAAGAGAGCTGCTGCTGGAGTTGGAGAATTCCTGCACTTTGTCATTGAGGACATTCAAACTGATGATGTGTTCGATGCCGTGTGTCACATCCCCCCTGTTCGCCCGTGCATGTGGTGCCTGTCACGTGCGTGCTGGTAAAGATGGAACACGCCCCTGGTCCCGCCCCTCTAACTGCTCGTCTTCCAGGAAAGCCATGACTTAACACCTGCCCCCCCCCCCCCCCCCTTTGTAAGATGATCCGTCCCCCAAGGCCAACAAACAAGAGACCACCCTGCTTCTTTCTTTGGGATGTGACCCGTATCGTGCACGAACCGGCGCTGCTGCATTTCTAGTCCGCAAATAAACGCCTTCCTCACACCAACGATACCATCTGAATGGGCCCGGATGATACGGCACGATACCATCTGAATGGGCCCGGATGATACGGCACGATACCATCTGAATGGGCCCGGATGATACGGCACGATACCATCTGAATGGGCCCGGATGATACGGCACGATACCATCTGAATGGGCCCGGATGATACGGCACGATACCATCTGAATGGGCCCGGATGATATGGCACGATACCATCTGAATGGGCCCGGATGATACGGCATGATACCATCTGAATGGGCCCGGATGATACGGCACGATACCATCTGAATGGGCCCGGATGATACGGCACGATACCATCTACTTGGGCCCGGATGATACGGCACGATACCATCTGAATGGGCCCGGATGATACCTTGTACTTGTAGATGTAAACGTCTTTGTGGTAGATGATGTAGTAGTAGTGTGTACACAGTACACAGATGGGCATGTATCGCTGATGATATGAGTTCAATAGCATTCAAATTCAAACAATTCCATGGAAAACGTGGTTTAAAGAGTATGAATGGATTTTTCATGAATAGGACGCTGCCTTGCGAGCGCACCCTTGCCCCCCCCCCCCCCCCCATATGACAGGGGTCACAGAAGGTGAGTCATAATTTAGCAGCGTCATTATCATCACGAGCGCTGGTGCATGCATAATTCATGTATTTACTTGTTCTTCCTTTCCTTGCCTTCCAATCCTGGCAGTCACCAGGAGACGCCAAAGACTCACGGATATCACGCTGATATTCCGTGGATAGATCCAAGAATTAGGGGTGGAATAATGTGTCGTAAAGTCAGTAGATGTTGAATGCGGGGCTAATAAGAGGCTGGATGAAGACCAGAGGCCAAGTGGCAGACCGGAGGGGGAAATACAGAAAATCTTCTCTATTTTTAACCCCCCCCCCCCCCAGCCCCCCCCCCCCCCCCCCCCCCAGCCCCCCGCCCCCAGCTCTTCATAACTGAAACGGATTTAGACAGTAGCGTGTAAAAAAAAAGAGATGAATCAAGCCGAAGCAGCCTGAGATGTACTCGGTACCAACCTCTCCACAAGTCATGCCGGCAAAGTACGTCGCTATGCTAATTAGCAACATAAAACTCTTCCATCTTGCTTCATTGGCCGAAGCATCAATGTGTACGGCCATCATCACATCACTGCACAGGTATCATCATACTGCACAAACATCATCATACTGCACAAACATCATCATACTGCACAGGTATCATCATACTGCACAAACATCATCATACTGCACAAATGTCTTTATACTGCCCATCATCATACTGCACAAACATCATCATACTGCACAAACATCATCATACTGCACAAATGTTTTCATACTGCCTATCATCATACTGCACAAACATCATCATACTGCACAGGTATCATCATACTGCACAAACATCACCATACTGCACAAATGTCTTTATACTGCCCATCATCATACTGCACAGGTATCATCATACTGCACAAACATCATCATACTGCACAGGTATCATCATACTGCACAAACATCATCATACTGCACAAATGTCTTTATACTGCCCATCATCATACTGCACAAACATCATCATACTGCACAAACATCATCATACTGCACAAATGTTTTCATACTGCCTATCATCATACTGCACAAACATCATCATACTGCACAGGTATCATCATACTGCACAAACATCACCATACTGCACAAATGTCTTTATACTGCCCATCATCATACTGCACAGGTATCACCATACTGCACAAACATACTCTGTGTATTGGATATCACAGTGTATTGCATGTTCTGTCTATGGGATACTTCTGTGTACTGCATGCTCTGTGTAACGGATACTACAGTGTACTGCATGCTCTGTGTATCAGATACTACAGTGTAGTACATGCTCCGTGTATGGATACTACAGTATGTGTGTACTAGAACAAGCAGCCAACTATGAAAGGCACAGTACGTGACGTGCACTAAGTCTGTGCACGCGCTCTATAAACAAGTGTTTTCGTCTCCTTGCAGGGAGGAGGAGGAGGAGGAGGAGGAGGAAGAGCTGCTGTCATTGGTTTTCTCAATGAGACATCATCGCTACACCCCCCCACCCACCCCCCTCCCCACCCACCCCACCCCGACCAGCCCCACCCCACCCCCTCCCACCCCGCTCGGCTGCCAGGTTCCGGCGGTCGCTGATCGGTTGAGGAGCAGCTCGCCGGGCCGATCCTACCGAGTGGAGGCGGCCAGAGGAGGAGTGAAGGACGGGAGCCTTGGGGGGATTTTCCACGCGGAGCATCGCCACCCCGCCTGCGCGTTCGTGTCGGCGTCCGTCCGTGTGGAGCCTTCTGGGAGGAGGGGCAAACAAAGCCGAGGAAAAAGTTGTGAAGAAGCCAGCATGGGTGAGCTGGAGGAGGACTTCGCCAAGGTCCTGCTGCTCAAAGAGGAGAGGATCCGGGACTTGGAGCGGCGCCTGTCGGACCGGGAGGAGGAGATCCAGGAGCTGAAGAGGAAGCTTCACAAATGTCAGTCGGTTCTTCCCAGCGCACAACTTATCGGGCCGAGGACCCGGCGGGCTCAGGGCATCTCGGCCGAACCGCAGACCCACCAGGACCTGTCGAGACAGACCTTCCGGAAATATGCCAAGTCAGACCGGTAAGTCCCCCCCCCCCCCCCCCCCCCCACACACACCCCCCCCGGCGTGGCAACGTGCACCCCGATGCCGCCGTGGGTCGCAACTTTCTTCTCTGGCTTTACGTTTGGTTTGGGATGAATGGAGCGGAGCTTCCATTCTCCTCGCCGATGACGCAGCTCGTCCAAGAGCTCCTAATTGATCCGATCCATCACCGGGGGCCCCCGGGGGCCCAGGCCGGAGGAAGTGTGATGCATTATTGGCTTTTAGTAGCCCGAGTGCATGTCTGAGGATATTTAATACTCCATTAGAAGACTTGCACCGTGTTGGACCAGATGCTTCCTGCCTTTTCCACCTACGTCTGGTCACGTGACCTGGCCGCCGCCAAACGTCCTGATGTCTTCCGAAGAAATATCACCTTTGTAACGCCGTCTAACACACAAATACGCACAATATCACCTTTGTAACGCCGTCTAACACACAAATACGCACAATATCACCTTTGTAACGCCGTCTAACACACAAATATGCCAAATATCTCCTTTGTGACGCCATGCAACTCACAAACACGCCAAATATCACAGTTGTAATGGCGTCTAACACACAAATGCCCCAAATATCACGTTTGTAACGCCATCCAACACACAAATGCACCCAATATCACCTTTGTAACACCGTCTAACACACAAATATGCCAAATATCTCATTTGTAACGCCCTGCAACTCACAAACACGCCAAATATCACAGTTGTAACGGCGTCTAACACACAAATGCCCCAAATATCACGTTTGTAACGCCATCCAACACACAAATGCACCCAATATCACCTTTGTAACACCGTCTAACACACAAATATGCCAAATATCTCCTTTGTAACGCCATGCAACTCACAAACACGCCAAATATCACAGTTGTAACGGCGTCTAACACACAAATGCCCCAAATATCACGTTTGTAACACCATCCAACACACAAATGCACCCAATATCACGTTTCTAACGGCATCCAAACAAAATTCACCAAATATCACGCTTGTAATGCCGTCTAATACACACAAATGCCAAATATCTCCTTTGTAACGCCATCTAACACACAAATACACCAAATATCACCTTTGTAAGGCCGCCTAACACACAAATACACCAAATATCACCTTTGTAACGCCATCTAACACACAAATACACCAAATATCACCTTTGTAACGCCATCTAACACACAAATACTCCAAATATCATCTTTGTAACGCCATCTAACACACAAATACACCAAATATCACCTTTGTAACGCCATCTAACACACAGATACGTCAAATATCACCTTTGTAACGCCATCTAACACACAAATACACCAAATATCACCTTTGTAACGCCATCTAACATACAGATACGTCAAATATTACTTTTGTAACGCCGTCTAACACACAAATACACCAAATATTACCTTTGTAACGCCATCTAACACACAGATAGGCCAAATATTACCTTTGTAACGCCATCTAACACACAGATAGGCCAAATATTACCTTTGTAACGCCCCCTAGCACACAGATAGGCCAAATATCAAGCACCTGTTACATATGATATGGTTTATAAATAAAATTCCTATTTCCCCTCAAGTGTCCTAACTTGCAATATTCAAGCCAAATTGGGGCGTCTCGTTATGTGCATTCATTAGGAGCCTCTTTTTGGCCAAACTCCACCCACCTGAAAATACACCCAAAAATGCAAATGTGTCAAAGTGCCCATGTTGGGGACCCCCTGCTCTGTCAGGGCGCAGTGGAAGGATGATCTATTTATCCGAGTCCTCACCATTCCATGACTTTTTCACATTCCAATCTCGTTTTGACTTGTGGCTGGGATGGCGTGCTTCCTCCACGTGTCGTGCATATGCATACATGCCATGTTACCCCCCCCCCCCCCCCCAATAGCTGCTGGCACCAGCCGGCGGCGGCGGGCTCCGCTCATCGGATTACGGCAACATGGAGCAACGGATCCTGTTTCTATTGATCGGCATCGGAAAAAGGCTGAGCTGGGATGTTAGGGAGGTGAAATTGAAAGCCCAGAGGTGCTTTGAAGGACGGCGAGTGGGCTTTTTTCATCGTGACAGGATGTTTGATGCCGGGGGCGCCTGCTGAGATCAACTTTTCTTTGGCCCCGCCTCTTGACTCTATAGGTCATTTGTACACCAACGCCGCCTGGAGCTCACCTGCTTCTCACCTGCTTCTCACCTGCTTCTCACCTGCTTCTCACCTGCTTCTCACCTGCTTCTCACCTGCTTCTCACCTGCTTCTCACCTGCTTCTCACCTGCTTCTCACCTGCTTCTCACCTGCTTCTCACCTGCTTGGGCTGCAGGACCTCCATCACCCCTCAGCGACACACTCCACATATATCTTCATATATGCAGTTGGCATTGTCATAGCTGGGTGGTGGATGTCATGGGTGGCTGTGTGCCCTTGGGTGGGTGTCATGGCTGGGTGGCTGTCATGGGTGGCCTGGGTGGTTGGCACGGGGGGGGGGTGTCAGGGGTGTGTGTTGCACATC
The DNA here is from genome assembly GCF_030265055.1 of Doryrhamphus excisus. NCBI lineage: Eukaryota > Metazoa > Chordata > Actinopteri > Syngnathiformes > Syngnathidae > Doryrhamphus > Doryrhamphus excisus. The sequence continues at coordinate 190,027 of NC_080485.1, forward strand.
AGGTCGCTGCCAGTGGCTGTCTGTGTGGCTCCTCCTCCTCCTCCTCCTCCTCCGCCCGGCCTGAAGCGAGCGGAGGCGGCTGGTGTGCCAGCGTGAGCCGTGGGCGACTTGAAGGCCAGTCTGTGACCGGCTTTGGCATGGACCAGGAGGAGAGCAGGCATGGGAGCGATTTGATGGACGGATCGGGACTCGCAGGGGAGGGCGTGGCCACTGGGGTCTCCCGTGTGGCCCGCTAGGTGTGCCCTTTTTAGGGTGGCATGAGGATGGGGGTGGATGCCCCCTCCTCTACGAAGCCGGCCCAGGTGAACTGAGGCCTGTGGTCCTGGGGACATTTGGCGTGAGGTCTTAGGCCACCAGAGGAGGCGGGCCCACGGCACTGAGGGCCACGGCAGAAGCACACGAAGGTCGTGAAGTAGCAGACACAGATGGGAAGCCCCTCGTCCTCCTCTGCCCTCCTCGCTTGTAACCACGTGACGCCTGGCCGCCACCCTCTTGCTGCTGGTCCTTTACTTCACCGCTAGAGGGCAGCTGCGCTCTTCCGTCTTCTTCCTGTGTGGTCACATGGTTCCCTGCTTCTTCTCTCCTTGTCTCATTTTATTCGGACGCCCACTAACTCTCCGTCCCATCTGATCGGCCTTGACACCTTATTTGTGCTCAGCTGATTGCCGGCAGATGACTTCAGGGATGTGTGCGGACAAACAAGACCAGAGGACAAATGTTGGGACGCTTTGTGGCGCCGGCGTGGATGCTTTGTCCCACCACGAGAATGAATGAAGAAGGCCTTGGTGGGAGAAGGATGTGTCTGTAACCCTCAGAAAAGACAAGAACATCCAAAGCAGTGGCTGCCTCCCTTTACTGGGCCCGGCGTGTCACGGAACCCCGCTAATCAATGGCAACGGGCGGATAGAGGGCCATCTAGTGGCGGAGCATGGGATTGTTCTGGAGCATCCATCCATCCATCCATCCATCCATCCATCCATCCATCCATTCTTTCATTCATTCATTCATTTTCTATGGCTTATCCTCACGAGGGTGGCGGGGGTGCTGGAGCCTATCCCAGCTGTCTTGGGGAGAGGCGGGGTCCACCCTGGACTGGTGGCCAGCCAATCCCAGGGCACATATAGACAAACAACCATTCACACTCACATTCATACCTATGGACAATTGGGGGGGGGGGGGGGGGGGGGGGCTAACATGGATTTAGAATGGGGGGAGGAAACCGGAGTACCCAGAGAAAAGCCACGCATGCACGGGGAGAACATGCAAACTCCACACAGAGATGGCTGAGGGTGGAATTGAACTCGGGTCTCCTAGCTGCGAGGCCTGCACGCTAACCACTCTTTAGGAGCAATTTAGTGTAACTCCATCATTTCCAGCAGCTCACCTCATGTCTCATCCAGTCTTGGTATCAGCTTCCCATTCAGATCATATCAGAATCATATCAGCTAACATGGCTACAGCCTACATATCATATATGATACATGTCATATATATCATATCATATATATGATACTGTAGTATATGTATGTTTTAGCTACTGCCTACATATCATATATGATACAGGTCATATATATCATATCATATATATGATACTGTAGTATATGTACGTTTTAGCTACTGCCTACATATATATGATGTATATATGATACATGTCATATATATCATATCATATATATGATACTGTAGTATATGTACGTTTTAGCTACTGCCTACATATATATGATGTATATATGATGCTGTATAAGTACTGCATCTACTGTATGTATACAAGTTATTCGTGGCCGTGCATTATTTAGCCCACAGTGACTGAAGGTGTAGAATGGGTGAGTTTTTGCAGGAAATGGGGGGGGGGGGTGTCGTGTGCACGATAGTTGGTTCCGGCTGCACCGCGCCTCGGATTCCTGTAGGCGCCCTTCTCTCCATGCACTCCCCGCCGGAAGGAGAGAAGCGGAGGGAGGGAGACGGAGAGAGAAAGTTTGCGCGGTCGGGACGGAGCCCGGCATGTCGGCGGCGGGATTGAGCGCGCATAGCTCCGCGTAAACGGCCGACATCCGCCAGCGAGTGCCGTGACGCAGAAGGGGTGGCGGCGGCGGTACGGGGGGGAGGGCACCGGGGCTGTCGATGCCGGATAAAGTTTGTCGGCGACGTGGCAGAGGAGCGAGGACAGACACCCGAGCGTGACAAGTTGTCCCCGAACCATGGGCACCCTGCGCGACCTGCAGTACGCGCTCCAGGAGAAGATCGAGGAGCTGCGCCAGCGGGACGCGCTCATCGACGAGCTGGAGCTGGAGCTGGACCAGAAGGACGAGCTGATCCAGAGGCTGCAGAACGAGCTGGACAAGTACCGCTCGGTCATCAAACCCGCAACGCAGCAGGTCCACAAGCAGAGCGAGCTGCACTCGGAGCAGCAGCGCACCAAGAGGCAGGCCATCTCGGCAGAGCCCACCGCCTTCGACATCCACGATCTCAGCCACGTCACGCTGCCTTTCTACCCCAAAAGTACCCAGTAGGTGCCCCCGCTGCCTGCCGGCGCTTTGCTTTCTTACTCGCCGATCGTTGCTCTTTTCTTCATGGTGCGTAATCCTGCTGGAGGCGCAGCAGCTGGACCGCATGTGGAATAGGACCACCTGTAGGACCGCATGTGGAATAGGACCGCCTGTAGGACCGCATGTGGAATAGGACCGCCTGTAGGACCGCATGTGGAATAGGACCGCCTGTAGGACCGCATGTGGAATAGGACCGCCTGTAGGACCGCATGTGGAATAGGACCACCTGTAGGACCTGCAGGAGCACCTGTAGGATAGGAGGATGGGAGCACCCGTAGGATGGGAGCACCCATAGGTAGAGGCACGTAGTAGCTAGCTGGTTGGTTGGTTGGTTGGTCTGGTGAAGTGGGTGTATTGTGACAGCCCTGGGTGTGTTGGTTGGTTGATGGGCTGGGACGGTGGAGCAGTGGACAATGAGGTGCTACTTTCAAGGGGTCACATGACCGACCACACTGCTGTCTTCTGCTGGCGGGTGACATGTCACTCGGTGCTCAAGTCCCGTGCAGGGTCTTCCAGGAAGAGCGTGCGGGTTTGATGCCGTGCAGGGAGAATTTTCCACAAGCTGGCAGATTCAGATGAACGTGTTTGAAAGGCTGGAGTGCCAAAGCGTGTTTAAACAAGCTGCCATTGGCTGACAGGGAGTCTTAGCAGGCCCTCCGTCTATGTTTACCTTCACATTTGGCTTGGAGCCCCCCCCCCTCTCTTTCTCTTTCTCTCTCTCTCTCTCTCTCGCTCTCTCTCTACTTTTAAGATGTACCACTTTCATGCTCACTTTGGCTTCTTGCATCAGCTTGTTCTCTGCACGTCACCATCTTGCATCTATGATCTGCTCAGCCGAAGGGACCGCATGGTGGACACCACCTCTCTCTCTGCATCAAAGAAATGAAATATCTCCATCTCACCATCATCCCTGGGCTGATGTTAGGGATGATGTCATCATATTCATCAATACAATAACATTACAAGTTGCTCATCTTTAAATACTCCAATGAGGTCAGATGACCTGTACTGTACAGGTGAGCAAAGCAAGCGCTCCTTTTTTTTTCCTCCTGCCTGTCCTTTTTTCCCCTCAGCTCACTTGGACACAAACATTCACTTTTTTAGGAAAACATTTCACATTCCTCAACGCTTCCATTGATGGGAAACCATGGAGCCACCTGAAACCTTTGAACATGCAAACGCTTGGCCAGACCTCCATGGCATCACAGCAGCTGCTGGAGCCTCTGCCCGACCACAGTGCACCTTGCTGGGCCGCAGCAGGTGGCTACTCCCCCTCCTGGTAGTACTCATGGACTAGTAGTCATGTCATGGTATTCCTGGTAGTACTCATGGACTAGTAGTCATGTCATGGTATTCCTGGTAGTACTCCTGGACTAGTAGCCATGTCATGGTATTCCTGGTAGTACTCCTGGACTAGTAGTCATGTCATGGTATTCCTGGTAGTACTCCTGGACTAGTAGTCATGTCATGGTATTCCTGGTAGTACTCCTGGACTAGTAGTCATGTCATGGTATTCCTGGTAGTACTCATGGACTAGTAGTCATGTCATGGTATTCCTGGTAGTACTCATGGACTAGTAGTCATGTCATGGTATTCCTGGTAGTACTCATGGACTAGTAGTCATGTCATGGTATTCCTGGTAGTACTCCTGGACTAGTAGTCATGTCATGGTATTACTGGAAGTACTCCTGGACGAGTAGCCATGTCATGGTATTACTGGTAGTAGGGTTAGTAGTATTCCTGTACTGGTAGTAATATTTGCCCATGCTACTCCAGGGGTGCAGACACTAGAAGTCCCTGTGAGAAGAGCAGTAGATATTAGGAAGTGATAGTCATGGTGCCACACGGGTCTTCAGGAGCACTAAGTTACGTGTAGGACTTATACGAGAGTTACGTGTAGGACTTATAGGAGCGTTACGTGTAGGACTTATAGGAGCGTTACGTGTAGGACTTATACGAGAGTTACGTGTAGGACTTATACGAGCGTTACGTGTAGGACTTATACGAGAGTTACGTGTAGGACTTATACGAGAGTTACGTGTAGGACTTATACGAGCGTTACGTGTAGGACTTATACGAGCGTTACGTGTAGGACTTATACGAGCGTTACGTGTAGGACTTATAGGAGAGTTACGTGTAGGACTTATAGGAGAGTTACGTGTAGGACTTATAGGAGAGTTACGTGTAGGACTTATAGGAGAGTTACGTGTAGGACTTATAGGAGAGTTACGTGTAGGACTTATAGGAGAGTTACGTGTAGGACTTATAGGAGAGTTACGTGTAGGACTTATAGGAGAGTTACGTGTAGGACTTATAGGAGCGTTACGTGTAGGACTTATAGGAGAGTTACGTGTAGGACTTATAGGAGCGTTACGTGTAGGACTTATACGAGCGTTACGTGTAGGACTTATAGGAGAGTTACGTGTAGGACTTATAGGAGCGTTACGTGTAGGACTTATAGGAGAGTTACGTGTAGGACTTATAGGAGCGTTACGTGTAGGACTTATAGGAGAGTTACGTGTAGGACTTATAGGAGCGTTACGTGTAGGACTTATACGAGCGTTACGTGTAGGACTTATACGAGAGTTACGTGTAGGACTTATACGAGAGTTACGTGTAGGACTTATAGGAGAGTTACGTGTAGGACTTATACGAGAGTTACGTGTATGACTTATACGAGAGTTATAAGATACATGCCGTTTCCCCGGGGGTCCACGGAGTGAAACCAGCAGTGGGTTGAGTTAGAAGGTAAAGTTTGTGTTGCTAAGCAGGAAAGGGAAGGTAAGTAAGAGGTAGAAGCGCTTAGGTTTGTGTCTATTTTTAAGGCAGCTAATGCATTTGCTAGCACAGCAGTTGCTAAGAGACAGATCCCTGTACAGCTTTATGCAATATGTATTTTAAAGAAGTGAAAACAATATCTACTCTCATTCCCCAAATAGAGTGCTGTCTTCTTGGGGGGGGGGGGGGGGGGGGCAGGAGCACATGATGCCGCCAACGAGATGGCTGAGATAGAACCGTCGGTGCTGGGGAGACAAAGAAAGAGAAGACATTCATTCCCAGCTCGGAAGGTCGTCATGATGACACAACGCTGACTTGATGGGGGCGGTCCTTGCTGCGCTTCCATCAATAAATGCAAGAGCACGCCGGACACGCCCCCTTTAACACGCACTCACATTGCTTACAGATGTATATTTTATGGGGGAGGGGGGCGCAACATCTGGCAAGATTAAAACGTGAAAGAATTCAGGAAGAGGGTTCATTGCTGTCATCACCTTGGTTGCATAGAACAACGGCATGCACAGAGTGAGCCTCTTGTCAGTCGTACGGTGTGGTGGGAGGGGGCGGAGCATACACACAGTGCAGAAGGGTGTAGCCTGGTGAGGAGCAATACAGGGTGACGTAGTAGAAAGGAGTACATTGCAGTATACGGTCGTACTGTACGTATTTTCCTTGTACTTTTCTCATGTTGAAGCATTTCATCCAGCCAATGGCGTGGCAGGTCGTCAGGTCTCGTCTCATCAGAGTCGTCATTCCTGGTCATGTCACCCAGATTGAACATTCCGCCATCCCGGGAATACGACGATAGGACACAAACAGTCATCACTTCCTGGATGGAACCATGGGCTGGCTCCTAAGGAGCGGAAAGAAAGTCACCTCTGGACTTTGAAGCCCAAAGTTCCAAGTGCGTTCATTTCCTCCGGGAAAGTTCTGGAAGGATTGTTGAAAGTAGTCGTAAATGTGCTTCTGCTCCCGGGGGGGTGGGGGTGGGGGTGGGGGGGCAGGCCAGGCATTTTCTGTCTCCGTGAATAATAGTTTCTGCTGGGGTGGAAACATCATGAAGGCCTTTTTCACGGAGTAGTAGTATTTATACTCCGAGTATTTCTTGGTGATATCATGTTTGCTGAAGTATGTTTGCTCATTGGCTCGTGGTGATGATGATGATGATGATGATGATGATGGTGTCGTGGCGTTCCCGTCTTGCCTCCAAGGCCCGCTGGTGCTCCTCACACGTCCATGGTCTCCCCCAGCTGCTCCTATTCCCCACGAGCCTTATTCTTAGGCCACGCCCCTTTCTTGCCCCCCAGCAGCATATTTTGTCCTTTTAAGGAAAGGCTGGGCGAGTGGAGGCGGTCAGATACATCATCCTTGCTCTTTATTGGGGTGTGCGGCTCACTGTGGCCCCCCCAGGCCCAGCGATGACATCTCGGGGGGGTTTCCAGTGTGAGCTTGAAAGCCAGCGTCTGACCCGCTAACCTCAGCAAAACATCACGTCTTTCACGAGGGAGCTGTCACGGTAAAGTCAGCCCCCGAGCCCCGCGGCTGTAACAAGACGGCGGGCGCCACCCCCCTCCCCCCCCCCCCCCCAACCCCCAACACGCAGTTTCAGTGTCATGCTGCATTCTCAGGAGCCTGATGAGGCCGGGCGATGCTGGCATTGCAGCCAGAGATGTCACATGACCACCGGAGATCGCTAGCTCATAGTGAAGCTAGCTTATCTCAGCCCCGCCTGTCTTCTCATCTCATTTGATGGGCTTCCATCTCGTCTGGTCTCATGATCTCATCCCAGCTCACCAGCTGACATACGGTGAGTCAGATGAGATACACGCTTCAGATGAGGGGGGACCAGATGATCATAAAAAACTTGGTTGGCATCCGTGTCCTCTAGTCAGGACGTGGTCTTGGTTGGCATCCGTGTCCTCTAGTCAGGACGTGGTCTTGGTTGGCATCCGTGTCTTCTAGTCAGGACGTGGTCTTGGTTGGCATCCGTGTCCTCTAGTCAGGACGTGGTCTTGGTTGGCATCCGTGTCCTCTAGTCAGGACGTGGTCTTGGTTGGCATCCGTGTCTTCTAGTCAGGACGTGGTCTTGGTTGGCATCCGTGTCTTCTAGTCAGGACGTGGTCTTGGTTGGCATCCGTGTCTTCTAGTCAGGACGTGGTCTTGGTTGGCATCCGTGTCCTCTAGTCAGGACGTGGTCTTGGTTGGCATCCGTGTCTTCTAGTCAGGACGTGGTCTTGGTTGGCATCCATGTCTTCTAGTCAGGATGTGGTCTTGGTTGGCATCCGTGTCTTCTAGTCAGGACGTGGTCTTGGTTGGCATCCGTGTCCTCTAGTCAGGACGTGGTCTTGGTTGGCATCCGTGTCTTCTAGTCTAGTGGTTGGCATTTGCATGTGGCTAACATCATGGCTATAATGGCTAACATCATGGCTAACATCATGGCTAACATCATGGCTAACATGATGGCTAACATCTGTTCCCTTCATCCGAAGGTCCAAAGATCTGATCAAAGAGGCCATCCTAGACAATGACTTCATGAAGAACCTGGAGCTGTCGCAGATCCAAGAGATCGTGGACTGCATGTATCCGGTGGAGTACGGGAAGGACAGTTGCATCATCAAGGAGGGCGATGTGGGCTCGCTGGTCTACGTCATGGAAGGTAAGAGCATCTTCTTATCGTGGTGACGTGCATCTTTGTGGCATGGATAGCATGTGATGATGAGCAAGCCTTGATTAGCCTTGATTAGCATAGATTAGCACTTAGCACATGCTAAGTGATGTGCTAAGCTCAGCTGATGTGCTAAGCTCGCTCAGCTGGTAGAGCGTCCATGGTCCCCCAACCTGAGGTCCTCCTGGACCGTGTGGCCTAGTCTTGGGTAAGATGCTTGGACTTGCTGTAGGTTTGGTGTAGGACCATACGTGTGGACATTCTTTCCACGCCACCTGAACAACGTGTGCCCGCAACAAGAAGCAATAATTGGAGAACCATATTCCAGATATTACAGATATTACAGATATGACAGATATTACAGATATTACAGATATTACAGATATTACAGATATGACAGATATTACAGATATTACAGATATTCCAGATATTACACATATTACAGATATTACAGATATTACAGATATGACAGATATTACAGATATGACAGATATTACAGATATTACAGATATTACAGATATTACAGATATTACAGATATTACAGATATTACACATATTACAGATATTACAGATATTACAGATATTCCAGATATGACAGATATTCCAGATATTCCAGATATTCCAGATATTACAGATATGACAGATATGACAGATATGACAGATATTCCAGATATTCCAGATATTCCAGATATTCCAGATATTACAGATATTACCGATATTACACGCAAAGGTCAAGGACATGCTTTGGAGAATGCCGATATCCATCTCTTCATCTCAGCCACGTTCCTGGAGGCTCACCTTCTCCTGACGTACTTTTGATGGCAAACATGGGAGCAGATGCACCCGCTTCCACCCTTCCTACACACCACGTATGTACACAGTATGTACCCTACATTATCACATACTACAGTATTCGTTGGCCCTGTACCCTAGAAAGCGCCCATGAATGATACGGGAAAAGACCGTAATGATACCGTGTCAAAGCCCAGGGCAGTGATACTGATCAAATCTGGAGTTTAACCATGTCCAGTATCAGCTCCCGTAGCTGTCCACTCAGATCGCTGCTCTGGTATCGTGGCCGTGAAACAACCAATCAGAGAACAGCACACAGTGCTTAGTGCCTGGTACTTCTCCAGTCACCAAAAACCCAAACTTGATTCATGGAACTTTCATTGTCAGACATTGATAAGATAAGACTGTTGATAAAATATTATTCATTATTATTGTTCATTATTATTATTAATTGTTGTGTTTACACGGTTTAGATATAATACATGTAATAAACTGAACACTTTCTGGAAACAAAATGGTCTCTTGATTAATTAGTACGTGATAATAAGCTCATGATTAAATAGTATGTGATAATAAGATCATCACATGGTTTGTCTGATACTGACACTTGGGGGCATGATACCTGGCCTGATACCAGACAAACCATGTGATAACCTATAACTATATACCTTTTTAAACATGTACCATAGCAACACATGTAGCTACTTCAACCCTTCCAATTACACATTATGTACACAGTATGTACCTATACCTACTATATACCTTTTTAAACATGTACCGTACCAACTACTTCAACCCTTCCAAATACACATATACCCTACAGTATGTACCCTACAGTATGTACCCTACAGTATATACCTTTTTAAACGTACATATAGCTACTTCAACTGTTCCAATTAACCATGGTCTTATGGAAGTATGGATCTTTGGGATGGGAGTGAGGAGATGTTATGGAAGTATGGATCTTTGGGATGGGAGTGAGGAGATGTTATGGAAGTATGGATCTTTGGAATGGGAGTGAGGAGATGTTATGGAAGTATGGATCTTTGGGATGGGAGTGAGGAGATGCTATGGAAGTATGGATCTTTGGAATGGGAGTGAGGAGATGTTATGGAAGTATGGATCTTTGGGATGGGAGTGAGGAGATGTTATGGAAGTATGGATCTTTGGGATGGGAGTGAGGAGATGTTACGGAAGTATGGATCTTTGGGATGGGAGTGAGGCAATGTTATGGAAGTATGGATCTTTGGGATGGGAGTGAGAACAGACTGATAGCGGCCGTTAGGCTAGCCAAACCGGCGCTGGCGGCAACGTTGATCCTTGTAGTGGAGTGTTGCAAGGTAGACCACCCAGATGGGGACGTGAAGCAGGTGGAGATAAAATGCAGATGAGCAAATTAGGGATGATGTTGGATCATTTTTGGTAGCATATGGCGTCATGGCGCTTATGATGCGGAAAGGAAAGCGTAGGCTTGTCCGTGTTGCGTCTTGGATTCCTTTGTCGTTTGCTGCTGAGGGAGTCGGTAACAACGGAGGCCGGTTGTCTCGTCATTTGTGGGTCTCCTATGAGCCAATCATGTCAGGGCGGCGTGATGAACGGCGGCGTGTGCGGTGACAATAAAAGCTTCGCATCTGGAAGATGAGTCATTGTCGAGGGCCTCAGTGACTTCCTCTCAATTGGAAATGTGTCTTCAGCCGCAACATTTGGGTTCCTCCGGGTGAGCTTAACATTTACGTCCCTCTAAACTCTTCTTTTGTTTGGCCGGCTCACCTCGCATTTGCCTGCACGCCGCCGGCGCTCGGCCCCATTTGCATAATAACAACATGGTGGAATAAAAGTGTCGGGCTGGCCGAAGGTCCTCAGGTGGCCCAGAGTGGGGGAAGTGGGACTTTATCACCCACGCCGACCGCTTACGTACATGCCAGCTCAGCGTCCTTTCTCCTGGTTCATGTTTGGCATGGTCGCTCAGCACGTTGGCAAGTGCAGACCATGGCATTGAAGGAAACACTTTCTAGCAGAAGATGTTTGCAAAGTAGGAAGGAGTCGTGTTGACTTTATTTGTTATGATGTTAGCTACTGTGGCTAATCCTGCAATTCAAGTCATAACTCAAATGTTTTCTTTGTAAAAAAAGCTCCATTTAAATAAAGCAGTCAAAAGAAAGAAGATGCTGAGATGATTGGCATGATGGTGCGGACGAGAGCAGCAGCGTGGCCGCCGCCTTTAATCAATCTACTTCTTTACATGATTTCATCCTCTTTATGATACACACTGCAACTCTGACAAAGAGGTTTCCATGGCAACCGGAGCCTCAAACAGGTGGGACGGGTGGCTAATGTATGCTATGCTAATGCTATTGTATCACCAATCAAAGCTGCCGGGCTGGTGCTTCCTCCCGGGCGCCAGTAATGGAGGCACCTGCCCTCGGCTTCCAGGCGTCATCTCCACCACGATCCACCAGCTGGGGAAGGAGATGTAGGGCTTTGCTGGGTTGGCATAAATACTGAAGGACGGGACCCGGGCCAACAATGAGGGACGTGCACGCCACGGCTGCAGCTTCATTTGCAGCTGCTGGCAACGTTTGGATGAAAGGATCATTTAAAGGACGCGTGAACACACGTGAACACGCGTGAACACACGTGAACACACGTGAACACACGTGACCACACGTGAACACACGTGGATACACGTGAACACACGTGAACACGTCTATCTCGCTTCTGGGCATTCTAAAGATATAACAACAGATAAAAAGAGGCAACCACGGGATGGAATGGATGGATGGATGGAGGGATAGATGGAGGGATGGATGGATGGAGGGATGGATGGAGGGAGGGAGGGAGGGAGGGAGGGAGGGACGGATGGATGGATGGACGGATGGATATTGGATGGGTGGATGGATGGGTGAATGGATGTATGGATGGATGGATGGATATTGGTTGTATGGATGGATGTATGGATGGATGGATGGATGGATATAGGTTGTATGGATGGATGTATGGATGGATATAGGTTGTATGGATGGATGGGTGAATGGATGTATGGATGGATGGATGGGTGAATGGATGTATGGATGGATGGATGGATGGGTGAATGGATGTATGGATGGATGGATGGATATAGGTTGTATGGATGGATGGGTGAATGGATGTATGGATGGATGGGTGAATGGATGTATGGATGTATGGATGTATGGATGGATGGGTGAATGGATGTATGGATGGATGGATGGATATAGGTTGTATGGATGGATGGGTGAATGGATGTATGGATGGATGGATGGATATAGGTTGTATGGATGGATGGGTGAATGGATGTATGGATGGATGGGTGAATGGATGTATGGATGTATGGATGGATGGGTGAATGGATGTATGGATGTATGGATGGATGGGTGAATGGATGTATGGATGTATGGATGGATGGGTGAATGGATGGATGGATATAGGTTGTATGGATGTATGGATGTATGGATGGATGGGTGAATGGATGTATGGATGTATGGATGTATGGATGGATGGGTGAATGGATGTATGGATGTATGGATGGATGGATGGATGGGTGAATGTATGTATGGATGGATGGATGGATGGGTGAATGTATGTATGGATGGATATTGGATGGGTGTATGTAAGGATTCAAGTATTCCAGCCAGCAGACGGCCATTTGCGGTGTAATATTTGAGTGGTTGTGTAGCTGCCCCATCGGGTGTTGGGATTGGTACTGAAGTCCAGGACCAGGAAGGAGGTGGTGGGGGTCCAAATGGTAGTCGTCAGACCAAATGAAGGAGGTGGACATGTCTGCTGCACTTTGGTGCTGAAATGAGGCCAGGAGGAGGTGTAGGTCAGCTGTAGTGACCGTGACCTTTCCGGAAGAAGAAAAAGCCAGCCAAAGGCTTCTACGATGTTTGGGATTTGTCCGTGTGTCCGTAAGGGCGGAAGAAGCATCCTGACGGGATGCTCCTGGTAGCTGAGGCTGAAGGAGGAACGTTGTCTTTGAGGGAGCTGCTGGCCTTTTGCTGCATGTTATTAGCAGGAGTACGTGTGTAGGCAGAGAGGCGAGGGGGGGGGGGTACTCTGAGGGTCCTTGTGGGCCTGGCATATTCAATGATGCCCTGAGCTCCTTCTTCTTCAGCTCCAGGTGTTCCGTGTTTCCTCCACGCATCGGCCGATCATTGGTTTGCCAAACTGCAAGCGTAACGTTCTGGCAGCGGCGTTTGAAAATGGATTTCTACGTGATGCTGGACTGGAGACCAAGAGGTTCCAGGCCGATGACGTATGTGTTTCTTCTTGGCTGCACCTGAGAATAACAATGAGGAGCGGTTTCCCCGGCGGGGGCCACCACTTGAGTAAGAGCGGCGTGTCAAGGCTCTTTATGCTGCGGCGCTTGAGCAGCTGCTGGATGTCATGGCGTATCCAAAGACAACCGACGACATCCCAGGAGTCTGCTGGCTCTTCATTCCCTTGCTTTCACTTCCTGCCCCTCATCGCCTCTCACCTCGGACATCCATCCTACATCCATCCTACATCCATCCTACATCCATCCTACATCCATCCTACATCCGCTTCATCGGAACGCCTCCACGCTCCGTGCTTCACCTGCACGGAGACGTGGCCCCTGGGCGATGGTGTTGGCGTCATATCATCATGTCATCCTTCAACTGGGCCTGGAAACCCGCTGTGTGGTAGACTTCCGCCCCGGGGGGGCTCTCAGTGATGCCTTTGGTTTATTTCAGACGAAGCACATCACCCCCTCACGGGCCTGGCCGCCCCTCCCCCGCCCCCAACGCACGCGCCCAACCCCAACATCCCTCCTCCAGCAAGGAACCCAGGCGCACGTGCTGGGCTTACGGTGACCCCGACAGCAAGCCTGCCCCCCCCCCCCGGCGAGGAGAGAGTCCCGATGCATGACATGCGTCGCATGTGGAAGGATGATGAGATGGGACGGTGCATGACATGCGTCCTGCCGCCACGCCAGGTCAAACGATGGGACGGTGCATGACATGCGTCCTGCCGCCACGCCAGGTCAAACGATGGGACGGTGCATGACATGCTGCGGAGTCAACTCCTGCGTGAGTCATGTGAGTTACGGGACGTTTAATGCTTGATGCCAGGAAAAGATATTCCGCTTCCCAGGATGTATGCAGGAATTCTCAGCTGACTGGGGCGGACCTTCCTCCAGGCAGCCATCCCGGTCTCCTAGCGGGTCACGTGTGCGGAAAGGAAAGGACAGGATTTGTTAAGCTAATTAGCGACACCCTGCTATTAGACTCACTCCACCCGCGTGCTGATGCCTCGGAATTTCACACACGAGCAGAATGAGGATAGCAAATAAAAAGGGATTGCAGGGAAGTGCAGAAGAAAGCCATGGCACGGCCGCGGTTGCCTGGCAACGCCGGCGAAGCAGAACCCAGGAAAGGAAGGATGTCTTTGCTGGTCAGCGTCCTGGCGTCACGTGCCACACACCAGCCCACCCAACAGGAAATGGCGTAGCAGCACCCCCTTTAAGGTGATGATGGTTTTATGGGGGGGGGGGGGGTGACCTGCTTTTCTCACTCTTGTGTGAAAACGAGGCCGCCCCCACTCCCCCCCCCCCCCCCCCCCCCCCCCCCCGCTGCTGAACAACCAGAGCTAGTGGACACGAAATGAGGACATTTATGATTGCATCCTGGGACTTCTGGCTGCACGTCCGTCTTAGCCGCTGCTAGCACGTGAGCATGGCATATGGCGCATGGCGCATGGCGCATGGCGCATGGCGCATGGTGTCCAAAGGAAGTCCAGAAGGGTTTGTCGTTGCGGCCGTTTAGTGTTTAATCCGGCCACCTAGTGTGTTGTGGTGGTGGTGCGGACAGGAAGTGGACTTTTAGCTTGGTGTGTGTCACGACTGCAAGGGGGGCGGGGGGGGGGGGGGGATATTGCAATACATTACACTCTCAGATGTGGTACACTTTTGTTTACTAGCAATTTCGTCTTCTACTTGACATATTTCCTCCTCCTCCTCCTCCTCCTCCTCCAACATTGACCTCAATCTGTCCTCCCGTCACTCACGTCCTCCCCTCACTCGTCGTCACCTGTCTGGCCAGCTCACCTCACCTCCTTGCTACCTTCCTCACTCCATCCTCCATCCATCCTGGTTCCTTATTTGCCAATAAAGGCAGGGGGGGGGGCATCAGCTGGGATCATCATGAATCATGAATCAGGCATCATGAGGGCATCATGAGGGCATCATGAGGGCATCATGAGGGCATCATCAGACACTAACTACGGACCCCCATGAGCTGGAGATGAAGGGGTCCATAGAAATACGCTCCTTGTCTTGCCAAAGCAAACTCATGACTTCCTGTTTGTTACCTCATGCTTGTAAAAAAGCATTTCCTCTTCCAGGAAGTAGTCTGCTCCCAATCCACAGCATGTGACATTCAATGTGGCATGTGGTAATAGAGGAACATGGGAACGTGGGATCGGGTGAACATGGAATGTGGGAACGTGGGATCAGGAGAACGTGGGATCAGGAGAACGTGGGATCAGGAGAACGTGGGATCGGGAGCATTTTTCATGGCATCGGGATCAGGCGATCAATCAGCTGATCAATGAAAGGACTTGCTTGAACTTTGGGGTCAAAACCTTGACAAAGCCAACAGCCAAGCACGTTTCAGGAGGCGACAGGAAGTGAAGATGTTAAAGCCGAGCTACGTAGCGTATAGCGTGATGGCGAGCTAGCAGGTCACGTCCAGTCACGGTATTGCTAATTTCACGGCGGCCATGTAGACGCCTCACGCCGTTCCTCTGATATCATTCCCCTCCATCATCCATTCCCGTCTCCTGTGCCTTCTTCATTTATTCATGTCCTCCCGTTGCTCCTCACACGTCCGTCCAGAAGCTGTCGGATCGGCAAGGAACATTTCTTGGACGAGACTTTGGGATCCTTGCTTGAAACGAGGTGGTTTACTTGGAATGCTTTCCCGCGCTATTGATTGTTTTTCCATATCATCATATCTGTTGCAGCTTTCAAAAAAAGAATGTTGTTGCCATAGCAACCCCAATGATTGCCCATTTCCACGTAGCTGAGTGTGTTAGCGCCAGCATCTGGGCTGGAAAGTTGTGTTGTTACAACGGCTAGGGAGAGCAATTATTGCCGTAGCAATTATTTCCTTGCATATCTTGAAGAAGATTAAGGATAAGAAACGGCCCAGACGCCTGAGGACGAGGAGGAAATCTTCCTACTCCTTTTTGGACGTGTTGAATTGTGCAAGCAGGTGATGGTCCAACGTAAACGTAAACACAAGCATCATTATATTATCATATTATTATTATTATTATTAGTCGTAGTAGTAGTAATATTAGTATTATTTTTTTAGTATTATTATTTCTATCTAACATTTAGAAATGAATTTGCTCGACTGGTCAGCGGGGGGGCTGAACGGTGCGGGAGCGCTGCGGGGGCGCGGCTGCTGACCAGGAAGTCGTCGACCAGTCATGCCTCGGAGCGCCGCTTTTAAGCTCTAGAAACTTCAGGTGAAGCAATCAATGGAGTGATTGGATGAATAAAAGGATGGCGTTCTTCCAGCTGCTTCTTCAGCTGTGAATCAACATCCATTTGTGTGATCTTTGCTGCATGAAAGACAGCAGATGCTGATTCCTCTGAAGCCCATTCAGCCTCTGCTGAATAATCTCAGTCTGACCCCAAGAGATGTCGCCGCTTGTCTTCCAGCTAAGCCTTCCAAGTGTCACAAAGACGGCCATTTAAGATCTCTTTGCAGCTAGCGCCCGGTAGCAGCTAAACGTGAGCGGCGGTGACGGCCCGTTTCCCGCCAGGAGGACACGGACACAACAATGTTCTGCATGGAATGCTGTCACCGACTCCGCCAGAATGGCGAGCTGATTGACTCATCTCAGCGTGGACGGCACAGCGGGGTGGCGTGTTAGCCTGTTAGCGTGTTAGCATGTGTCCTCCATGGGATTTCAACTCCCCAGCATCCTGTTTTGGGATGTTGAGGAGCGCCAGGGAAAAAGCAGAGGGGAAGATTCTGGCACTTGAACGCTACGGCCTCAGCGTGAACGACTCCCTTTTCCCACCATCAAGTTGATCATTCCACCCCAAAGGGAACGATAGCGTCATGGCCGCCAGGGTTGGAAAACGGAGGCACTGAGACCGGAAGCCTCTCCGGTCTCCCAACCAATCAGCACAAAGCGCTCATCGCCAAGACAACCATTTGTCTGATTGGCCGTCTGCTTGGTGGACCGCGTATCTACGCTGGTCAAAGACTGGGCTGGAACGCAACGGCCATCTTTGGTAGTCGCCATGTTGGGGACCAGCCCCTCCGCGTTCCTTCACCCTAGCAGCTGTGAAACGAGTCTCAAGGACAGTTTACAAAAGCAGTGGAAATGCCAGCGCTGGAGAGCGTGATCTCCAAAGAGGAACCTTCTTCTGCCTCCTTGGATGAACGAGTCTAGTCATGCACTTGGTGTATGAATAAAGCATGTACAGGAAATAGTATCTCAGCCAAGAATACACGTATTTCACTGTCATGACATGAACAATACTGCAAATGGTCAAATACTCTGTTATTTGAGTGATATAATTAGTTCCTAATATGAAAATGAGATATATATTTGAGTTACAACACCATGTTGTCATGTTTAATGTGACTGTATAGCTGTATTATGATGGAAGATATGATGTTATGTCATCATAAGCGTCCACCAGCAGATCATACTAGATAATGTTCCTTCACCGAGGAGCTCTCAGCGTGGGGGCGGCCTGGATGTACAGTATATACTATACTTGTATATCCAACATACCGTACTACGTATACTTGTATATCCAACATACTGTACTATACTTGTATATCCAACATACTGTACTACTATACTTGTATATCCAACATACTGTACTATACTTGTATATCCAACATACTGTACTACTATACTTGTATATCCAACATACTGTACTATACTTGTATATCCAACATACTGTACTACTATACTTGTATATCCAACATACTGTACTATACTTGTATATCCAACATACTGTACTATACTTGTATATCCAACATACCGTACTACGTATACTTGTATATCCAACATACTGTACTATACTTGTATATCCAACATACCGTACTATACTTGTATATCCAACATACCGTACTATACTTGTATATCCAACATACCGTACTATACTTGTATATCCAACATACTGTACTATACTTGTATATCCAACATACTGTACTATACTTGTATATCCAACATACCGTACTACTATACTTGTATATCCAACATACCGTACTATACTTGTATATCCAACATACTGTACTATACTTGTATATCCAACATACTGTACTATACTTGTATATCCAACATACCGTACTATACTTGTATATCCAACATACCGTACTACTATACTTGTATATCCAACATACCGTACTATACTTGTATATCCAACATACCGTACTATACTTGTATATCCAACATACCGTACTATACTTGTATATCCAACATACCGTACTATACTTGTATATCCAACATACCGTACTATACTTGTATATCCAACATACTGTACTATACTTGTATATCCAACATACCGTACTATACTTGTATATCCAACATACTGTACTATACTTGTATATCCAACATACCGTACTATACTTGTATATCCAACATACTGTACTATACTTGTATATCCAACATACCGTACTATACTTGTATATCCAACATACTGTATGTTTGGAGAAGAGCATGTCATCCATCATGCGTGGTACCTCACTGACTTCCTGCAGGACCAAAGACAGGATTGGGATCAGGAGGAGCTCCCCTGCTCATGCTGCTTATTTTTAGCACCGCTGGGAGATAAAGTCAGAAGAGCAGATCTCTGGAAGGCCTCCAGAATCTGCCTCCCTCGGGGGGGTGGGGGGGGGGGCTATTACGCTTAGCATCAGAAGAGCAACATTGGTGCTGTGACAGAGAAAGATCTAATGGCATTGATTATGCATGCAGATATTCACATATTTACCACACATCCACAGCTGGACATGCAGCTAGCTAGACCTTCATCCTCCAGTGTGGCTGCTACCTTCTCTGCTGCCATTTGCTGATTTCTAGCGCTAATGTTGCACCATGCCGCACTATCCTCAGGCACATATTCCATACCAAAGCACATATTCCATACCAAAGCACATATTCCATACCAAAGCACATATTCCATACCAAAGCACATATTCCATACCAAAGCACATATTCCATACTAAAGCACATATTCCATACCAAAGCACATATTCCATACCAAAGCACATATTCCATACCAAAGCACATATTCCATACCAAAGCACATATTCCATACCAAAGCACATATTCCATACCAAAGCACATATTCCATACCAAAGCACATATTCCATACCAAAGCACATATTCCATACCAAAGCACATATTCCATACCAAAGCACATATTCCATACCAAAGCACATATTCCATACCAAAGCACATATTCCATACCAAAGCACATATTCCATACCAAAGCACATATTCCATACCAAAGCACATAGTCCATACTAAAGCACATATTCCATACTAAAGCACATATTCCATACTAAAGCACATATTCCATTCCAAAGCACATATTCCATACCAAAGCACATATTCCATACTAAAGCACATATTCTTTCTATACTATAGTAGAATAGAGTAGAATAGAATAGAGTAGAATAGAGCGTAGTACAATAGAGTATAGTACAAAGACTTGAAAGAAACAGCAGTTGTGTTTTGTGTCAGTAAACGCCATGACGACCTTCCACTGTGGACGTTTGTGTGATGGTGTTGCCGTGACAATGCCCGGCGGTGTGAAGGAGAGTGCTTTAGTTTCCTGAAAAGCATTTCCTCCTGCACGAGCCTCCTTGAAGGCAACGTGTGGATCAAGTGTTTTTCTAACGAGGTGGAGGCGCCACAGTCGATATTATTACTGGACGATATTATTTTCATCAGCACTCGCTCGACTAAAATCCTCCATCGGCCTCAGGAGATGCACTAGAAGATGGAAGTTCAACTGGTGATAAGAGATATGATATGATATGATATGATATGGTGATAAGAGATCTGCCGTGCGATGACCGTGTCTTATTGATGGGTACTCATCCTGGCTTACTTACATACTTACTTACATACTACTTAACTTACTTACATACTTACCTACTTAACTTACTTACATACTTACCTACTTAACTTACTTACATACTTACCTACTTAACTTACTTACATACTTACCTACTTAACTTACTTACATACTTACCTACTTAACTTACTTACTTACCTACTCAACTTACTTACTTACCTACTCAACTTACTTACTTACCTACTTAACTTACTTACTTACCTACTTAACTTACTTACATACTTACCTACTTAACTTACTTACATACTTACCTACTTAACTTACTTACTTACCTACTCAACTTACTTACTTACCTACTCAACTTACTTACTTACCTACTTAACTTACTTACATACTTACCCACTTAACTTACTTACATACTTACCTACTTAACTTACTTACTTACCTACTTAACTTACTTACATACTTACCTACTTACCTACTTAACCTACTTACCTACTTAACTTACTTACTTACCTACTTAACTTACTTACTTACCTACTTAACTTACTTACATACTTACCTACTTAACTTACTTACTTACCTACTTAACTTACTTACATACTTACCTACTTACCTACTTAACCTACTTACCTACCTACTTAACTTACTTACCTACTTAACTTACTTACATACTTACCTACTTAACTTACCTACTTACCTTACTTACTTACCTACTTAACTTACTTACATACTTACCTACTTAACTTACTTACTTACCTACTTAACTTACTTACCTACTTAACTTACTTACTTACCTACTTAACTTACCTACCTACCTACTTACTTACTTACTTAGCAAGTGTTCATGTACACACTGATGCCAGCTCCAAAGCTGGAACATTTCCACGACGAGTCGCTCTCGTTGGTTTTTCACTTGCTGGGAGCCGGCAGCCCCCACTGGAAGTCCCACATCACAAAATCATCCTTTTCTAGCTCACTGAGCCACGAGTATTCTGGCTGGGTGCCCTCAAAGTACAAGCTCCCACACACACACAGTACACACGGTACACACAGTACACACGGTACACACAGTACACGCTGCGGGTTCTGAAGTGTGCAGTGTAAAGTAGCAACGTGCTTGACGCCCCCGCCTGCTTGTCTCCATGCGTGTCTGCAGACGGGAAGGTGGAGGTGACCAAGGAGAGCCTGAAGCTGTGCACCATGGGCCCCGGGAAGGTCTTTGGAGAGCTGGCCATCCTCTACAACTGTACCAGGACCGCTACTGTCAAAAGTAAGTCTCACTTTGCCATGGGGGGCGGGGCGGGGCGGGGCGGGGCGCAACCGCTCCTGTACGCCAGTCCACTTTCCCCCTCACGCTTATTCCCCTTTCTCTTTCCGTGACGGCATGATTCCGTAGAAAACATAGCCAATACCATTCTTTCCATACGCAATCATTCCATTGGCCACCTGTTGCTAGGCAGACTTCCCACTCCAACATGCCTGGTGTCAGCATGGTCTGGAGGAAAGCATGTTAGGGCTTTTTCACTGCATTCCTCCCTCCCCAAAAACCAGAACCCATCAACGTTCTGGTTGTGCTTCAGTTCTTTTGGAAGTAGAAGCTTCCTCGGACGCAACATTCCGACACTTAAAGGCAATGTTGGAATGTTGTCCTTCCTGGTGTGAGACAGGAACACCGTCCCCCTCTGTGCCTTCTAAAGATAGTCAAACAGGTACAAAGAGGCAGCTAATGAAGGGGACACGCCTACTGGGCCGGGAAAGGCCAGCCTGGGGGGGGGGGGGCGTCTTCACGCAATCAGAACTGTCCAATGAAAACGCTATTTCCTGTTAGAGACGCAGCCTGAGGAAGGAACCTTGGTGGGGGGTGGGGGCTGGGGTGGGGGATGGGGGGGTTGCCAGCCCAATCCCGTTACAAACACGAGACCAGCGGCCAAAGCGTGGGTGGCTAGCTTAGCCTAGCATGATCTTCTCAGCCTTTGTCGCCAGGAGCGTTGCGTTTCCACGTGGGAATATCGGCCGATCTCACATAAAACCTTGTGCCCCCCCCCCCCCCCCCCCCCCCCCCCCCCCCCCACCCACAGCAGCTATGAATGAATGCATGAGTGCTCGGGGCCTCGGAGGCCAAAGAGGGTCTAGCGGAGATGTAATGGCGTCGCTTTGAGGTCGCAAGCCCCCTGCTGACCCCTTTCATATCCCACAAGCCACCGCATCGACCTCGCAGCGCTCCTCCCTCGTCCTGTTGCTATGGCAACAGGTACCCATGTTAGAGGAGCCGACTCCTACGAGATCAAATAGTCCCCTCCTGTTTAGCGTATCCCCCCCCACCCTTGCAGGTACAGGAAGTCAACTCTTCAACTGCTAACACTTCCTCATTCTCCAGCTCACCATCACGGGGTGCATTCAGGGACGCTCGGAACTCCCATCATCAGCACTGGCAAGCGTGTGCTGCTCGTCTGAGTCTCCTGCCTTGGAAAAGCAGATCCTGGTGGCTAACATCCTGCCGCTAACGTCGGAGGAATCCATCGGAGCTCAGTTGTAGATTCCCAACATCCCAGTTGACAGTTCATTTGTGGGAAGGACTTTTCAGAAAGGTCAAATCCCTCCGGGAAGTCGGACGGGGCCAGTGCAGCGTAGCAGTTAGCATCCTGTCCTCTCATTGGTCCATCACTGAAACTCTTGCTGATTGGTTCTCGTCCGGGCGACGGCCATGATGAGTTGAAGCTCTTTCAACTTTCTAGGACGGAGCAGGAGCACAAACCTTCCCACGCAGGACTTCAGCGTGTGGCCTGGCCGGACCCCTGGACATGACCCCCCCGTGGCGCCCATCGCTGGCACACCAGGGCTGGGGTCACCACGCAGACAGCGGGCGTGTGAATGCACCCTCGATGCCAACCCAGCCGTGTATTCCCGTCCTGATGTTCAAGTCACCATGATGGAATAAAAGCTGGTAGTTTGGCTCGTTAGCAGGAATAACGAGACATTATTCCATCTTTAAAAAGACATGAAGGCCTATTGGCCACGTCTCTATCTCCAGGACGTTGAAGGAAAAAGCCTGATGAGTCCATGTGAGGACATGATGAAGATCATCATGGTGGCTGGTTTTGGATGTTCAGACCAAAGTGTTATTGAAGGAACATCTGATGACTACGGACGCGTGGTGATGCAGGAGAAGGCCTCCATGTCACAAAGATGATGTTCATGGCTGGCATGCATCTTCATCCGTTCATACATTCCCTCCCTCCCTCCCTCCCTCCCTCCCTCCCTCCCTCCCTCCCTCCCTCCCAGCCACCAATTCCCATCCCTACTCAGCTGGCTAATATAGGAATAGATATATACTACATGTATATACGTATATACATACATATATATATATATAATATAATAAAATAACCCCAGATGGGAACTATGGAAGCCGTGCTTTAGGATGAAGACTTCAGGAGGCCGTGTGACACCTCCATGCAGGCTGCTCAATAGACAATCTTTCTTTATGAAATATGTTTTATATTTTTTTATGAAATGCGCTCAAACACACAGGGGGCATGTGGGGGCTTCACGTGTTTAGGAAGCCTTCCTTCTCCAACGGGAACGTCATCCCGTCTGCTGGTGTAGAGCCTCCCTGCCGTGTTCTGCCATGAATATATGAAATATGAAATATATATATATATATATGAAATATGTCTTTCTTTCATCAGAAATCCTACTGTTCATTTATTCCGTATTTGACCCGAGGGTTCCATCACGCTGCAATCTGTCTTCCCCAGCAGCCAGTCAGGTCATCTGCGGCGAGGACGGTCGTCCCTCGTTTAGGACGCTTCATTAGCTCCATCAAGTGACCAGAAATACAATTCCTCATTTAGAAATGCTGCTTTTCCTAGGAATGGCATCCCGTCTTTGAAAGCTGAAACATCATACAGCCTCCTAGACGGCCTAGACAGTCTAGGACCCACAGCAGTATGACTAGATAGGACAGCATGCTCAAGGACCAGGTGGGACCCACAGCAGTATGACTAGATAGGACAGCTCTAGTCTAGTACATGCTCAAGGACCAGGTGGGACCCGCAGCAGTATGACCAGATAGGACAGCTCTAGTCTAGTACATGCTCAAGGACCAGGTGGGACCCGCAGCAGTATGACCAGATAGGACAGCTCTAGTCTAGTACATGTTCAAGGACCAGGTGGGACCTGCAGCAGTATGACCAGATAGGACAGCTCTAGTCTAGTACGTGCTCAAGGACCAGGTGGGACCCGCAGCAGTATGACTAGATAGGACAGCTCTAGTCTAGTACATGCTCAAGGACCAGGTGGGACCCGCAGCAGTATGACTAGATAGGACAGCTGTGATGTCGGTGCTGGAATGTTGTGTTAGTCTGAGATGGACCTGAGACGTCGGAGATGACAAAGTCGTACGTCTGCTACTCCTTCTTCTCCTTCTTTGCTTCTTTGAGGAAGGACATGGACTTTTTCCTGGGGCATCTGGGGTCAGCTCAGCGTTGTAGCGTTTTGCTAACGCCCGGTTTGTGTTCCAGCAGGTAGGATTCCAACTGTCCACGTTCCAAAAATTCCCACTTTTGTCCCAGTTCCATATTTTCCATCCAGCTTCGGCATTCACACAATTCCTCCAGAAATGTCCTCTCTGTTTAGATGGCTGGTGAGGAAGGAAGCAAAGCTTGTGATTGCACTCCTAATGAGCCCCCCCCCCCTTAATTACAGATGCAGTGTAAGGATGGTTGGGGGGGGGCATAGAAAAGACAAATGAGCAATAAAAAGGAGAGAAAATGTCACATTTGTACACCCAGCACTTTCTAATGATTGTTGACAAATAAAGCTAATGACCTGCCGTCCAATTGGGGGGGGGGGGGGGGGGGGGGGGGGACTCCATCATCAGCAGGTGGGGGAGGGGGGTTTGGCCATCAAGCCACGTGGAATGGCATTTCAGCAGCTCCGCAAAAGACCAGCACCAACCAAAGCACAAGACTGTCAGGAGGACTTGGAAAGAAGAGGAAAAGGAAAGAATGTTGTGTTTCTCCCGGTTGCCATGACAACACGGCTAGCAGACAGCTGGAAGAATGTGATGCTGGAACACGCGTCTTGTCACCACCACCGTCTCTAGTCACCTTGCTTGTGTTTGTGTGGGACGCTGCTTTCTACATCCCTACGTCCCATCTTTCACATGGACATGCAGAGACATAGCCGTGCTGATACCCATACCCATTCTGATATCCATACTGATATCTATACCCATACCCATACTGATATCCATACTGATATCTATACCTATACCCATACTGATATCTATACCTATACCCATACTGATATCCATACTGATATCTATACCTATACCCATACTGATATCTATACCTATACCCATACTGATATCCATACTGATATCTATACCTATACCCATACTGATATCCATACTGATATCTATACCTATACCCATACTGATATCCATACTGATATCTATACCTATACCCATACTGATATCCATACTGATATCCATACTGATATCTATACCTATACCCATACTGATATCCATACTGATATCTATACCTATACCCATACTGATATCCATACTGATATCTATACCTATACCCATACTGATATCCATACTGATATCTATACCTATACCCATACTGATATCTATACTGATATCTATACCTATACCCATACTGATATCCATACTGATATCTATACCTATACCCATACTGATATCTATACTGATATCTATACCTATACCCATACTGATATCCATACTGATATCTATACCTATACCCATACTGATATCTATACTGATATCTATACCTATACCCATACTGATATCCATACTGATATCTATACCTATACCCATACTGATATCCATACTGATATCTATACCTATACCCATACTGATATCCATACTGATATCTATACCTATACCCATACTGATATCCATACTGATATCTATACCTATACCCATACTGATATCTATACCTATACTGATATCCATACCGATACAGATACTGATAGCTATACCTATACTGATACTGATATCCATACCCATACCTATACTGATATCCATACCTATACCGATACAGATGCTGATATCTATACCTATACTGATATCTATAACCATACCTATACCGATACTACCGATACTACCGATACTACCGATACTACCGATACTACCGATAATACCGATACCTATATCTATACCCATACCCATACCTATATCTATACCCGTACCCATACCTCTATCTCTATCTTTATCTCTATCTCTATCTCTATCTCTATCTCTATCTCTATCTCTATCTATACCCATACCCATACCTATATCTATACCCATACCCATACCTCTATCTCTATCTCTATCTCTATCTCTATCTCTATCTATACCCATACCCATACCTATATCTATACCCATACCCATACCTCTATCTCTATCTCTATCTCTATCTCTATCTCTATCTCTATCTCTATCTATACCCATACCTATATCTCTATCTCTATCTATACCCATACCTATATCTCTATCTCTATCTATACCCATACCCATACCTATATCTCTACCTCTATCTCTATCTATACCCATACCCATACCTATATCTCTACCTCTATCTCTATCTCTATCTATACCCATACCCATACCTATATCTCTATCTCTATCTATACCCATACCTATATCTATATCTCTACCTCTATCTCTATCTCTATCTATACCCATACCCATACCTATATCTCTATCTCTATCTATACCCATACCCATACCTATATCTCTATCTCTATCTATACCCATACCCGTGGTGCAGGGTGCCTCCAAAGGTGAGCAGTCCTTCAGCGTCTTCCAGGTGTGACATGAGATGAGGATGTTCTTCCAGAGCGTTTCTATGCAAATGAGGCGTGTGTTTGTTTGTGTTCACTTTGTGTTCAGATGCAGGAGTTGCAGGGCAAATAAGGACACGTTTGTGTTGCTTTCACAGTCACGACAATGATTAGCCTTAATCAGCATGTGCTTTCAATGAGGTGCTAGCATCAAATCGATGGGAATATTTGGAACGTCGGGTTAGGGTTAGGGTTAGGGTTAGGATTAGGATTAGGATTAGGGTTATAATTTAAAGGCACTTCAAACTTGCCGGACTGCGCTGCATGTCTCCACCATGGTTCATGTGAGGATCGATGGCTGACGGATGTATCTGATATCAGGTATCTGATATCAGGTATCTGATATCAGGTATCTGATATCTGGTATCTGATATCTGGTATCTGATATCTGGTATCTGATATCAGGTATCTGATATCTGGTATCTGGTATCTGGTATCTGGTATCTGATATCTGGTATCTGATATCTGGTATCTGATATCAGGTATCTGATATCAGGTATCTGATATCTGGTATCTGATATCTGGTATCTGATATCAGGTATCTGATATCTGGTATCTGATATCTGGTATCTGATATCAGGTATCTGATATCTGGTATCTGATATCTGGTATCTGATATCAGGTATCTGATATCAGGTATCTGATATCAGGTATCTGATATCAGGTATCTGATATCTGGTATCTGATATCAGGTATCTGATATCTGGTATCTGATATCTGGTATCTGATATCAGGTATCTGATATCAGGTATCTGATATCTGGTATCTGATATCTGGTATCTGATATCTGGTATCTGATATCAGGTATCTGATATCTGGTATCTGGTATCTGATATCTGGTATCTGATATCTGGTATCTGATATCAGGTATCTGATATCAGGTATCTGATATCTGGTATCTGATATCTGGTATCTGATATCAGGTATCTGATATCTGGTATCTGATATCTGGTATCTGATATCAGGTATCTGATATCTGGTATCTGGTATCTGATATCAGGTATCTGATATCAGGTATCTGATATCAGGTATCTGATATCAGGTATCTGATATCTGGTATCTGATATCAGGTATCTGATATCTGGTATCTGATATCAGGTATCTGATATCAGGTATCTGATATCTGGTATCTGATATCAGGTATCTGATATCTGGTATCTTCCAGGAGGCCGATAGCGTGCAAGCGCACGGCTGGCTTGGCAAGGCTTCATCCTTCCCAAGCCTTCCAAAGCCATCCCGCATGCCCGCCGCATGTCTGGCAAGCAGCTGGCATGCGTCTACTATTATGGGATGTTACTGATGGGCGGCGTCCAATGAGAAGCGGGACGGCTTGGAGGGAAAGCAGCTCAACCGGCAGCTAAAAATAAAGCCCTGGCTGATAAATGAACGTGCAAACGTCATTTCCTTCCATTAGGCTGAGAGATCAGAGGCTGATCAGGTTATTCAAACACATTTCCTCCCGCTTGATTGGCCTTAATGAGGGGCCAACCAACAATGGCTATGTATTTATGGCCAATGGGGGCCATAAATGGGGGCCATAAATGGGGGCCATAAATGGGGGCCAAAGGGGGCTATGTGTGCCACAGCCTCCAAAACCAGCCAGCTTTCTTCTTCTTCTTCTTCTTCTTCTTCGTGTGCATCATTAGTTCCACTTCCGAGTGATACCTCTCACTGCTCATCAGGAAAGGTAGCGTCACGGAGCCTGGTCATGTGATCTGTCTGGTTTAACTTGTTCATCGATCGGGGGGGGGGGGCTGCTTGGGACTTGAGGAATGGGAAGCTCTTCTTCCACATCCCATTCATTGTGCTCTCAGGCCATTGAATGCATCACAACGGTTGAAAGAACAGAGGGGGAGGTGTGTGACCCCCCCCCCCCACAAGGCTGTCCTTTCATCCCCCCTGAAAAGACTCCAAAAAACAACACCTTTGCTACCAGGCGTGTCATGACCGTTGTTCCAGCTCAATGGAACGCCAACGACGGCGTTCCACATGAACGAGTGGCGTTGGCTGGCAGAGGTCTCACTCTGTTTTAGATTCCCTCGTTTATTGTAGGGAATTCCCAAAATAGCCTGCGTTAAGTGAAATCAGTGAAGTCGCCAACTTGATTAATTTATCTTCGTTTACCGTCAATCAGGACACAATTCTTCTTAAAGGGCCAGACTGCATTTTTAGGCTGAGAACGTGTTCTTAAAAGGCACTGGAAAAAGTGAAGCAAATGGAGGGAACGCTGGACACGGCAAAAGTGTTCAAACTCAAAGAGAAGAAGTTTGAATATGCAAATGACTTAGATAGCAACTTTGAATGGTTGCTTCCTATGCCACATTTTTAGTCGCCCATTCAGAAGCCTGAGCCATCAACCCGGCGCCACGCCATCCTCTCCAGCTAGCGTCTTCACGTGTTTCCAAGCGAGCTCGGAAAAGGACCACAGGCCTTAGCGTCACGGCCTCATCCGAGCGTTTCTTGAAAATTCTCAGTTATGGGAGCTGTTTTGAATGTTAACACGATGTCATGATGCCCCGATATCGGCCGGACAACGATGGCGTTTTACCGTGAATCAGCTTGGCCGCAGGAAGAAGCGACAGGACGTTGGGTGGAAAGTCTCGGGAACGGAAAGGAAGCCAGCAGAGCTCAACGCTAACAAAGTTGCTAAGCAACAGCGGCTGTGCGCCAGCTCCCTCTAACAAGAGGAAAGGTAATGCACTTAGCGCCAAACAGGAAATAGATGTGACAAAATAAAAGCAGAGCAGGAAATACAGTGGGAGAGAGCGCAATCCGTGATGCGGGACAGGACGTAAGTGACAGGAAGTGGCGTCTGTGACCTGGCCTACTTTCTCACGCTGTGGTTTTGTGGAAATGCAATCTGACCTCCTCGCTGCTGCGTTTAATGACTTTAGGGAAATGGAGCCGCACTCCTCCAGCTGGCGGCCATGACAGCCTCTGCACTTTGCAAGAACAAGCACAACTCCTCCGCTCCAGTCCTCCTGCGGAGGAAGCTGCACAGGTCTCCTTTGATGAGGCAAAAACAACAATTGAAATTCCACGGCTGATTATAATAATACACCAGAGTGAGACCTCTTCATGTGGGCGCTCATTAGCTGTGGAGATCCAGCTTTGTAATCATCCCAAAGTGCTAACAGCACCACCTCTCTCTCTTTCATGACGGAACATTCTGCTCAGTCCCGGTCTCCGCCAAATCCATCCTTCCTTTCTGCTCGTTAGGCCTTTTCCTGAAAGGCTTTCTTCTGGCTTCTGATTGGCTGATGTGTGCTGCACCACAACAGCATGTTTTTTGGCTCAAGTTGTTTGCTCACTCTTTTTCGTCTTGTAAATCTTTCCCTGCTGATTATGACTTCATTCCCATATTCCCAAGCTTTATTCTTTGGGCAGCACTTCCTTTCCCAAAAGGTCCATTTTGTTCATCCGTCCATCCATCGGACTCACCACGACGTGAGGAACCGCTGTCCTTGGCGAGGGCGGGGGCATTGGGATCAAGCACGAGCACTCACTCGCTGCCAAATTAGAATCCAATCGTTCCTCTGCTGCTCTGTTCTACAAATCTCATTTCTTGCCAGCATGAGCAGATGTGATGGAGTGGAATGAGTCCCGCCCACTTTTTGGCCTCCATTTGCGACTTCGTGATGGAGATTGACGTGGCGGTGAAGTCTCCATGTCGGACGCGTGTGCAGACCTGCACAAGAGGTGCCACCACACGCTCGGCGCAGCTTTGGTGGTCGGCAACGTGGCGCTCACGGGACCGTCGATCTACACTGCGTACCTGCTGTGAAGTATATTTATGTAGTATTTACTTTCTCTTGTCCCTGGAATACTCACGGAGACAGCCGAGAGCCGTCCAAACATCTTCAAACATCTCCCCTGGGCTTGCTGCTATTTAGAAAGTGTCTAAATACATTTATAAAGTCTTTCAATATACGAGGGCCTTCATTTATTTTGTATGTCGCTGAAGCCTAAATTATTTATAAGATGGCCGCTTTTGGAGGCAAAGTGACTTTTTATTTATGGAATGTGTCTGCCAAGGATGGCTTGTTTAAGATATCCATGAAACATCTTGGTCCTTTTCATTGTTCTTCTTCTCTTGATGCTAACATGTCATACTTTGGTATTTCAGCAGAACTTCCTTCCTGGAGCCTTCATGTCACGTAAGGATTGGGAATGATGGCGACGGGAATGATGGCGACATTAAAAAAGCGCTTTTCCTTGAATGTGAAATAGTCCACCTGAGCTGAGGCTCCTGGCTTGTTCCACAGCTGCTAGAACCGTAGGTGGGCCTCACCTTGCTCAAGGGCCGGTCTGAGCGGTGCTAGCTTGAAGCTAATTTGCATTGAGAGTCCCAGGTGACGTGTCTCTACTAAATGTGCGGCGGCGTCCACTTACACATGAAACGCTACAAAAAGCCCCAGAAACAAGCCAAACACAACAAGGTGTTCTCATTTCCTGTTATCCTCCTTCCGTGTTTTGCAGCGCCCCCGAACACGGAAGCCCGATAATGAGGCCGTGTTAGCACGGTAACGACACCCAAGCTAACGGGGAATAATGAAGCAAATAACGCCATGAACTGACTCAGCCACAGCAACATGAGATGAGCGTTTGGGCCCCGCGGAGGACCATGGAAGCTAGCTTTAATGGCGCAGCAGCAACCCGGCCTGCCCTCCACGCATAAAACATCCACATGCACAACTCCGCCGTGCGGTCCTTCCTGGCGTTCCTGCAGCAGCAGAAGGACAATAGTCTGGTTTTCAAGTAGACCGGAGATTCTATTCTAAATGCTCCATCACTATTCACTCCACCCAGCTACCAAGCTAGCTAGCATATGGCCCTATAATAAACACAACACTAAACATACCTTTATGGGACCCCTGCTACATAGCTGCACCCCCCCCCCCCAACGCTGGGAATCCCTCATTGATGCTTTGTTTGTCATAGAAACCTCTCTTCATGATACTTCATGATACTCAGTGGTTGCATCAGAAAACAAAGCTTACAAGTAGTATACAGAAATATATACGTACGTATGTATATGGACATATGTTAGAACTTACAACAACATATAAGACATCCATATATAACACATAAGGCATACATGTACAACATGCATAAATATAACACGTGTGTTTATAGCATATAAGACGTGCATATACATATAAGATATAAAACATACATATATAACATAAGACATATATATATATATATATATATATATATATATATATATATATATATATATATATATATATATATATATATATATATATATATATATATATATATAACATACAAGACATGCATATATGGGGGGGGGGATATAGGGGGGGCGTCAGGTGAGCACAAATGAGCTCCAAACTCTTGCAAGACGTATTGTGAGAAACAATAAGAGCTTTTAGTTTTGATATTTGGGCAGCAAGAGAGGGAAAGTTAAGAAGATGACCTTCCTACATGACCTTCATTAGGTTGGGTGAGTTCAAGCGAGTTAGGCATGTGTGGAATTCCAGAAGTAGCTGCCAATAACCTGGACCACCACGTCTGCACGCTGGTCCATCTCTGCAGGCCTGAACAGGAAATTCTAATTCACTTGGGTTCCTGGGGTTCCTGGGGTTCCTGGGGTTCCTGGGGTTCCTGGGGTTCCTGATGTGCATTTCAAGCTGCCACGGTATTTTATTGACTTTGCACGGGAATCAAACATGCATCCTTCTTTTTCCAGCGCTGACAAACGTGAAGCTGTGGGCCATCGACCGCCAATGCTTCCAGACCATCATGATGAGGACGGGCCTCATCAAGCACACGGAGTACATGGAGTTCTTAAAAAGGTAAAGACACAACAACCCAACCATCTTCCATCTCTCCTGCACTCCAGGAAGAACATCTGACATCTGCACCGCCGAGGCGGCGTTCCTCAGTCGGAGAGCATCCAAGCTGGGCGGGGCTCCGCTTCCCTTTCACGTTCTTCCTGTCTTACTTGACACGTCCGTCAGAAATAACATGCAGTAGATGGCAATAGCTTGACTAGCAAGCGTGCTGCTAATGCTAGCACTGCTGATGCGTCCATCCTGGTCTTCAGCCATGCTAAGCTAGGCGGCATGTCTGACGTGTCCTGGGTCTTGGTTTCCTGAACACCTCTCCAGGAGATGTCCGGGAGGCATCCTGACCTGATGCCCAGGATCAGGGTCCTTCTGGCTCCTCTCCATGTGGAGGAGCAGCCCTTCTCCTCTTGAGTTTCTCCTGCATGACATGAGAGAACTCATTTTAGCAACTTGTACCCGCCATCTTGTCCTTTGGTCTACCAAGGTGTTACCATGTCACTAGTTCATTTTATAGATATATATATAGTATATTATATATACAACGTCAGCCTGAAATATGCATATCAAATATTTGGGGAATTTTCACTAGATTTTAAAGAACCAAAATGGGAGTAAATGTCCAAGTGCAGGATCTTTAAAGGATAAAGGAAAAGTGTACCTTGGTTGGAATGTTGTCTACCATCCACAATCCTAATGGGAGACATTTTAAAAAGAGCTAAAAGGAGGCAGCTAAGAATGCACGTGATGGGACGCACCTATTCCACCTCCTTCATATGAAGCACATTGTTCTTATTATTCTTATCCACATGGTTCCACCCAAGAACTACCTTACTGGCGTAGTGACACCTCACACACCACAGTGACTAGCGACTAGCCGGCTAGCGACTAGCCAGCTAGCGACTAGCGACTAGGCTAGGTGAACAGGTTCCTACTTGGACTGGTGGCCCCATGGAGTGTTACCGCTTAGATGAAACCAATGCTGGCTTCCATGCTGGTCTCTACGTTGTGGTTGCTCCAGCTCCGCCATGGAGATCAGCAACCATGAGATGATTGAGATCAGGAGAGTAAATCATGGAAAATAGAAGGGGGGGGGGGGGGGGGGGGGTGATGGCGTCAAAGCAGGAGCAGGGCCACATGCCAAGATAAGCTCTTTGTTCACCCATGCGGATTATTTCCCTCTGATAAACATTGGGGGCTTTCATTTGGCCGTGTGATGTTCAAGGGGGCTGCGGCAAAGCAAGCGTGGCTGCAATGACAGCCTTTTCCCGCCATTTGTTCAATCTTGTCACATGATGGCCGCTAACCAAACCTGCATCCATCTTTGTAAACACGCTGCAGCATACATAATAACATCATAAGCATGCAGGCCTCGACCTGCAGCATCCCTTCCTGCATGCCGCCTCCTGAATCCTCTCATCCACCACACAAACATCTTCTTCCACTTCCTGTTCCTGCAGCGTCCCCACCTTCCACAGCCTGCAGGAGGACATCCTCAGCAAGCTGGCCGACGTCCTTGAGGAGGTGAGGACTCCTCAGTAGACACCATGCATGCAGTACACTGTACACGCACAGTGTACTGCATGTACACGCTTATACACCAAACAAATGTATACAATACGAGTATATTCATACGCACATATATGTATATTCATACCACACTGAAAGGAAGGGGAAGATGCCCTTCATATACGTCATACTTACTACATACATTAGAGATACACCATATGACTTCCTGCTTCTGAAGACCCTTATGGTGCCCAGAACTAAGAACGTTGGAAAATGTAGATGGACGTATACTTTGTGTATATTTGGACTTCAGAAGGACTGGAACATATGAGGATTTGTTGATGAGTCTCCATGAAATACTATGACATTACTACTAGCACGCGAGTACTACCAGGAGAAGCAGAGTACAGAGGGGCAGGAGCCACCTCCTGTGGCCCAGCAAGGTGCGCTGTATTCGGGCACCTGCTCCGAGCAGCTGCTGTGATGCCATGGAGGTTCTGGCCCAGCTTTTGCACGTTCAAGGCTGATGAGGTGTTTGTGTGTCCGTGGACAGGATGGACCTTCATGATGGTGATGTGCATATAGTCCACAATGTGATGAAGAATGCTAAGATTGACGTTCAAGTCCCTCTGTGTCATGAAAATGAACTCACCCCCCCCCCATAGAAAAAGAAAAGCATTTCATACCTGCCACAAAAGGATGAGCTGACATGATGGTATCTCCCAACCCTTCCTGAGCATCTTCTCGTCCATCAGACCCACTACGAGGACGGCGAGTACATCATCCGACAGGGGGCCAGAGGAGACACCTTCTTCATCATCAGTAAAGGAAAGGTGAGGAAGGACGTCTGGGATGGATTATTTACCTCCACCTCCTCTCATCCTCACCCATCCTCACCCTCAGCCTCATTCTCACCCTCACCCTCATTCTCACCCTCACCCTCATTCTCACCCTCACCCTCACCCTCATTCTCACCCTCACCCTCACCCTCACCCTCAGCCTCACCCTCATTCTCACCCTCAGCCTCACCCTCACCCCCATTCTCAACCTCATCCTCTTCATCCTCATCTTCCCCTCATCCTCACCATTGTGTTCTAGTTAGAAGAACACTCACACAGGCAAACCAACAAAGTGCTAAATGATATGTTGGAGTGTGACAGTGACAAAGATGAAAATGTTGTGTTTCCTTCAGCCACTCCACTCCACACACACACACACACACACACACACACCTACACACACACACACACACACACACACATACACACACACATACACACACACACACACACACACAACCTTTTCATAAGTCTTTCCCTCATGTTCCCTCCAACAGAGAAGGTAAGATGAAGTTTGTACGGTGGAGGATTCTATCTTAGTACTTCCTGCTACACACTTGAAGACATCTGTTGCTATTTTATGTCGAGTAGGGCCTGCGGGGGGTCGGGGTGGGGGTCATGTTCCTGGACCAGCAGCCATGCTCTGTCTGGTGTGGCGGAAGCCAAGATGGAGGCAACAACAAGGTTTGAAGGTTGAAGAAAAGCCACACAGAGATGGCCGAGGGGGGGGGGGCACCAATCAATCCAAACTAGCAAACCCTCCTGCTAGCTTGATGCAAGGGGGAGGGGGCATGGTGGACAGGAAGTGAGAGTGCTGCGCTCAGGTCATAGGTCACATCAGCTCCTCCTGCACGCTTCCAACTAACAGCACACTTGAACACACCACATGGTGCTGCGTTCGCTGCCACACTAACGGAGGACGACAGGAGGCTTCATGCGCTAGACACACGCCACCCGCTAGTCATGTGATCCACAGCCGCTGGAGCGCACGCTATTTACACGTGTGTGTCATGTGTCTCACTCTGCCGTGTCGCTGTCTGGCCAGGTGGACGTGACCAGGGAGGACCCCCCCAACGGCGAGCCCGTCTACCTGCGCAGCCTCGGGAAAGGAGACTGGTTCGGAGAGAAGGCCCTGCAAGGGTACGTTCCATCCTACCCACGCTGTCTCTTCCCATTCCCATCCTCCGCTTCCCAGCAGCCGGCCGCTCTCCCCTCGGACTTCCTCTCATCCCGCCCTCATTTCCTCCTTTTCCCATCGGAACCACGCTTTTACTTTTATTTCTTGGAGGAATTTGTGGGCCAAAACGTAATTCCAAGTGCGGTTGGCGATGGCAACATCATGGCGTCAGGAATGGCAGCTGGAGAACGCCAGCACGGCGGCAAGTGAGGATGACTTCACACAGCCAAGCTCGGAGGATGAAGGTTGCTACGAGGAACGACTACACACAAGGGCAGCATGTGCCGCAAGGCATGCTGGGAAGCCAGGAGGATATCCAACATTATTAGTGCTACGTTTACTAAGATTGCCGCTATCATTAGCTACATTCATGGCAGAGGGCGTGGGTTCGATTCCCTGCCAGTGTTACGCAAGGGCGCAGAGCCTAAAAACTGGTTCATGCTCCGGAGTCACTGTGGCGATCCCGACCGGGAAAAGCTGGAATGCTTTGTCCAACCATTTAGTCTTTCATTTTCTACCGCTTATCCTCATTGGGGGGATGGGGGGGCTGGAGCCTATCCCGGCTGTCTTGGGGAGAGGCGGGGTCCACCCTGGACTGGTGGCCAGCACTCCTTTCCAAGTTCCACGTAGAACCTCCTGAAGCTCCAACTGTGCTAAGTGGACATTCTTGACCTTTTTCAGCTGCTTTGGCATCTTGATGATTAGTGGATGTGAATCTAAGGTCTATAAGATATAAATATGTATATAAATATGTATATAAATATGTATATACGTATATATATATATATGTATTATATAGTCTATGTGCTCCTTTCCACACACAGCAGGCAGACGTGTTGACGTGATTCGGTCACCAAAAGAGTTTTACCACGAAGACGTTTGTCCTGAAGAAGACTTTAGTAGAATCCAAATCTTTTCTGTGGCGTCTGACAGGCGGCTGGTGCCCTGGAAGCTATTTTTATGGTCAGGCTGGGTCTTAAACTGAGGGAGGGCAGGAGAGGAGGAGTGGGAGGAGGGGGGAGGGACAGGAGCATGCTTGACAAAGGAGTCGGATAGAAAGGAGCTGATGGGAAAGAAGGAGATGTCGCCATCTGGTGGTTGCTCCTAGAACTCCAAGCAAGGACCTTTACCTAGACTGCGTACCTGATCCCGTACCGGAGCTGCCATGATGACCTCCATGGATGATGAAGAATGGTCAGTTTGGATGAACAGGGTGTGGACCTCAGCCACGTTCCTGGTTGTGATGTCCGGCGCCGAGGACGAGAGCTCAGCTTGCTTTGGCGGCGACGTCCATCCCTCTCTTCTTTGTTAGGACTTGAACTTTGTAGCCAATCAGAGAACACGTGAAGACCATGGCATCTACTGCTGGTTTAGCCTCTGGAATGAAGAATCATGACGACACAAAGACGCCCCTGGTCGGCGGATCCAGCTCCGTGAGTTCATCCTGAAGACGGCTTTGCCTTGTGGTCGACTTTATTGCAAAGGTTACCTGCTCAACTGCACCCTCTAATAACCGTGATCTTGTGACTGGAGATCTTCTGACAGTGGACCTTCTGACAGGAGATCTTCTGACAGTGGACCTTCTGACAGGAGATCTTCTGACAGTGGACCTTCTGACAGTGGACCTTCTGACAGGAGATCTTCTGACAGTGGACCTTCTGACAGGAGATCTTGTGACAGGAGACCTCTGAGAGGAGATCTTGTGACAGGAGACGTCGTGACACATTTCAAGCAGAGCCTTTGCAAAGCTCTCCTGAAGATGGTGGTCACTGACGTGATTTATTCAACCCCCCCAGGCTGCTATTATGGTTATTATTATTATCATGAGCTTTATTGTTTCCCGCGTCTTTTCATTGGCCGCTTTGATGGTCACGTCTCACCAAAATGTAAATGAGGACGGCCGGCAGCCATCTTGGAGGCTTTTTGATCACAACGTTCTCTTCTGCATTAATGACAAACTTAACCCTCAAAGGGAAGCTCATCTTTCATCTTTGAGGAGAACATGTTTACAAATGGCCGAGTGTGTGTGTGTGTGTGTGTGTGTGTGTGCGTGTGTGTGCGTGTGCGTGCGTGTGTGTGTGTGTGTACCTGCCATAGAACGATGAAGGTGCCACGGACGCCATCTATATGTGAGGTCCTGAAGTGCGAGATGATGTGCAAATCCATCTCCACCTTGGTGGACGTTTTGGAGATGGTTGAATAGCCGCCTTTCTCGACCCAGTGGGCGTGTCCCAGGACGTGCATTCATTGGCTGCCTCTTTTGTAGGATGCTATTATTTTTCACGGGGAACAAATCCCAACCGATGAACGATCCCTGGTTTGACTTGAGAGGTTGTGCCACATGTTTGAGGCAGATGGCCGCCTTACATTCTGAGTCTGTAAGACCGTGAAGAATGTTCAAATCTTACATGGAAAGACTGTCAGGTGGTGACAGTTTAACCCTGGAACGGACTATTGTTTATTTTCCTGGTGTTCCGAGTGTTCCACTTGAGAGGTTGCGGTGTGTTTGCGTTCCTTCCTTCAAGCTTTGCTCCCAGGACGTTTCCAGCGATAATCCCACGTTGGCGCTTTTATTTTGGAAACATATCAAGCACGCTAAGACCAGCGTGAACAGGAACAATGTTTCCCAAGGGCCCCCGGATGATATTTAGGGAATGGATCAGGGTGAAGGATGTAAGGATGCAAGTGAAGAGGGGGGGGGGGGGGGGGGTGTTAGCAGCTAACTCCGCCAGAGTCAGCTGCGGCTTTAGCGCCAAATTCTCAACATAAGCAACATCTTCATGAGCATCTGCTGGCCTGAGCTGTCAACTGCATGTCCCGCGTCTGATGGCAAGTATGGCTGGGAATATTCCGGGAATATTCTCATCCGTGGAGGTCAGGACCCTGAATGGACTCTTCAGGTTGGCTTCCAGGACCTTTGGCCTCTCATCCCAGCTGCCTTCATAACTTCATGCTCAATGACTAGATAGGACAGCTCTAGTCTAATTCATTTCAATGACTGGATAGGACAGCTCTAGTCTAGTTCATTTCAATGACTGGATAGGACAGCTCTAGTCTAGTTCATTTCAATGACTGGATAGGACAGCTCTAGTCTAGTTCATTTCAATGACTGGATAGGACAGCTCTAGTCTAGTTCATTTCAATGACTGGATAGGACAGCTCTAGTCTAGTTCATTTCAATGACTAGATAGGACAGCTCTAGTCTAGTTCATTTCAATGACTGGATAGGACAGCCCTAGTCTAGTTCATTTCAATGACTAGATAGGACAGCTCTAGTCTAGTTCATTTCAATGACTGGATAGGACAGCTCTAGTCTAGTTTAATTTCAATGACTAGAATGTTGTCTTTTCACTGTGACTTTTTCTGCGATGAAGAGGACTTGACATGTTAGCATGTTAGCATGTTAGTGTTGGCGTTTGGTGACAGTCGACTGTATTATTTTTATGTCACCCTTCCCAGGGTGGCAGATGGCCGTCAAATTAGCTTGTTCATTTCTGCCAGTTGCTAATCAAACTCCCGCGTATCCACCCAGGACATTGTTGTCCCGGCGCGGGTCTCCTTTGAGTGTCTGAGCTCACCCCCGAGCCGGACCCCACCCGTGTTGCCCACGTCCGTTTTGGGCTCGGCCAGCAACTTGATCCCCCTAAGTGTGCAAATGAGCCATCCGGTTGCGGCGCCTTTTCAGCGCCGTGGCGCGCTAACTGGTTTTGACGGCCAGGCGTCCCGACCCTCTCCAACACATCAAACCCTTGAGGTCACTCAGACGGGATTCATGCTTATGTAACCATTATTTAGGTAAATACAGCCCCCCGTTGTTTGTGTTGTGTTGCCGCGGCGACGGCACGATACAAACACTTCACTTCCTTGTTTGGAACTCATTAGCTCATGGACGACATCCTGAAGTGGATGTCATTAGCTGTCGCTCGTCAGCACAGTACACTCATGTACTCTATGTAGTACATGCGTGTGGCATACTACCTAACATA
Organism: Doryrhamphus excisus; assembly: GCF_030265055.1. NCBI lineage: Eukaryota > Metazoa > Chordata > Actinopteri > Syngnathiformes > Syngnathidae > Doryrhamphus > Doryrhamphus excisus. The sequence continues at coordinate 230,088 of NC_080485.1, forward strand.
CACAAATACATTGGAAACGGCTCATGATGTTCCTCTTGTACACATTTCTTCTATGGGGTGCATTATTATGACTTCATATTCATAATACCATAACTTTAATAACCAGCAAACTGAGCAATGAGCGCCTGGGACGTTCATGGCCTGTCGGAACTTTGGCTCGGAAAACCAACGTTCACTTTTCGAAGACAGTACTCGGACATCCAGTACTACTAGTACATGAGTACTAGCAGGAATATCATGACATTACTACAAGTCCATGAGTACTATCAGGAATGTCATGACAGTACTACTAGTACATACTGTAAGTACTACCCGGAGAACCAGAGTATAGAGGGGGAGGAGCCACCTGCTGTGGCCCAGTAAGGTGCACTGTATTCGGGTACACGCTCCGAGCAGCTGCTGTGCCGCCATGGCAAACCTTTTCAAAGTGTTTCAGGTGGCTACTAATGCTTTTTGGTGCTCCATGTTTTACCCCTCATCACGTAGCATTTGGTACGATTAGCATGCTAAATGTTTTCCTCTGTGAATGTGTGTTGACAAGTGAGCTCGGGAAGTTGCAACATTCCATGAACATCACAGGCGGGAGAAAAAAGGATTGATTTGTTCAACCACACAGTTGGTGTTTCCTCCACGATCCTCCTATCAGAGGCCAGGATGATTTGAGGTCACCGTGGGCCCAAAATAGAAACTCCTTCTTTGTATTTGACAAATAACATTTTGCTTTTTAGCCGATGAAGGTTTAACTTACCAAACTAACTAACTAACTAACTAACTACTCCACTCAGTACTTCCTTTTCTTGCTGCCCTCAGTCTCCTCTTGGATCACATTGGATCCAGACTGCCTTTGGACTTGTTAGCTTGCTGGTTAGCATGTGTGGTTCTGCTGCACAGCATACATAGGAGTACATAGGAGTACATAGGAGTACATAGGAGTACATAGGAGTACATAGGAGTGCATAGGAGTACATGTGAGTACATATGAGTACATATGAGTACATGTGAGTCCATATGAGTACATGTGAGTACATATGAGTACATGTAAGTACATATCATATATGTCATGGTGGTTGCGTGTCATGCATATCATGCGTATCATCATGCATTGTTTGAAGCAAAAAGCCACCAAGTGTTGGTTCTGGTCCCTTTCATGGAACAGAGGTGTGCTCCTCTTGGTGTTCTTGCTGTGGTTTGGTGCTAAGATGTAAGTAGAATTGAACATCCTGATCCAGAAAATGCAACTCAAGGTGTCCGAAAGTCGGGGAAACACAGCTGTGCCCCCCCCCCCCCCCCCCCATCAACTGTTAATGCCTCCAAACGGCTCCTTCCGCGACTCGGCTCTCCCCAGCAGTGCTCACCTTTCAGACCTCACCAGCTGCGACCTTTATTCATAGTGTGTGCTGGGGGGGGGGGGCTGTGCATGAGCGTGCCAAGAGGAGGGAAGTTGGGGGGGGGTAATTGTCCCCCCACGTGAGTGAAACAGGCTGTCATAAGCTGAGCAGTGAGTGATGGAGTGTTTGCGCTGGAGCGCTGCTGAGCCGTTTGCAGCGTTCATTTATTCCACGGAAATCTGCTTACGGGAAGTCGGCCTCGCCGAGGGTTTGCTGGGTTTCATACCTGAAGGATGGATTCTTGGAAGAGCGACTCAGAGGATTCATGCGACTGGAGCAACTCCTCGGATGAAGACTCGGTGTCAGACGAGGAACCTGACGTCAAATATAATCACGTGTAATAAAAGCCACCTTAGCTGATGGACCGCCGCGTCGCGTCGCCGAGGACTTTCTCTAAATGTCCGTCTCTCCGCAGGGAGGACATCCGGACAGCCAACGTCATCGCAGCCGAGGCGGTCACCTGCCTGGTCATCGATCGAGAGTGAGTATCAAACCAGCAGCATTTTTACACTTCATACATTTATTAGTGTTGAATGTTAGTCACAGACGTTCCCTCATCACGTTCCCTCATCACGTTCCCTCATCACGGATGGGCCGGGACAAACGGAAGATGAATAAACGGATGATAGGAAGGAAGAGAAAAGGAGAGGGAACGGGGTCGGCTTCCTTCATCCTTCTTCCTGACTTCCTCTTGATTGGCCACATTGTACTGAGCAGCCTGGACAGAGACCTGCACCGCAGTAGCTCATCGTTTTGTCTCCCGTCTTTGCCAGCACTGGCACCCTGGCACCCTGGCACCCTGGCACCCTGGCACCCTGGCACCCTGGCGTGGAGGCATCCCAAAAAGCTCAAGAAAAAGAAAGACAGACTTACATAACTTGTCAAATGTCTAACGTATATTGAGGAGCCACGCCACGAGGCGTTGCTTCGGATCAGGCAGGAATTTAGAGATGCGGGAAGGTCCGAGGCGGGTTGTTTTATCGTCCAGTTTCTCGGCAAAGGTTGAATGGAGGAAAATGGGATCCAAGATGCTTCATCTTGGATCCAAAAAGCTTCCTCACTTGTCCATTAAAGGATGGAGTCTTCCTATTGATGTCTCTGGGCGGGTGTCCGCTGACAGACCACTGATTGTTATGCAAGACTGTCACTCAGCAGCCCCACAGGGGCCCCCAGGTAAGACCAGAAACCTAAACAGGCAGACCCCATACTGACCTACCAGAAGTGAAGAAGTATTTTGACCTAACGTTGAAACAACAAACAAACCTTGATTCAACCCTTGTAGATGACCACGCCTTGGATGAATGACAGTTAGGGTTAGTACAGTACAGTACAGTACAGTACAGTACAGTACAGTACAGTACAGTACAGTACAGTACAGTACAGTACAGTACAGTACAGTACAGTACATCTCCATCCGCCTCTTATTGGAACACATGGACATACCCTAACCTTACCCTTAGCCCTTTACCTTTACCCTAACCTTACCCTTAGCCCTTTACCTTTACCCTAACCTTACCCTTAGCCCTTTACCTTTACCTTTACCCTAACCTTACCCTTAGCCCTTTACCTTTACCTTTACCCTAACCTTACCCTTAGCCCTTTACCTTTACCTTTACCCTAATCTTACCCTTAGCCCTTTACCTTTACCCTAACCTTATCCATAGCTCTTTACCCTAACCTTATCCATAGCTCTTTACCTTTACCCTAACCTTATCCATACCTCTTTACCTTTACCCTAACCTTACCCTTAGCCCTTTACGTTTACCCTAACCTTACCCTTAGCCCTTTACCCTAGCCTTCACCCTTAGCCCTTTACCCTAACCTTACCCTTAGCCCTTTACCCTAACCTTCACCCTTAGCCCTTTACCCTAATCTTTACCCTTAGCCCTTTACCCTAACCTTACCCTTAGCCCTTTACCCTAACCTTACCCTTTACCCTAACCTTACCCTTAGCCCTTTACCCTTACCCTTACCCTTAGCCCTTTACCTTTAACCCTTTACCCTAACCCTTACCCTTACCCTAGCCCTCAACCTTTAACCTTTAACTCCAAAAGCCCCCCCCTTTCCGTCTAAACAAAGGAGTGCATGAAAAACAGGCAGCAGTGATTGATGGCCTGGTGAGGAGGAACCATCCCATCCCGACGTCAGAGCAGGCTGCTCCAACAGATGGATTACATTTGAGGTGTGACATCTCCAGCAGGCCTGAGTGGAAGTTGTTTACGTTGTTTGAAAGAAATGAAGAGAATTCTTTTCCAAAGCCGGGAGGATATTATTCCAGAGGTTCCGAGAACACGTTGGTCTTAAACATTGAGGAGACTCTGATGTTTTTATTACTGACGCAACAAGAAGGGGGCTGGGTTGTACTGAATAGTTGGACTTGGACAAGGTTCCCTATGAAGACTAGACTTAGCAGCCCTACGACAGTGCTCTTTAAGCCCTGCGGTCAAGCCGCTCCAGAGTCATTGGTCGTTGGCTAATAACCAGGTGTCAAGATGGCAGGTCTCAAAGCCTCAATTCATTGGTCAAAAGTACTCAGTCCTGCTTCAGGTCCAAAGTCTTGTGGACAGTCTCAAGAAAATCTCAGCTAAATTGGAAAAGAGTCTGAAGCAAATCCCACGTCCTTTGGCTACCGTCTCAAATCTTTTGGTCAATGTCTCATTGGATTGAACCTGCAACCGGTCCAAGGTCTTTTGTTGGAAGTCTCTAGCAAGTCTCTTAGATGTCGGTCTCAAACAAGTCAATTGCATCACTCCAAGTCTCATGCTGGGCAGAATCTAAATCTTTGGATCCAAGTCTCAAATAATTGTATCAAATCGTCAAGCTAGTCTCAAATCGTTGGTTGGGACATGGTAACTCCCAAGTCCTGATCCATGCAGGTCCAAAGTCTTTTGGACAGTCCTGACAGAGTCTCAGCTAAACTGGAAAAGAGTCTCAAAGAAATTGCAAGTCCTTGGGTTAAAGTCTCAAATCTTTTGGTGCAGGACAGGATCTCAAACCGGTCTCAAGGGTTTGGAGTCCAAGACTCAAACCTTTTGGTCAAAGTACCAAGTCAGCCTGAATCAGTCTCAGGTTTGACGTTGGTTAGGATTTGTCTTTGACAAGTTGCAAGTGAAACTGTCCATGTCTCCTGCAGGTCCCACATGGTTTGGACAGAGTCTGAATCATGTGCCCACTTAACGGGTCCCATATCCATAATGTCCCTCAGGTACTCAGACATCCCAGGTTAGGGATCTCGAGGAGATCCAAAGTTCTGACCTATTTGTTTATCACGTGTTGTAGTTCCTGTGTGCTGGCTTCATTTTTACTGCAGGCATTTTAAACTAAGACCTAAACACGAGCTCTTCTTCTCCTGCAGCTCATTCAAGCACCTGATTGGAGGCTTGGAGGACGTGTCCAGCAAAGGCCACGAGGACGTTGAAGCCAAAGCCAAGTAAGACAGTTATTTTTATGACTGGATTAGCATTCAGCTGCTCCGACATCTGCTGTGACGTTGTGTCTTCTGTGGGGTTTTGGAGTGGACCAAAAAGAAGAAGTGAGCAGAAAGCAGCAGGGTGAGCGTTCACCGTGGCCAGTTGGAGGAGAACAAGTGTCCTCCTCGTCGGTTTTAGTGGAGAAGGGCAGCTCTAGGTCTGCAGCATCAGAACAACAGATGGTAGCAAAGGCGGTGAAGCAATGACCTCCCACTCTTTGTTTTGGTCGCCATGGAAACAAGAGAATAGCAGAAGGCATAAGACAACCTCAGCCATGAGTTGTTGGTACAGACGACTCGGGAGTCGCTTCATTAGGTACCTGAACGTGCAATGACCACAATACACCGAGTATTGTCAATGTACTAATCGGTCTATACTCCCGTCCGTGCTATTTATAGCTGGTGGGGAAGTAGCTTCCCTCCGCCGCTCGTCTTTTATCTCCTCGCCCGGTGGAGCCCACGGTCGCTGGGTAGAAGCCTGACTCGGCATCCACGGCCGTGGAAACGCCGTCACTCTTGTACTGTAACAACACCTAACCATGCAGCTTATCTTACAACCTGCTGCATCCCCCCCCCCAACCCCCCCTCGCTCTTGCCATCACTCCGACATCAGCCATCACTCGTGGTCTCGTTCCCGAGTGAGGAACCAGGAGTAGAAGCGCTGCTCCTCCACAATGAGAGGAGCCAATGAGGTGGCATCTATGAGAGGAGCCAATGAGGTGGCATCTATGAGAGGAGCCAATGAGGTGGCATCTATGAGAGGAGCCAATGAGGTGGCATCTATGAGAGGAGCCAATGAGGTGGCATCTATGAGAGGAGCCAATGAGGTGGCATCTACGAGAGGAGCCAATGAGGTGGCATCTACGAGAGGAGCCAATGAGGTGGCATCTAGTATGAGAGGAGCCAATGAGGTGGCATCTACGAGAGGAGCCAATGAGGTGGCATCTTATTTTTCTGCTTCTACCTACTATATCGGGTAATACAAATGTAAAGGTGACTGTAGGGATGTTGTTTTGTGTCTGGAGGACTCTAATCATCCAAAAAGCATATTTTGAATATCATACAAGAAAATGTTTTTTTTAAACGCTACAACGATGAAACTCTTCTGATTTGGAATATTGAATCCTACTTGACGGAAATTCACTTATGGCGGTCGGTTCTGGAACCAAAAAAGAAGATGACCTGAAGGTGCAATTGAACACAGCAGGGGGCTACCAACACATCTCTAGGAAGCCGTTACCATGGCGACTCCTTCAGTCATATTGGGGCAGAAGTGCGGCTGGTCTGATCTTCAAGGCCAGTCTAGGATGGTTGTAGCTCCATTTCAAGGTCGCATGCTAGATCTACGTGATCCAGATGTGATGCTCTCGCCCGTCTGTCATCCTGCATCATAGTCTTTGCTCTCACCAGCCAGGTTCTCCATGCAGCTGAGGGCCCTCAGACGCTATCAGCTGGTAGGTGTTGCTCTGTTGCTGTGGGGGGGGTAGTAGAGAACTATGTCGGCTTCAGCTTCCTGTGGGCTTTCTAACGGAGCAACGCTGCCATCTGCTGGCCACATGGAGTACTTCCTGTTCCTCCCTCCTGTACCAGCCATCTTGGTTTCATGGTGGAGGTTCTGTCATACGGCTCATGTTTACCTGAGCAGAGATGATTTAGTCATAAAAAAAACAACCTGGGCTTCATATGACCACAACACCCCCTTCTGCCAAAGATCATCTATTTGGCAGGAGCATTCTGCCGTTTTTGAGGACACTAAAGATCCTCTATATGAGGGGAGCATTCTGTGGTTCTTGAGGACCAACCCCAAAAAATGTTAGTCAAAGGTTGTCAACATGACAGGAGCACCCTGCTGGTTTTTAGAAGGTGCTGTGGGGGGTTTTATAATTTGGTACATGAGGACACCCAAGTATTGTCCTCGTCTCTGTTAAACCTAACAACAAAGTAGACCAAGCCCGCTGATCCAGATCCTGACCTGATGAAACCGGATCCGGATCAAAGAATAAGGGGGTCAGGGGTAGAACACGGTCTTTAAGAGCGTGGCACGCCAGATGTCCCTTGTCCCGTGCTGTCCCTAATGGGGGCGCCGAGGACACTAGCAAGGCAGGTTGAGTGTTTCTGGCATCCTTGAGGACCTTCTTCCAGATTAGGAGAAGATAATCCAACATCCTGCTTCCTGCTGGTCCTGGTTAGGTATGAAGCCGAGAACGCCTTTTTCTTCAATCTCAACCTGGCCGACTTCAACATCATCGACACCCTGGGGGTGGGCGGCTTTGGACGCGTGGAGCTGGTAGGGACCCCGCCCTCGCCACGTATGAACGGTGCTGATCGTGCGTGCTAATGATCCCATCTTCAGGTCCAGCTCAAGAGTGAGGAGGAAAAGACCTTCGCCATGAAGATCCTGAAGAAGCGGCACATTGTGGACACCAGGCAGCAGGAGCACATCCGCTCGGAAAAGCTCATCATGCAGGAGGCCCACTCGGACTTCATTGTCAGGTATCAGCCAGCGCACTCAGGTGTTCAGGTGCTCCTCAGGTTCTCTACCTGCTCCCTTCCTGTAGACTGGTAGTCACGCCCCCACTAACTCCTAGGCGCTCCTACTCAAGGACACGTGAAGGACATCAAAGACTGCCAAGACAAGAAACCTTTCCTTCTTAATTACGTCTCTTCATAGGATCAGCAACCTGGCACTTCTGTATAGAATCACACAGTTATGGGATTTCCAACTGTCTGTGAACATGACATGAGTCCTCACTGTGCTTGGCAGAGAGTTTGCTGATGATGGATGGATGGATGGATGGATGGGTGGATGGATGATGGATGGATGGATGGATGGATGGATGAGTGGATGGATGGATGGATGAGTGGATGGATGGATGGATGAGTGGATGGATGATGGATGGATGAGTGGATGGATGGATGAGTGGATAGATGGATGGATGGATGATGAATGGATGAGTGGATGAGTGGATGGATGGATGGATGGGTGGATGATGGATGGATGGATGGATGGATGAGTGGATGGATAGATGAGTGGATGGATGGATGGATGGATGGATGGATGGGTGGATGATGGATGGATGAATGGATGATGGATGGATGGGAGGTGGAAGGTGGATGGATGGATGGATGGATGGATGGGTGGATGATGGATGGATGAGTGGATGGTTGGATGGATAGATGGATGGATGAGTGGATGGATGGATGGATGAGTGGATGGATGATGGATGGATGAATGGATGAGTGGATAGATGAATGGATGAGTGGATGGATGGATGGATGAATGGATGAGTGGATGGATGGATGGATGGATGGATGGGTGGATGATGGATGGATGGATGGGTGGATGATGGATGGATGGATGGGTGGATGATGGATGGATGAATGGATGAGTGGATGGATGATGGGTGGATGATGGATGGATGGATGGGTGGATGATGGATGGATGAATGGATGAGTGGATGGATGGATGGATGGGTGGATGATGGATGGATGGGTGGATGATGGATGGATGAATGGATGAGTGGATGGATGGATGGATGGATGATGGATGGATGGGAGGTGGAAGGTGGATGGAAGGTTTTTTCCTGCACTTGTGGTCTTGTGAGTGTAGAAGTTCAGCAAGAAAAGATCTAAGAAGTTCTGCCATCTTCTGAAGTCACGGTCATCCACAGGTCATGTGACCTTTGTGTTATCGTTCCAGACTCTATCGGACGTTCAAGGACAGCAAGTACCTCTACATGCTGATGGAAGCTTGTCTTGGAGGAGAACTGTGGACCATTCTTCGAGACAGGTAAGCCGTAATACTACTAAATGTACTCCTGTCGGTAGTACAATTACTGCCTGGCTAACAGTGGCGTGCTAACTAAACCTGCTGGCAGAGGTTCTTTTGAGGACTCCACCACCAGGTTTTATACAGGATGCGTGGTGGAGGCCTTCGCCTACCTGCACTCCAAAGGCATCATCTACAGAGACCTCAAACCAGAGAACTTGATCCTGGACCACCGGGGCTACGCCAAGCTGGTGAGACCCCATCTGTCCTCCACCACGAGCACCAAGCCGGAAGGCGAGATAGAAGATTTGTGTTCCGTTTCTGAGAAAGGAAAAACATTTGGATAACTTTGGGAAAGTTGACAAAGGTACAATAAAGTACTTAGGGCTTGGATAAATACAAAAAACTAACTATTGTCATAGTAAAACTAGGAAAAGTATTCTTTTCCTTTCGGTCTGAGGTAGTGATACCACTGATTTCCTTTTCCATCTGATACCAGTCCAGTCCAGGCTGGTATCAGCAACATTTCATGTAGTTGTTCCTTCAAAACACATGAGAAACATGAAATATGTCAATACTTCACAACGAAGTGAACAATGTATTCATTTACTGTAAACTTGAAGTACATCCAGGTACAATACAGCCAAGCTCATACGGGTGTCCATGTTTTCGTTAGAGGATTGATATCAGCGCGTGAAGAGCTGGTATCGCAAGTGTGGATGTTCCAGTACGGATCGGCCCGTCGCTAGCCAGGAGCGTCTCTTCGTTTCGGAACGTTTTGTCGCTGCTGGTCCGTTATCTTTCGATCTTCATGATAAGCTTTGACCACCACAGCTCAATGTGAAGAGCACGGGAAGAACGACACACGCTCGTCTTCTTGGTCACGAGTCCCAGGTTCTCCTGGTCGGATGTCCTTTCACCTAGCTTAGCTCACTTAGCTTAGCCCCAACCCGCGCCTTCGCTGGTCGGAGCCTGTGGATGATGAGATGATGATGAGATGATGAGATGATGAGATGATGAGATGATGAGATGATGAGATGATGAGATGATGAGATGACGAGATGATGATGAGATGATGAGATGATGATGAGATGACGAGATGATGATGAGATGATGAGATGATGAGATGATGAGATGACGAGATGATGATGAGATGATGATGAGATGATGAGATGATGAGATGATGATGAGATGATGATGAGATGATGATGAGATGATGATGAGATGATGAGATGACGAGATGATGATGAGATGATGACGAGATGATGCGATGATGAGATGATGATGAGATGATGAGATGATGATGAGATGATGAGATGACGAGATGATGAGATGATGAGATGACGAGATGATGATGAGATGACGAGATGAGGTGAGATGAGACTAGACTATCTGTCACACATCTATCATTTCCATCAGGTGGACTTTGGTTTTGCCAAGAAGATCGGCTTCGGCAAGAAAACGTGGACTTTCTGCGGCACGCCCGAGTACGTTGCCCCGGAGATCATCCTGAACAAAGGCCACGACATCTCCGCCGACTACTGGTCGCTGGGAATCCTCATGTTTGAGCTCCTCACTGGCAGGTACCCACGCCGTCCTTGTCCCGGTGCCACGCGGAAGTCTGCCTGCCCCCCCCTAAGCTGACTTCTCCCATTGTCCCTCAGCCCCCCCTTCTCTGGCCCCGATCCCATGAAAACCTACAACATCATCCTGAGGGGCATCGACATGATCGAATTCCCAAAGAAAATTACCAAAAACGCCGCCAACCTCATCAAAAAGCTATGCAGGTGATTTCCTTCATCTAACTCACCGCTGACTCTAACTAACTCACTCAAACTAACTCACTCAAACTAACTCACTCAAACTCACTGGACTCCTGCTTGGTCTTTGCAGGGATAATCCTTCCGAACGACTGGGAAACTTGAAAAATGGTGTCAAGGACATCCAAAAGCACAAGTAAGCATCACAATCAATCATCGGGATCAGGATCGGGATCAGGATCGGGATCAGGATCAGGATCAGGATCAGGATCAGGATCAGGATCAGGATCAGGATCATACAAATACATTGGTCACCATTGGTCCAAAAATACTTACAACTACAAACATTTGATGAAAAACGTTGTAGTACTGCATTGACAAGGAAAAAGAGTATAAAATACTTCCTTTTTGTACCTGAAAGAAATGCAACATTAAATAAACTAAATACTTTAGTTCAAATAATACAATAATGTCATTTAGTCAAAATAAATAATTGAAATAAAAATAATTGTAAGAAGGGCCGGGGGTGGGGGGGGGGGACAAAAAATGTACACACAGTTTGAAGAAATACATTTTGGAAGTTCAAGTTCATAGTCGGAAAATCATAAGAACGTAAAGGAAAAGGAAAACATTTGTCCTCACTCGGGTGGGGGGACGCTGGAGCCTATCCCAGCTGTCCATACAAGATAACATGTCATCCATGAAGCATAAAGAAAGACAAGGGAGAAGCAGGCAAGGAAGGAGATGGAATGGAGGTCACTTGGAGGTCAAATGAGACGCTTGTGGTGTTTGGTCCCTGCAGGTGGTTTGAGGGCTTTAACTGGGAGGGCTTGAAGAAGGGGACGTTGACGCCTCCCATCGTCCCCAACGTAAGACACCCGCACCCCCGTGTCCGTCCTCTGCTGACGTTCAGCAGGTCATCCTCCTGTTTCTGCTCGCCAGGTGACATCGGCCGTCGACACCAGTAACTTTGACAGCTTCCCAGAGGACAACGAGGACCCGCCCCCCGATGACAACTCCGGTTGGGACGTAGACTTCTGAAGTCCCCGCGGGAGCAAAAGGAACTCTTGCTTGTGGGAAGCGGAGACGGACGTTTAGAAGGTTTACAAGGTCTAGAAGGTTTAGAAGGTTTAGAAGGAGGACGGATGGAACGCCCTGACGCGGCTCACCGATAGATGCCTTTATTTCACTGTGGCTCCTCCCCCCACCCCTGGATCAAGCATTTCTAGCGGGACAGCTGTAGCACATGTTCAAGTGTCGTCTTACACTCGGCTCAAAGGCGGAGAACGTGCAGGGATACACACACGCGCACACGCACACACACACGCACACACACACACACACACATACGCACACACACACACACACAGTGAAAAAGATGAGTGATGACAGAGCCAAACTCCCCACGGGAATGTTTCGTGTTACGTCTTCTTCTTCCGGTCTTTTTTATGTTTGGGAGTAAAAACGTGAACGTCGGCGTCCTTTTCATCTGCTGGCTTTCTACTAAGTGCTCTCGACTAACCCGAATGTCGCCTCCTACATTTCACAATAAAAGCACAAACTAAGTGCCCTGTTTGACCACACGTGCGTATTAACGTGATGCACCCGCGCTCGTACTTAGCGTCATCGTTATTAGCGTTATTAGCGTTATTAGCATTATTAGCGTTCATAGCATTTCTATTACTCTTACTCTTGAAGAGAAGCCTGCGTTCACACTGACCCTAACTTAACTTAACCTAACCTGACCTCAACCCTCAACCTAACTTGACCTAACCTGACCTCAACCCTCAACCTAACTTGACCTAACCTGACTTAACCTCAACCTAACTTGACCTAATCCCAAACCTAAACCTAACTTAACCCAACCCCAACTTAACCCTAACTTAACCTAACCCCAACTTAACCCTAACTTAACCTAACCTGACCTCAACCCTCAACCTAACTTGACTTAACCTGACTTAACCTCAACCTAACTTGACCTAATCCCAAACCTAAACCTAACTTAACCTAACCCCAACCCCAAGCCTAACCCCTAAGCCCTAACAAAGGGCCTCGCTTACCAATCTCTCTCAAAGAGAGAAAGCTTTTTGCCTTTGCCGTCAGGAGATGATGACCGTGTGAACACCTGAGACTAAACCACATTGAGTCCAGATCTTCAGCAACATGTGACCTTTTAAAGGCTGCCATCTTCTACTTTTACTAACAGCCTGTTTCACTCCACGCTTCTTCCTTCTGCGGTCCCATCGTGTCTCTAAAAGTTCTTTGAGAAGCTTTTGGAAGATGCTCAGAAGGAAGGAGAAGGTGGACGAAGCTTTGGAAGGTGGAGTTGCCTCGTGTTGGTCACATGACAAAGCACGCCTACTATCCAATCAGAAGCGTGAACGCAGCCCGGTATCGATAACGCCACATCAGAAGGCCTTCAACACATCACGCGGATGCCTCTTCCTCGCCGTCCATCGTCATCATCACCATCATCATCGTCGATGGTGCTCTTATTCGCTCCTCACGCGACAGACGCCCATTTCTGCTTTGTTCCTCGTGGATATGAATAAACATTCATATTTAGTATTTGTATTTTTGGACTACTCAGTGCTGACGTGAAAGCTTGGATGCGTGGAAAAGACTTTTGGAGCGCAGACGGGCGCCCCCATCCCTCATCTTCATGACCACCAATCACAAGCTAAGGAAGTGCCTTAAGTCAACGGCATAGAAGAAAGGAAGATGATTGGCACCGGGCCTTTTTGATGCTGCATGAACACACACACACACACACACACACACACACACACACACACACACACACACACACACTCTCAGATGGCTGCATCCTGACCACGACTCCACAGCACCCCTGGCGGCCGTCCACTGCAATGACCTGCTTTGTCACATCCAAAGCAAGGCGGGAATGATTTGCGGGTGTCGGCATCCTTCTTTTCATTTCAACATTTGAGGTCATCCCTTCTCTTCCCATCCCATCCCATCCCTTCCCATTCCATCCCAACCCTTCCCATCCCTTCCCATCGGTTGGTGAAGAAATAGAGGACATCTGTAGGGTTATTATGGTTATTATGATTATTATGATTAATATTGGCATGAGCTTTGTGAAGGCAAGCTGTGTTTTCAGTCCAACAGCCAAGGTTATTGTCAAGGTCATCTGTCTTCACAGCAAAGCTAGTTTGGTTTATTAGTGCTGGTTTTAAGTCGTCACAAGCCAGGTTGTTGTTTTGTTGATGCTGCTTGACCAAACCGGCTTTCTTAGTTCTACACTTCTTGTTGCCGGGTGTTGTGTTGCTTTTCTTGCTGTATTCCACTTTTGCCGAGTGCCACATGTTTGTTTTTTGGGATTATCCAGTAAAAATGAAACAAAAAACCATAACGTGTTTGGAGTTATTTGACATTGTGATACTTAGAAAATGATTCATGATATATTCTAATGTGAGGAATGGCATGCCTTGTTTTTTTTCCCGTGTAACTTTTTCGGCTGAAGCTGGTGGGAATCCTGAAGTGGTGTGTAGTTCCGCCAGTGGCCACATGAGGGCGCTGCAGGTGAAGCTAATACAAACCAACAAGCGGCTAACAGCAGGCTCCTTTTTACACTCGACTAACCCAGCTTTAACATTCACTGCATTTATCATTAACTTCACTTAACGGCAGGTCTGCATCATTCGTATTATTCATATTCTCTTTTGAATGTGGCCTTTGTATAAAAGATATGTTTTATTTGACGAAGTGACCTGTTATTTAGCCCAAAGGGCAACAACATGGCGCCTCAAAGGGCTTCCCTGTGGCCTGTAGATGTTTTTAAACTCCATTTCAAAAGCTACTCGGCTCTTTAACCCTCAAAAGTAGCGTACGTCTCCTTCAAAGCCATATTGAATTGGAGCCCGTTCCGAAGACGACCGGCAGATGTCGCCCAAGAGCCGAAATGGCGTCATCTCCGCCTTCCAGTTGGCCCACACAGAAAGAACAGCAGCCTTTTCATGGCGATAAGCGTCTTCCTCGGGTTGGGGCTCACTGGGTAAACATCCTTGCCGGCAAATGTCCTGTCAAATACACACTATACGGGGGTGGCTTTGAGGGCTGCCCCCCCCCCCTCGGAGGAGGACTCTTTCATCTCTAAAGTGCCAGTCAAGCCTCAGTGGCTTCACCGCGGAAGTCTATTAATTCGGTAAACTTTTCACAGCCCCTAATGGTCTTTTTGCATATCCTACACATTGATGTCCGCCCTTGGTGTTTGCAAACACACCCTTCGTCTTTGGGGGAGGAGATAATTGCCCCCCCTTTCGCAAACAGAGAGATCAAATGAAGCGTTAATGGACGCAAGTCACTTCCATCACCCCGCAGGGCAAACATTAGCATCTCTAATGACGCCTCCATTGTTGTTCCATGCTACTATGATACTTGGCATCTTCTAGTGGAGCTTCTTGTTTGACATCAATATTTTAACATTACTTTTAAGAAAAGTACAATGGTAAGATAATGTTCCAAAAATGTTACATAGAAATATGCCTCAGCCACGCTTTGTTGCTTTCATCTGTCAGTCTTTACGTTGACTTCTACCAAGGCTGTGGGGAACAACATTGATCAGGGATGTCTGATGACCTTCCCTCCCCAGGCCTGCCCAGCACCCAGGAGCATACTTTGGTATAGCTTTATGGTAGATGGTTTGGCTTCCTGGTTTCCTGGATTGGTCTCGACCAGGGGTCGGCAGCCTTTACGATGAAAAGAGCCAATTTACCCCCTTGCCATCGACGGAAAATAGCCTGGAGCCGCAAAACAAGGTCTTCTCAAAAGAGGAGTCTGAGAAGAGAATCAAAGAATCAAACTGAAAGTGCAATGAGTGCATCATTTTTGAATACATACATACATATATACTCAAATATACTTACATACATACATACAAACACACATGCATACATACATACATACATACATACATACATACATACATACATACATACATGCATGCATGCATGCATGCATGCATACATACATACATACATACATACATACATACATACATACATACATACATACATACATACATACACACAAATATACATACATACATACATATATACTCACATACATACATACATACAGTATATATACATACACACACATGAATTTATACATACATACATACATATATACTCAAATATACTTACATACATACATACAAACACAAACATACACAAACACACATGCATACATACATAAATACATGCATACATATATACACACAAATATACATACATACATACAGTATATATACATACACACACATATGAATTTATGCATACATATATACATACATACATACATACATACATACATACATACATACATACATACATACATACATACATACATACATACATACAGTATATATACATACACACACATATGAATTTATGCATACATACATACATACATACATACATACATACATACATACATACATACATACATACATACATACATACATACATACATACATACATACATACATACATACATACATACATACATATATACTCAAATATACTTACATACATACATACAAACACACATGCATACATACATAAATACATGCATGCATACATATATACACACAAATATACATACATACATACATACATACATACATACATACATACATACATACATACATACATACATACATACATACATACATACATACATACATACATACATACATACATACATACATACATACATACATACATACATACATACATACATACATACATACATGCATACATGCATACATATATACACACAAATATACATACATACATATATACTCACATACATACATACATACAGTACATATACATACACACACATGAATTTATGCATACATACATACATACATACATACATATATACTCAAATATACATACATACATACATACATACATACATACATACATACATACATACATACATACATACATACATACATACATACATACATACATACATACATACATACATACATACATACATACATACATACATACATACATACATACATACATACATACATGCATGCATACATGCATACATATATACACACAAATATACATACATACATACATACATACATATATACTCACATACATACATACATACATACAGTATATATACATACACACACATGAATTTATGCATACATACATACATACATACATACATATATACTCAAATATACTTACATACATACATACAAACACAAACATACACAAACACACATGCATACATACATAAATACATGCATGCATACATGCATACATATATACACACAAATATACATACAAATATGCAAACATACATACATACATACATACATACATACATACATACATACATACATACATACATACATACATACATACATACATACATACATACATACATACATACATACATACATACATACATACAAACACAAACATACACAAACACACATGCATACATACATAAATACATGCATGCATACATAGATACATATATACACACAAATATACATACATACATACATACATACATACATACATACATACATACATACATACATACATACATACATACATACATACATACATACATACATACATACATACATACATACATACATACATACATACATACATACATACATACATACATACATACATACATACATACATACATACATACATACATACATACATACATGCATGCATACATGCATACATATATACACACAAATATACATACATACATACATACATATATACTCACATACATACATACATACATACATACATACATACATACATACATACATACATACATACATACATACATACATACATACATACATACATACATACATACATACATACATACATACATACATACATACATACATACATACATATACTCACATACTCACATACATACAAACACACATGTATACTCAAAAATACTTACATACATACATACAAACACAAACATACACAAACACACATGCATACATACATAAATACATGCATGCATATATACACACAAATATACATACATACATACATACATACATACATACATACATACATACATACATACATACATACATACATACATACATATACTCACATACTCACATACATACAAACACACATGTATACTCAAAAATACTTACATACA
Source organism: Doryrhamphus excisus (assembly GCF_030265055.1). Classification (NCBI taxonomy): domain Eukaryota; kingdom Metazoa; phylum Chordata; class Actinopteri; order Syngnathiformes; family Syngnathidae; genus Doryrhamphus; species Doryrhamphus excisus. The sequence continues at coordinate 247,689 of NC_080485.1, forward strand.
TACATACAAACACAAACATACACAAACACACATGCATACATACATAAATACATGCATGCATATATACACACAAATATACATACATACATACATACATACATACATACATACATACATACATACATACATACATACATACATACATACATACATACATACATACATACATACATACATACATACATACATACATACATACATACATACATACATACATACATACATACATACATACATACATACATACATACATACATACATACATACATACATACATACATACATACATACATACAGTATATATACATACACACATATGAATTTATGCATATATACATACATATATACTCAAATATACTTACATACATACAAACACAAACATACACAAACACACATGCATACATACATAAATACATGCATGCATACATGCATACATATATACACACACATATGAATTTATGCATACATACATACATACATATATACTCAAATTACTTACATACATACGTACATATAAACACAAACATACACAAACACACATGCATATGTATACATGCATGCATACATATATACACACAAATATACATACATACATACATACATACATACATACATACATACATACATACATACATACATACATACATACATACATACATACATACATACATACATACATACATACATACATACATACATACATACATACAAACAGACATACATACAAACACAAACATACGCAAACACACATGCATACATACATAAATACATGCATGCATACATATATACACACACAAATATACATACATACATACATACAGACATACATGCATACATACATGCAGTATGTATGTGAGTATGTATGCATGTTTGTAAGTATGTATGTGAGTATATATGTACGCATGTAAGAATATGTGAGTATATAGGTATTTATCGATGTATATATGTAAGTATATATGAGTATATATGTATGCATGTATGTATGTATGTATTTATGTATGTGAGTATGTATGTATGTGAGTATGTATGTATATATGTATGTAGGTATGTATGCATGTATGTATGCATGAATGTATATGTATATGTATGCATGTATGTATGTAAGTATGTATGTATGTGAGTATGTATATATGTATGTATGTGAGTATGTATGCATGTATGTAAGTATGTATGTATGTGAGTATATATGTATGCATGTAAGAATATATGTGAGTATATATGTATGTATCTATGTATGTATGTAAGTATATATGAGTATATATGTATGCATGTATGCATGTATTTTATAAATACTGTATGTGCGTATGTATGTATATATACTGTATGTGTGTATGTATGTATGTATATATGTAAGTATATATGAGTATATATGTATGCATGTATGTATGTATTTATGTATGTGAGTATGTATGTATGTGAGTATGTATGTATATATGTATGTAGGTATGTATGCATGTATGTATGCATGAATGCATATGTATATGTATGCATGTATGTATGTAAGTATGTATGTATGTGAGTATGTATGTGAGTATATATGTATGCATGTAAGAATATATGTTAGTATATATGTATGTATCTATGTATGTATGTATGTATATATGAGTATATATGTATGCATGTATTTTATATATACTGTATGTGCGTATGTATGTATATATACTGTATGTGTGTATGTATGTATGTATATATGTAAGTATATATGAGTATATATGTATGCATGTATGTATGTATTTATGTATGTGAGTATGTATGTATATATGTATGTAGGTATGTATGCATGAATGCATATGTATATGTATGCATGTATGTATGTAAGTATGTATGTATGTGAGTATGTATGTGAGTATATATGTATGCATGTAAGAATATATGTGAGTATATATGTATGTATCTATGTATGTATGTAAGTATATATGAGTATATATGTATGCATGTATTTTATATATACTGTATGTGCGTATGTATGTATATATACTGTATGTGTGTATGTATGTATGTATATATACTGTATGTGTGTATGTATGTATTTATTTATGTAAGTGTATATGAGTTTATATGTATGCATGTATGTATGCATGCATGTACGTATGTATGTATGTATGCATAAATGCATATGTATGTGTGTTTGTCTGTATATATACTCTATGTGTGTATGCATGTAAGTATGTATGTGAGTATGTATGCATGCATGTATGTGAGTATATATATATATATATATATATATATATATATATATATATATATATATATATATATATATATATATGTATATATATGTATATATATATAAACAGTATATATACATACATATATACAATATGTATACAATATGTATGTATATTGTATTTACAATATATTGCATTTACATATAAAATACATGCATACATATATACTTACATATATACATAGATAAATACAAATATATATATCCACATATATTTTACATATATATGTATGTATGTGAGTATATATATATATGTATGTATGTGTATATATATATGTATGTATGTGTGTGTATATATATATATATATATATATATGTATATATATATGTATGTATGTGTGTGTGTATATATATATATATATATATATATATATATATATATATATATATATATATATATATATATATATATATATATATATATATATATATATATATATATATATATATATATATATATATATATATATATATATATACATACATATATACGTAAAATATATGTGGATATATATATTTGTATTTATCTATGTATATATGTAAGTATATATGTATGCATGTATTTTATATGTAAATACAATATACATACATATTGTATATATGTATGTATATATACTGTATTTGTGTATGTATGTATATACTGTATGTATGCATCTATGTATGTATGTATGCATAAATGCATATGTATGTGTGCATGTATATATACTCTGTGTGTATGCGTGTGAGTATATATCTATGCATGTAAGAATATATGTGAGTATATATGTATGTATCTATCTGTGTATGTAAGTATATATGAGTATATATGTATGCATGTATGTATTTTATATATACTGTATGTGTGTATGTATGTATTTATTTATGAATGTAAGTATGAGTATAAATGTATGCATGTATGTGAGTATATATGTATGCATGTAAGAATATATGTGAGTATATATGTATGCATGTATGTATTTTATATATACTGTATGTTTGTATGTATACTGTATGTGTATGTACGTATGTATTTATTCATGTATGTAAGTAAATATGAGTTTATATGTATGCATGTATGTATGTATGCATGCATGTATGTATGTATGCATATGTATGTGTGTATGTTTGTATATATACTCTATGTGTGTATGTATTTATTTATGTATGTAAGTATATGTGAGTTTATATGTATGCATGTATCTATGTATGTAAGTATATATGTATGTATGCATAAATGCATATGTATGTGTGTATTTCTGTATGTATACCCTATGTGTGCATGCATGTATGTAAGTATGTTTGTTAGTATATATGTATGTATGTATGTATGTATGTATATATGAATGTCTATATGTATGTGTGTATGTCTGTATATACGTATACTCTGTGTGTGTGTATGTATGTGAATATATATGTATGCATGTATGTAAGTATTTATACATGTATGCATGTACATATTTCTATTTATGGATACCAACCAACCAATGAGCATATCATCTTTCAGCGTTCATTGTACTTAGTAGCTCTACGTCATGGAAGATAATTCTATGTTTCTATGTCATGTCCATCTACATGATGTATATCTACACAGTACCTCTCTGATATTCAATAGATGATCTTTGAGGCCAGTGTTGGACTTTGGGAAGAAGAGGTAGATGTTTGAAAAGATGCCCCCCCCCCCCATCAGCCAGGCTTTACAGGTTGTTATCATTCCACAAACACGAAGAAGCGATGAGCATTTTCTCCACTTTGAAATGCCAGCCCTCCTTTGCTCCTTTGTTGTGCTGTTTGAGGGGGCGGGATGACAAACAGGTCCCGCGTATAAAGCCATCATCCCGCCACTGCGGGGCGGCAGGACGCCTCCGACACCCCGAGCTTCCCGCCTCCACGCGCTCTGCCGGGAACCTTTTGGAATTCCACTCGGACTTTTGTGTCGGGCCGCGAAGAAGGCGGAAGGACCTGCGAGCGATCATGCGGCTCGTGTGTGTTACGCACGGCTTCCTGCCTCTGTGGCTCCCGCTGCTCGGATCCGTGTTGGACGTTTACGCGGGGCCGATTTTGCTCAACTCCAACGCCATTAAGAACCTCCCGGGAGGTAAAGGCTTCGACGCGGTCAGCCCGAGTCCACGCACGTCTCCCCCCGGCAGCGTGGGACACAAAGCGCCCGTGGACACTTTGCAGGTACGCTCCTTTTCTCCTTTGCATCTGTGCGCAAAAGTCCGCGCGCAACGACCGCTTGGCTTCAACGAGCGGCTCTTCTGGCGTCTCTAGCAGGCGGGAGTTTGCGCGGACGATGACGACTGCGGAGGGGATGAATTCTGCAACGACGTCCGGAGCATTTGTCTGCCCTGCCGCAGGAACCGGAAGCGGTGCGCACGGGATTCCATGTGTTGCGCGGGAAGTCGCTGCAGCAACGGTGAGAAAAAGCATCCTCGAACCTTTTTATCTTTGTTGCTTTGCGTGTGCTGACACCACCTCGTAACCCCCCCCCCCCCCAACCCCCCACCCCAGGTGTTTGTCAGACGAACGACCTTGACGGCGAGGCGGGCTGGCACACACACAACAACAGCATGGAGCACCACGCCAAAAGACCACTGGTGGCCCAGGACACCCACCCTGTCAAAGGTGACTTCCATCCCCGCCGCCTTTCGGATCGGGAAGCTTTGCTCTAACGTCTTCTCTGTTGGCACCAAAGGTCAGGAAGGAGATACGTGTCTGCGCTCGGCCGACTGCGCCGAGGGTCTGTGCTGCGCCAGGCACTTCTGGTCGCGCATCTGCAAGCCGGTGCTGACGGAGGGCCAGGTGTGCACGCGCCACCGCAGGAAGGGCACCCACGGCTTGGAGCTCTTCCAGCGCTGCGACTGCGGCGACGGCCTGGCCTGCAGGCCCGAGAGAGGCGAGCGAGACCACGGCGTCGGCAGGACGTCGTCCCGGAACCTACACACCTGTCAGAGACGCTGACCGACTCGCGGCGGCGACACGAAGGGTCACAGACACTGACACCCAAGACTTCCTGTCCTGCCCGTGCCGCTGTCGAGCCCGCCGGCGCAAGGAAGCGCGCCTCCCGGGGAAAGCGATGCCCCGCAGATGGACTCATCGGGATGGGAGGAAGCGGCCGCACGGATCCGTCTTGGAACGGCGGCGATGGCAGACATGTTTTTGTTTCTGTTTTCATGGAACTGGAGTTATTGCAGTAAATTACTGTACTGTAAATAGGACTGGGGGGGGGGGGCGGAGGGGGGGCTTGTGTCGACACCAGGAATATAAAACATGGTGCTGCATGCCGTGTAAATGTGTTTCATAAGAAAATGTTCTATGGAGAAAATGTGAATATATTTCTTTTATTAAACGCTCCTCTACTCATAAGCTGACTTTTTCCTCACCCTGCTTTTACGAGGCCTGCAGCGCTGGTAATTAGGCGCTGCTCAGCGCTAAATAAGCGCTCCTTTCAGCAAAGCCGCAGCCGTTTGGACAATTACTGGCGTTGTTGTTTAACACGGCGCGCCATTTCTCCCAAATCAGCGCTTCCAGGATGCTTGGAATATTTTGGCCATGCATGCCGCACTAACTCATTACCCACAAATGACACACACACACATGCATGCACACACACACACACGCACACACACGCACACACACACACACACACACATGCACGCACACACACACACACACACACGCCAGCAACGCTTAATGAGGCATCAGCGGAGCGCCCCATCCTGGCGCATGAAGGATGGTACTCCAGCGAGCGATGACATATCAGATACTCATAAAGTATCGTGTTGGTGTCGGGTACTTGGTAATGACTCCCTCACCTCCGCATGCATTTGGCGTCAAAACGTGATTTGGCGTCTTTGGCTTCCCGGCAGTCTGCCCGCCTCGCAGTGGACGTGTGCTCTGATGTGAAGGCTCTGCACCCAAACACCTCGTCGCCTGTAATTACAGCGGCTTGGATTACGAGTTAATGATGGCGCTCTGCTGAAGAAGAAGACATTGAAGTACCTTCTGGTACTGCAAGTGTGCAGTATTTCCTCCTGGAGGAAGTCGGCTGGCGTGTGAGCGACATGCAGACACGCCGCTTCGTGCTGAGTGATTAGGAGGACCGGGAGCATTGTCAGCACTACAATAGTCCATGTTTGGGGGGGTCCTGGAATCCGCGTGTGTGGGGGGGTGTGTCATCGTTACACAAACCTCAGACCAAACCACAAGCACGGAGCCAAACGCCAACAAAAACAGCGTGTGTGCGTGTGAGATAGCGCCACAGAGAGTCGACAACAACACGACCTCTGTGATGACATGTTTTCTACCAGGCTAGCCAGGGGGACGTCAGGGGGACGTCAGGGGGGACAGCAGCCCCCCCCCCCAAGACAAGGTGTCATACCGCAGGCATGACTCATCGCCATCCTGCAGCACACGTTCAAGTGTTGCTTTATCAGCCATAACTTCCCATCACGTTGATCCGCTGCTTGGCAAACCTTTCCTTTCCTTTCCTTTCCTGACAAACGGGACACGCCTCTTGGAGGACGGAAGCGGGACAGGTTGGGAGTTTTGGCCGTCATATGGTACAATACTGGGCCATGGGTCATGAGGTCATGCGGGCCCATGGGGGCCGACATTAAAGATGGGACCCTATCACCCTGGCGTTGCCCAGCCAGAAGGCTCCCTGCTGTGTGGGTCACGTCCTTGAGGAGCCACCAACAGCAGCCCTTCTTGTGCTGCTTTAATCGTCAGGACAGTTCGATTTCGAAAGGGCTGTACCCCCCAGCGAGCCAAGGCAGTACCTGAGATGACAGCAAATACGCCATTTGAACATCGAAACTCTTACTGGAGCAGATGCGTTCCCGGGGAACCTTGGAGACTCCAGTGCCTGTCTCATCAAAGCAGGACTGACATCTAGTGGCCAATGTAGAATACTGCAGTACTCCATTCACAATGACAATGCTTATTCCGCATTTTTTTAGCGTAGTAGCGTAGTAGCGTAGTAGTGTAGTAGTGTAGTAGCGTAGTAGTGTAGTAGCGTAGTAGTGTAGTAGTGTAGTAGTGTAGTAGCGTAGTAGTGTAGTAGCGTAGTAGTGTAGTAGTGTAGTAGTGTAGTAGTGTAGGCCAGTACTAAGTACAAAGGCTTCAATATGGCGTTTATGAAGCTAAAGATGGGTCGTATTCAACCACCAATCAGCAATCATTCGTTCAACCAGTGACAGCGTGGGGGTGGGGGGGGGGGCGTATCAGCACAGGACGACTCGTAGTCGCAAATGTTGGTGACCAGCCGCCCCCCCCCCCCCCCCCCACCAGTGCTGGCGTGCCCAGCCAATGAATTCAATGCAAAATAAAAGGCTGTCCTGTGGAGCCCCTGCCCATCATAGCTATACTGTATATAATATTCATATTCATATTCATATTCATATTCATATTCATATTCATATTCATATTCATATTCATATTCATATTCATATGGCGGGAACTTTGTGTTCAAAAGTCAACAGTAGCCGCTCGTCTGTCAGCATTCAAACCAGCACGCCTGACTGTAATGTGAGGTGGAGGCTGTCGTGGGGGGGGGGGGGGGGGCTGTTATTTATTCGGCTTCTGGACACCTGCAACCCCCAGGTGCCACTCACGCCCACCATAACACGACAGCCACAGTGGACGCCATCATACCCCCCCCCCCCCCCCCCCCCCCCCCCCCCCCCCCCCCATTATGGCGGGTCTGGGAGCTGCTGGCGGCCTGCGGGGGCTCGGACCGCGGCCAGAGCTGGCTGGGCTCCCGTCTGCTGTGTAAAGTCTGCCTCAAGCCACAACCACATTGAGCAAGGCAGCTTCACACGTATAATTTAGTGATTATTGACCAAGTTGAAGAAGAAAATAAACGCTGAACACGACTGAGTGGCGACTTCACAGCAACGCACACAGACCTTCTTCTTCTGTGGTTAGGAGGAGCAGAGACCTCATGAAGTCACCGTCGCTAGGAACAGCAAGCCATGGGGACACTTCACTGCTCCTGGGGGGGGGTGGCAGCGTGGGCGTCTCCCAACCTGAGCGTCGTGGGTTCCATCCTCCCGTGATCATGTGACGCATCCTCGGCCAAGATGGAGTTGACCCGTCATCACGACGGGCGTCTGCTAACCATGTGACCAAACGCTGCTCACTTATGATTGGCTGGCCTTTGGCCCTCCACACGCTAAGACCCCAAATCAGACCCCAAATCATCAGTAACCCCCAAGGTGGGCCCATTGGGGCGTCACACTCATATCATTCTGAACTTTGGAGCAAACGCCCCGGGTTCGAATCCATCCATCCATAAGATTCCACCATTTTGTGTGCTAGCAGCAGACAGCTTGGGGGGCAGGAATGGGGGCAGTAATGGGGGGCAGTAATGGGGGGGTCAGGAAATAAGGCCCAGGATGATTTTCTAAAGAATCCAACACAGCAGACGAGTCTGGCGTTCTACCAGACAGGAGCAAATATCTCCCAGCTTCTTCAAATGATGTGTACTGGGGGGCGGGGGATGGGGGAAGTACTTGAAGCATTGTTATCACCCCCCCCCCCCAGTGTCCTGCACCAGCCCAAGTCTTTAATGTCCCACTTGTTGTCCCTCCTTTCCAAAACACTTTAGCCCAGCAAAGAAAATGGCTCATGCCCAATCTCATTTGCAAAGGTGGAGTCTTTGCTAGGAGAATGACGAGGAGGTGGCCCCCATCTTTGATCTCCCTTGGGGGCAAATGGCCAGCATTGTCTCGCCCCCGCCGGTGGGGCTAAGCCGGGGACGGTGCGAGTCGCGGGGGGTCATATCAAAGGTGCTTTATCTTCAGAGGGGACATTAGTACGCTATCTAAATGTTGATTTGTTCACGCCGACATCCAAGCAGCCTAAATGGGCCCACTAAGGAATGCTAATGCTAATCAACAAACTGGGGGGGGGGGGTTGCTCTTGTCTGTCTTCCGTGGTTCTATGTGGTAAAAAGACCTGAACAGCACTAAAGGGCCTCTGTTTCGTGATGACCGTGGAACATCGGCCCAATTCGAAAGGGAAGCCATGTTCTTCCTGCCATCGTAGAGGTGGCAGTCGTCATGGAAACGTCAATCCTCCACTCATACTCGGCCAAATCAAAAACAGGAAATTGGTCTTGAATGACTCTGACAATGGCGTAATGCCAGGGAATTGCACTTTTCTACATTTTTTGTCAGTCAAAGATCCTTTATATGACAGGACCATTGTGCTGTTTTTGAGAATGTCAGTCAAAGATCATTTATACGACAGGACCATTGTGCTGTTTTTGAGAATGTCAGCCAAAGATCATTTATACGACAGGACCATTGTGCTGTTTTTGAGAATGTCAGTCAAAGATCCTTTATATGACAGGACCATTGTGCTGTTTTTGAGAATGTCAGTCAAAGATCCTTTATACGACAGTAGCATTGGGCGGTTTTCTGTCACATGAAAAATGATCACGGTTTTACGGCCGTCGTGCAAAAAGGCGGGTCAAAGATCATCTATATGACGCGGTGGAGCTCGTGAAAGATGCGGGTGAAGTTGAGCAGAGCGAGTCCGCCATGTTGGTGACGCTGATTAGCGTTCCTGGCAGATAAAAGCAGCCCGCTAAGCCGTCAGGAAGCCGCCAGGAAGCCATCTAAAGCGGAGATGGGAAGCGGCGATTAGCAAAGCAGACCTCGCTGCTCCGTGCATCACGCCGCGCCGCGCCCGGCGTACGCTCGCCTCACTAATCTTGAGCTTAAGTTATCTTCCAGCCAGCGCTGCGCCTCCTGGACGTGCAGGCCTTATCATTTATTGATTATGTCTCCCAGATCAAAGCTTTCATTTCCACAAGAATGCAGCCATGCTCCGTGGATCCAGATGGAAACATTTGCCTTCTTCGCCTCGGGACAAAACCTGGCTGGTCACACGCAGACGCTTGCTAGCAAAACACAATCAGCATCATTGCCATAAAGTAACAATATGGAAGCATTTTCCCTTCACAAACATGGCACAGTGGCCGTGGGTGATATTGGTGGACCAGCCTGGACACCCAGCACTACAGCAAAGTACAGCAAAATAAAGCTCCAATTTTTCCTTACTGTTGCTTTAATCTCAAGTTTGCGTTAGCCATCCTAACTTTAATTTCATGATCCTTTGTCATTTTTGTTTGTTTTAGCTGTTTTAGCTGTTTTAGATTGTCAGAATATGATTTCAAGTTTTGCCCCAAAATGAAAGTAACGGACAGCCAACGTTTTCCTTCCTGCTGACGTCGTCTCCTGAGGTCCCGTTCATTCCTGCAGCCAATCCAGGGTCTCCACACGGATGGCGACTAGAAGCCACTGGAGCCTCCAAGATGGGATTCCACGTGCCGAGAAGCCCCCAAATGATGGACATTTTGTCTTGGGATGATTGCTAATATGGCCGTGTTGTTGCCCAGGCTGCCGGATTTAAAGGTTGGCTTTGGTCTCCAGGGGCCGTGCGGTTTTGCAGCAGCCTCATCACGAAGCCACAAACATCTCAGCCATTTTGATAGGAGCCAACGTGGGTAACGCGCTCCCATGCAACGCTGGGTTTCTATACTGCAGCCGCTCTTTTTCTGCACAGTCAGCGGAGCCGCCACGTGAAAATAGAGCATGTTGACAAATTCAAAATGTGCAAATAAAATGGAAATAAATTCAAGGCGGCGGTAAAATGTTATGGATTGTGAATCTAATGAGCAGCGCTGTGGTTTACTTGAGCAGGGATGGAACAAATCACGAGGGAGCCTCTTTTTCCTTTTTTCTTGCACTGGGCACACTCGAAGATAAAGAGTCATGAGCATCTGGAGACATTTTCCAGATGCTGGTGGAAAGGAGAAATGACCAGAAAAGCCACGGTCCTCCTAAACATGCCGCATTTTACCCAAATACTTCATACTTCATCCCCAGAGCCTGAAGAAGAACGTTGCCGTTTGTCTTTCTCTCTTCCTTTCTTCTGCTTTCATTCCTGGGACGATGCTGGAATAGTCACCACAGCGCATGGTATGCCCTTCGTGCTGACTCCCAGCATGCACGCCGTTTTTCCCTGATCCGTCCCTCACAATCCAGGCCTGCGCACGATGACACCACCGGGAACGATATGCCGCTATCCCTTCACGATCGATGCGGCGGAGACATTTCCTGGTGTCAGCCGATTGGTCAACACGTGAAAGTGTCACTTGTGGAACTGAGCACTTGGATGGTCCTGCAGTAGTCAGTAGTAGTAGTAGTATATATATATATATATATATACACATAGTATATATATAGTACATGTTCCTGGTACACAGTATATATATAGTACATGTTCCCGGTACACAGTATATATATATAGTACATGTTCCCGGTACATAGTACACTTTGGGACTGAGCACCAAAGTCACGACAATGCATGATATGCCGTTAGCGCCGATTTGGCTCCTCCCATCATGGGTCGCCAAATGCTGGCGTGCATGACAGCAGCATGTCCTCCTACAGGAGCAGGCATGGTATGCTGCTGCCGTAGCCCTCCATCGGGATACGCCTCATCGGCCCGAGTGGGCCCGAGTGGGCCCGAGTGGGCCCATGTTTCCCAGCACAGGTGTTTACAATCCCTGCCTGTTTACAAAACAAGCCTTCCCAAACTTTACGGGCAATTAACGCCTGTGTAGCGGGCGGCGGCTCAGCTGGCTGCCGACGGTGGAGGCTGACGACGCAGCCTGCTTTTTATTATTTTCGCTAGTAGACGTCCAAGCGTTGCCACAAGGGAGGAACGCTGCCCCTTTTTCCCCGCGTCTCCTCTGGGCTTGTTGTTGTGCCGTGTGTGTAATTTACGGTCGCACTGGTGGACTTAGCAAACATGCTCCCGTCGTGCAATCACACAAGCATGCATCACTTTCTTGGAGCGCCGCGCATGTTCTTACCGTCAGCGCCCAGCTTGTTTTGGAACTTGGCCCCTGGCGCCTTCTTCCCCACGCAGACACCCCCACAATTAGCAAATGAATGTGTTTTGGGGGCGGCAGTTAGATGACAGGTGCTGTCAATCTGGGCCGGGACCACGCTATTTACGTTTACGTTTATTAGTATTTATACGGCCCAGACCCAAGATCCACTGGAGAGATTTATGCTCCAAGTCCCGCGGTTCTCCCTTAGAGGCGAACATTGACTGCGTATGGTAAATATGGAGCTGTCAGTGCGGAGAGACAAGCGCTTCTTCTTCACGTTATTATTTATATCCTGCTTTTAGCGGCCGCTGTAGCACCCAACAAATTAGGCACGGCCACAATCATCCATCAATTGATCACCGGCGGCATCTGGAAGCAGTTGAGGCAAAATGGCTGCCTTACTTGGCTGCAACCAGCAGAGGCGCCGTGGAGTCAACTGGCCTGATGGCTGAATGGCGTGGAAACAGGAGATGAGAACATTCACATGGAGAGTGCTGCCCATCCACTCCCCGTGAAGACGAATGGACGCTTCATCGCTAATCAATCTAATCAATACAATAACAACGTATTAAATCAATATGCAATATGATTGATACTAGCATTGATTATATGTAATACGAGTACTGCATCCCTTATCAATCAGGTACACAATAAGAACTGTAGTTTGGGTATCTGATTGAAAAGTGAGACCTTTGTAGTTGAATCTTCCGAGTCCCTGAACACACCGAATGGCTGAGGCAGCGAAGCCCACTTCCTTGGAGATGCCAGCGTGCTGGGAGGAACGTGACATGACGGCCATCTTGATCAACCAACACGGGTAGGATGTGGAGATGTTAGAGTTTGGGAGGGGAGTCGAGGTCTCATCTGACCGGATATCAAGCAACTTTGGCCGGATGGCTTCCTCCAGCGTGTGAGGCTTGCCCCCGACGTTTGGGCGGAGGACTGGGAACGGGCGGCCCGGGGCGTTTAAGAACTTCCTCATTGGCCCTCGATAAGCCGGTCGTTGTGCCGATGACTATCAACCGCGGTCACAACTGGACAGATGTTGGCGCTGGGCTGTTTGAAAGACATCAGTCTTCCGGGCTCTTCCGGGCCCTTCCGGGCTCTTCCGGGCTCTCTTAAGTCCACTTTGACAAATGGCTGCACGTCTGGAGTGGCGCTGGAACCAAATATAACCCCAGCAACAGCCAAAACACACACACACACACACACACACACACACACACACACACACACACACACACACACACACACACTAGTATTATTTTTGTTAATGGGATCTAAGGGGACATCGTTTTCCTGATGTGGTGCCATTGAAGCTGCTCTATTAAAGGCTTGTGTTCCTCTCCTGCCGCTTGAGACGCAAACTCCATCCCAGTTATTAAGCCAGGAAGTCCCCACTACTGTACGCTAATGAGAGAGGCCCGCACGCCTTTTATTTATCGATTTTTTTTATTTGACAGCACTTTGAAGTCCTTGTGTCCATAATAGTCCCGCTTGGCCTTTTCCCAATTTTCATTCCCACAGCAAGAAATGAAACAACAGCGTCCTAAAATAGGATCCCACGCTTCCATCTTCACGGGAAACATGATTGATGGAAAATGATGAATGAGCGTCGACGCGGCGTTTGAAGCTCAGGTGCAACCAAAGGACATTTTAATGGCAGAGGAGGTCGGGCGTGTCAAAGTGGCTTTCGCCGTGGGTCACATGACCGCCTGCAGCCATCAACTTACTTCTTATCGCCATCGCCTCTTCATTGCTATCATCGCTCATCGCTATCGTTTATAAACAATACAGAAGAAGTCGAGATTGGATTTGACTTTCTGTCAAAACTGATATATTTAACAAGACGTTAACAGGAAGTGTCTTTTGACTTGAAATATATTTGGTTTGATTTTTCACTTTATATAATATTAATAGCTTTAAAGAATAATAAATAAATGTATGCCTATTGTCACAATATTACTTTTTCGTAAAATCCTAGAAAAATATGATTATAAATGTATTTTAACTGTATACAATCAAAAATGTCTAGAAATATTTCAAAAAGTAACATGAATGTATTGTATGTAATACAATGATATGTCGGTGTGAATGTGGCCCCCCAGGCTTGACACGGGCCCCAATAAGCAGGAAGGACAACAGGCCTTCTTCTGGCCACGCCCAGCTCTTGTTCCTCCAACAATTAACGGGATTGAACTACAAGCCATGAAACACTTTCCCACAACGCACCTTCTGCTGGCTAGCGTCCAAACCGGGGGTGGCCGTCCAAACCGGGGGTGGCCGTCCAAACCGGGGGTGGCTTCTGCTGGTTGGATTCTGCGCCTGCTGATCGCCGACTGAGCGCTTTAATTGCAAGCAGACTGAAATGAAAATATTAAGGATATTAAGCATATTATGGATATTATGGATATTAAGCATATTAAGGATCAGACTGAGCGTAAATAAAAATAATGGCTCCATCTGGACTGGATCATCTTAGACATCAACGGTGATGGTTTTCCACGTCACACGTGACCATTCCACAGTGGCAGACAAGTGCAGAACACGTCCACAAAAATCCCAACAAGTTAGCAGTACCGGTTAAAGAAGGTACGGACCTTCAAGCATCCGACTGCAGCTACATTGATGTTAAAGCTTGGCTTGCCACTACTTGGCTGTACTGCATGTACTGCATGTACTACTATCATGCTTGGTTATGAAATGGATTTGGTGTTACCCTTTGGGGAGTTCTGGAAAGGATGAATGAGTGAATGAATGAAGGAATTTCTATAGGAACATTTGCCTTGGTTAGAGACTAGTATTTTGGTTTAAGTCAGACTTTCTGGAAGGGATGAATGCTAACCAGGGCAACTCCGTAAAACAAACGCCTTTCATTTCCCATGAAAACAGAGAGGTATTGACTTTGTTCCCAGTACACAATGTTGTTTTCTTTCAGGATAATAAATTGTTTCGCATATCTCTACTTTGCTTTTAGCATGAAATTCATTTTTGAAATGTATAATTAAAGCATATTATATAAGTGGCTCCAGAATTCCTGATTTTTCCATTTTAGCCTTGGTGAGAAAGTTTGGATGAAGATCCCTGCCTTAGATGTACTCTAGAAGAGTCCAACGTTGGCATCATGTGGCAAGTGTGCCGCATGTTGGCCAACGCTGATGCTCTCATTTGGCCTGATTGAACAAGTCATGTCGCACTAAGTGGCGCTAACCGCAGGAAAAGGCAGCCCATGCAACCTGTCGCTAATCAGCTCAGCTCGTCTGTCAAAGTTTCCAGCGGAGTCGGTGGACGGTGAGCACGGATCTGGTTGTGATTACCATAACGGAGAAGTACACCATGACGCAGCGTGACACCAATTGGGGGGGGGGGGGGGGGGGGGGGGGGGGCTGTGCTGGATGGAGCCACTGTGTGAGTGGAGCTGCTCCACACAAGAAGAATATATCACAGCTTCCTGTCATCGTGTTGATGATCACAGGAGGGGCATCGATGATGTCATACAGACAAATCACAACATTCAAAATGGCTCAAAAAAATTCTCCAGTGAGGCGACATTACCTGTACCGTGCGGGTGAGCAAATCAAGCATTCCCTTCTTCTTAGGCCTGGAACCTCAACGGCCTGCAGCGACTTCCTCTGCTCACTTGGGAACGCATTGTTGGCCCCAGACCTCCATGGCAGCACCCTGGCTGCTGGGAGCGTGTGCCCCAGTACAGTGCACCTTGCTGGGCCACAGCGGGTGGCTCCTCCCCCTGTCTAGTCTGGTTCTCCTGGTAGTACTCATGTACTAGTAGTAATTTCATGGTATTCCTGGTAGTACTCATGTACTAGAAGTAATGTCATGGTATTCCTGATAGTACTAGTGTACTAGTAGTAATGTCACGGTATTTCTAATACTATGATATTCATTAGCACTAATCAATTTGACTTTTACCTCCAGGTGTGTACATACTCTACTCCCATCTTAGTAAAACTTGCTATGAAGAAGTTATTGGTCATCAGTATCAGTCAGCTACTTATTACTATTACTTATGTATTAGTAATGAAAGAAGACCTTAGTAGACACGGGCATGGCAGCAGTAGCTTGTGTATATTTGGAGGTTTTAGGAAGGACTGATGCAGCGTTCCGCCCATCCCGGCTTGTGTTTTCCATGATGATCACCTGCATGGAGTCATTGTGTCTCACCCAACGCCTTCAAAGGGAGAACCTTCCACTCTGGTCTGGGGTGAGTCAGCGTCAACACAAAGCTGGAAGATACAAGTACAGCAAAGTCAAGTAGACAAAGTATTTGGAGAAGTACTGTCTGTCTGGGAGATAGAAGTACAGCAAAGTAAAGTAAACAAAGAGTATTTTTGGAGGAGTACTGTCTGTCTGGGAGATAGAAGTACAGCAAAGTAAAGTAGACAAAGAGTATTTGGAGGAGTACTGTCTGTCTGGGAGATAGAAGTACAGCAAAGTAAAGTAAACAAAGAGTATTTTTGGAGGAGTACTGTCTGTCTGGGAGATAGAAGTACAGCAAAGTAAAGTAGACAAATAGTATTTGGAGGAGTACTGTCTGTCTGGGAGATAGAAGTACAGCAAAGTAAAGTAAACAAAGAGTATTTTTGGAGGAGTACTGTCTGTCTGGGAGATAGAAGTACAGCAAAGTAAAGTAAACAAAGAGTATTTTTGGAGGAGTACTGTCTGTCTGGGAGATAGAAGTACAGCAAAGTAAAGTAGACAAAGAGTATTTTTGGAGGAGTACTGTCTGTCTGGGAGATAGAAGTACAGCAAAGTAAAGTAAACAAAGAGTATTTTTGGAGGAGTACTGTCTGTCTGGGAGATAGAAGTACAGCAAAGTAAAGTAGACAAAGAGTATTTGGAGGAGTACTGTCTGTCTGGGAGATACAAGTACAGCAAAGTAAAGTAAACAAAGTATTTTTGGAGGAGTACTGTCTGTCTGGGAGATAGAAGTACAGCAAAGTAAAGTAAACAAAGAGTATTTTTGGAGGAGTACTGTCTGTCCGGGAGATAGAAGTACAGCAAAGTAAAGTAAACAAAGAGTATTTTTGGAGGAGTACTGTCTGTCCGGGAGATAGAAGTACAGCAAAGTAAAGTAAACAAAGAGTATTTTTGGAGGAGTACTGTCTGTCTGGGAGATACAAGTACAGCAAAGTAAAGTAAACAAAGTATTTTTGGAGGAGTACTGCGTGCTTGGCTTCTGCCTGGGCTAATGGCGCCGTCCTTTGCCAGCGCTTTGAAGTTCCCTCCCGAGCGCGGCGTTACCTGAAGTCTTGTGAGGTTTTTCCTGGGCCGGGGCCGAGCCTCTGCAGCCTAATTAAATGTAATTGCTCCAGTTTTGTAGTGGGTCCCGCGTGGAGCAGGGATGCCTTGTAATAAGGGAGCCTGCATGAAGGGTCCGAGGATCACAGACGCCAAAGAGGAGCCACAAGGATCGGAGACGCTCCCCTCGCAACCCCCCTCCAACTGTCGCCTGGTCTGTCCTGGGCAGACCTAGTCATTAGTCCCGCGCTGCTCTTCATCCTCTGCGTTGCGTCTTTATTCCCCACGCGGGCCTTTCATCTCACGACAGCTGAATCCCTTCAGCGTGTACAGGAAGCGTATCCGCGGCATTCCCTCAGGTGGCGTCACTCACTCGTGTGGGTGCCGGCAAACAAAGTGGGTAGGAATTCTAGGAATGCTTTGGGACTCCATAAGTGAGCCAGACGCCAAAAGAGGCCGTCTAAGCCCTGACGCTGTTGTTGCTGCAGCGACAGGAGACGCATTCTTTCCGGGAAAGACACCGGGAGGGGAAAAGGAGGAAATTACAGAGCAGGAGGGAGACGGCATGACACAGACGGAGCGCCGGCTTGACCGTGACCAGGATGACAAGCCGAGAGGCCGAGTGTCAATCTCAGCACCGAGGACCATTCCATACATCACCATGCACCGCCAGCGATACCGTGCTTTAACCATACATGCAATTATCTGGCCATACCATAATCGTTTAGTTCTAATCGATGCCATCCGATACGATATGATGCAAATTAGGGAAAAAGTGGAATTCCGTATGGTCCTACAAAAAGGATTTGGCTTTGTTCCTTCTAGGCTCTTGGCAGTCAATTGGACTAGGTGCTGTTTGTCTTTGTTACGATGCACCATCTCGTCATTCTTCTTCTTCTGCCATCTTAAAACAGCAACAACCTTCCTCCCGCTGTCACGTCGGCTATGCAATTACAATTACAGTAAAACAATTACCATCATTACTTCCGATAAAAAATACTGTACAGCAACAACACTTTCAACAGTGGAATCAATGTTTGTTTATATTCCTGTCTGCTAAACTTACTGCTAATGCGAATGAGCTAGCAGCTAGGCTAATACGGTAGTGAGGAGCAGGAAGTGGAAAACAACTTCTACCCTTTAAAATTGGTTCACAATTCACCTGCTGTGCCGAACACTCGTTCAGCCCTAATCCTAACCCGTAACCCGTAATCCATAACCCCTAAACCATAACCCCTAATCCTAACCCGTAACCCCTAATCCTAACCCATAATCCCTAATCCTAACCCATAACCCCTAAACCACAACCCCTAATCCTAACCCATAACCCCTAATCCTAAACCATAACCCCTAATCCTAACCCATAACCCCTAAACCACAACCCCTAATCCTAACCCATAACCCCTAATCCTAAACCATAACCCCTAATCCTAACCCATAACCCCTAAACCATAACCACTAATCCTAACCCATAATCCCTAAACCATAACCCCTAATCCTAAACCCTAACCCCTAAACCACAACCCATAACCCCTAAACCATAACCCCTAACCATAACCCATAACCCCTAATCCTAACACTAAACCTGAGCCCTAACCACTCATCCTAACCCCAAGCCCTAATCCTAACCCTGAGCTCAACCCTAAACCCAGTCCTAATCCATGGCACCCGTGAAGGCGGATGCGAGGCAGGCACCGGATCATATTTCACCTCCACCATCCTGCCTCCGTCTTCCTCCCCGCCATGCAGGACGCCAGCGTCGCAGGGCGTCGCAGGGCATCGCAGGGCGTCGCAGGGCATCGCAGGGCGTCGCAGGGCGCACGCCAAGACAAAAAGGTCGCAGGTTGTCTCCATTATTTGATGTTTTACGATCCAAGAAAGTGTCCGCCCCAGTCAGTGAGAGTGGGGGGGCTCTTTTGAAATACAAAGAAGGGGCGGGGGTGGGGGTTACAGGAAAAGATCACACACTGACTCCTCTGACCCCTTCATGTCATGTGGCCTCCATGGCTGGGGGGGGGGGGGGGCACCACAGCTAATCACTAGCTTGTTTCAACACGTGTCAAAGCATCAGATGGGGGCACGTTTTTCAGTTCCAACCACGCGACGTCGCGCTACATGGACAAGTCATGTGACCATTGCTCACACAGGAAGTGACAGTGACCGTCGGTGGGCGTGGTCACGGGCTGATATCGGACAACTTCCTGTGACATCAGCAGCAAAGGTCAACATGAATGACTATTGATGGTGACGTCATCCAGGTGTACCTAATGTTATGGCCAGTGGCCTTCATGGAAATGATGGATCATCTGAAGCCGGCTTGGAGCCATCTTCCCGGCCCGGAGGGACCACAACGGGATTTGAATGGCAGCATGAGAGGAACACGGGCGTCTAAGACGAAAACGAAGACGGGCTGAGGCCTGACATCCACGTTGGAGGTTTGAGGGTACCAAACATGTGCCGCCCAGCTGGAAGCTTTTGTAGTTTGTAGAAAGTACAAAAGAAAAGGCCGCACGGCGGCCTAGTGGTTAGCATGTTGGCCTCACAGCCAGGAGGGGGTGGGTTGGAACATCTGTGTGGAGTCTGTGTGCGCTTCCCGACAACTGGGATAGGCTCCAGCACACCCTACTGAAAATGGATGGATGAAGAAACTCCAAAAAGACAAAAGTAAGGACAGTCTGAAATACCACTTCCCCACGGAACGGGAGGAGAACTTGTTTTCACGCCATGGCTGACTTCATGCAGTCTACACTGTAACTGTTTGCAACTAGTCATTGGTGCCACCTAGTGGCCATAACACTACATGAGTCCAAAGTCAGACTGCAAATAAGACGCGACCATCAGAGTTTGGCATCGGCACGCTTGCAAGTAGACGTGCATCACTGATGGCTAAAACGTGCACAGATACGACACGCACGGTGGCAGCAAGGACCAACGTCATCGTCAATCACAGCGAGACCACCGTGCTAACCCCGCCGACACCAGGTTCCAATTTGGGCTTGATGGGCGTTCTGGTTGCACACGAACGCCAGACAATGATAAAGCGCTGATGTCACCGGCATATTTCACACGTTGACAGCCGTGGTCTTTGCCCACCAGCTAGCAGGCCAGCTTTGGTTGCCTTGTGGTCTGAAACCGGACCAGGTTTTGGCGTACGCGCTCCATTCCTGCACAGGAAGGGGCGGATCATGAAGCGTGCAGGAGAAAGCATGATGGCTGACCCTCCACTTGTCCCTCTGGCCCCAGCAATAGTCTGTTCCAGGGTCAAACCCTTACTCTCTACTACGTCAAGAAAGAATGGGACAATTGTAGAAGTCATACAAGTGTAAAAATAAGCTCACCCCTGCTAATGTCACGCATTGAAAGGATGCAACATAAGTACATATGCTAAGACCGTTCTATATGTACAAAAAACCTGCATCTCACTTCCGCTGAAAAAGCTCATTTTTTATTTTTTTGGTTTTTCAACTTTCCTCCTATACATTTCCTCATTATATTGTTCCTCATAATATTCCAATGTTGGAGGAGGACTCAGGATGGAAGCAGGAAACTGGCTTAAACATCACCAGGATGCTGGAATCCGGGCTTCCAGCTTTAGGTGGGGGCCTTAGTGCATGGTTCCTAGTTCGCCATCTAGACTGGCCTATCTGAAATAGGAGCAGTGGAAATTCAGCAATGTGCACACACAAAACATTCTAATCACTATAATATATATAATATATATATATTACAAGTCGTATCATAACCTCAGTATTGTACAATATATGCTATCAGTTAGAATAAATAATTGTCATATGATATTATTAATGATAATAAAAAGTAGTCGGTTAATCTTGCAACCAATAACAGACAAAGTTTAGCGGCCAACAATAATTAAAGTACACGGAGTACATCAGTAAAATTGTTGCACAAAAGATGTCTTTCCAAAGCCTAGGACCACAATAATAATAATAATATATTCATAATGAATAAAATATTCATAACTCCATGGACATTAGAGACAACAGGCTGCTAGCCAAAGCTGCTAATGCAGTTAGCAAGGAGATGCTAACAAACTCACCAATTCCGTAGTTCCATCAAAGGAATGCTCCTTTCAATGCGGCGTCCATCCACACCCCCACTACCCCCCCACCCCGACCACGCATACATTAGGTTTAGACTTTTAGATTGTGAAACGACACAACTTTAACATTCCTGTAGCGTCTTTCCACGCGTGTCCCTCACGGCTACCGGTGGGGAATCTCTTCCGGGTTATACACCTCACTGATTGGTGGCGCACCGTCACGTGACTTGGTGACACACGCACACAAACACCGTCACGTGACTTAGTGACGTAGCACCGCCGAGACATTGCACGCACGGGTAATTAATATTTCTATAATTGTTCTATAATTGATTCTATTATGAATTATAATGAATTATATATTACTATAATATAATTATAATTATATATAACAACAACCATGATAATAAAACTTTGTTTTCTATCTGGGTTACAGATGCACTCAATTGTAACCTGATGCACAATATGGAGGTATTCCACGTATGGAGGTATTCCACATATGGAGGTATTCCACGTATGGAGGTATTCCACGTATGGAGGTATTCCACGTATGGAGGTATTCCACGCATGGAGGTATTCCACGTATGGAGGTATTCCACGCATGGAGGTATTCCACGTATGGAGGTATTCCACATATGGAGGTATTCCACATATGGAGGTATTCCACGTATGGAGGTATTCCACATATGGAGGTATTCCACGCATGGAGGTATTCCACGTATGGAGGTATTCCATGTATGGAGGTATTCCACATATGGAGGTATTCCATGTATGGAGGTATTCCACATATGGAGGTATTCCACATATGGAGGTATTCCACACATGGAGGTATTCTGTGTAGGAAGGTATTCTACGTATGGAAGTATTCCGCGTATGTAGGTATTGCATGTGTGGAAGTATTCTGTGTAGGAAGGTATTCTATGTATAGGAAGTATTCCACGTATGGAGGTATTCTGCATATGGAGGTATTACACGTATGGAGGTATTACATGTACGGAAGTATTCGGAGCGATGTGATTGTGGGATGCGGTGTGAAAGGTCACGCCATCCCGCCTCGTCGAGTGAAAGGCTGCTGCCCGTCGGATGTGGGATGCAGTGTGAGAATTTTCTGGAATGCTGGGATTTGTATGGAAGGTGAAGGCGTAGAAAAGTGGGATCTCGGGTTGTGGGTCCGATGCTGCGGCGGGGTTAGCGTGATGACTGAAATCGTGTTTCCGGGTTGTGTAACGCTCCCTTGGAGCAACCGGTGCCGCTCCATTCCTTCTCCCGCCGTGTCCTCCCTTCAGTCAACACCTCCACTCTGACAGGAGTGCCAATTTTCACGTGTCTGATTGAAGGCTGAGGAGGCGCGGGTGCGCCACACAGACTCCTCTGCCCGCCTGCCTGAGCTCACTTTGTACTGCCAGTCATCCTGGAGGGAACCGCCCACATAATCCTAATCCTCGCCGTCTCCAGGGCCCTTAAGAAGTCAAGTCGGAGCTCTGGCCGTCTCCTCTGGACTGTTGTCGTTTGCTCTTGAGGTCCCAGGCGGAAGAAGACAAGGAAAAAGGAGCCTTTGTCCTTCGGAGCGTTTTAGGAGAGGGTGTGCACCAACAAACCAGAGCACATCATCTCTCCTCCCTTAATCTGCCTTTTAATTGGAACCACTCACTTTAATTGTTAATGACTCATCACTGGCAGAGGGGGGGCTCCACCTTCAAAAGACTCCGACCCCCCCCCCCCCCCCCCTCCAAGTGGCATGGCCTCCAAGAAGTGAGTAAGGATAATGGTGGCCTCCCCTAAAGCCTCAAATAATAGCAAGAGAAAACACAACGAACCGCAGATTATGTCTAGACTGAGCCTTCATCTTCTCATCTTCTCATCTTCTCCTGACGCTCATCCTAAGAACTTGCAGATGGACCAACATGCTCTTCCCATGCATATGCTGCTCTCTCCCGTTATGACGTACTTTTTATCATCCACCCATTCCCAAAACCCCTACCCAAAAACCCAAACATACGAAAACCAAACCAGGAAATCACCACAATCCAACTCATCTGCTGCAGGCGGCCACAAATATGAACCCTAAATATAGAAACATATAAATATAGAAACATAGAATAAACATAAACCTGATCATCTGCACTCTGACATGCAGAAAACTAAGCAGCAAAAGTTAACCTTCACCTCACCTTCCGGAACGTGTCACGCTCAAAGCCTTCCCCCCGCAACCTGTCCTCACGCTCTGCATTGCTTGGCACGTCTGTCCCATAGAACAACGGCATGAGCGGAGTGAGCCCATGTCTCAGTCATACGGTTTCCTTTCCTTGGTGGGTGGAGGCGGGGCCGCTCACATACACACAGTGAGTGCAGATGAGTGTAACGCAGTAGACAATATTTTAGTAAACTAAAGATATTGTTATATATTTGTATGAATACTGCAGTATATATTATGAATATTTTTATTTGACTTTTCTTAAAAGCAATGTTGCTCTCATAAACACAATGTGTGATATGACATGCCTAATGATAAAATACTACTACTACTACTACTACTACTACTACTACTAATAATAAAGCATATGTTGAAGCATTCATTGAATGTCTGGTAGGACCTTCACCAAAAGAGCTTCATGATGTCAAAGGTTGAATGAGTGTATTTCTAAAAGGGCAAACATGCTTGGTTTTCTAGCTGGGATAGGTTCCAGCATCCAACTGTGCATTACAAGATAATAACCTTTGTGGTTGCAAACGATGACAGTAATTCATCATGTTCGTACCTGGTAGGCTGCTTGGGTGAAAAGGAAGGGTGTGGATGCTGGTGCCGGCGTTACGTCTGAACAGCAGGATGATGCCATGAGTCACGTGACACCAACAACAAATGAGGCTGGAAGACTGCAGGGAAGCTGGAAAATAATAATTAGCTGCACGGATAAGTGGCGCTCATTATGGCATGTGATGATAACACCGTGTGTGATGAGAGGAGCATCCCTGCCCCTCCTCCTCGCCAGTCGCCGTCCCGCATGATGAAAGCATCCCGTAATCCCGCAGGAATGACAGTGGACAAAACACGGATAAGAGCAGGGAGGAAATTGCAGTCCAAACAGGCTGCTGAGTGCCGGCGACACGACCCGGTCAAAATGTTCTGCTGTGTTGGTTGCTTTTATGTCGCAATCTGCCGAGCGGGCCGAGGCAGTGACAGGTGACTTTGGAGGCGAGGCGGGGACGGGGGGTGGTGGGGTTCCTCCTGTAGATCCCTGAGGTGTGCTCAGGTGTGCGCAGTTGAAAGAGGAGGCGAGGAGGAGGCGAGGAGGAGGCGAGGAGGAGGCGGGCAGGCTTTTCTCCGTCTAATTGCGGCGGCAGGCAAGCCCACACAGAAAGCCGTGCTTGTTTACGCTGCTATTTGGTCTTAAATGTCAGAGTATGTTTGCTCTCATATTGCATATCATTTGCCCAATAACAGTCACATGTGCCATTAAGTCACCGCAGACGCTCCGCCCATCAAGCCTTTCTGCTCCCCAGCGACGAGGAGCGAGCTTCCCATAGACGCCGGCACACAGCAAACATCCACCACAGGAGGCCGTGTTGCTGCGTGAAAGGGCAGAGAGTTGCTGGGTTCTGTATGACAAACACCCATCAATGAACCTCGCATCGTTTTCTTATTTTGTGGTATTTCTGTGCAAGAGGCTAGAGGCGTAACAGAGGCGGGACAGCGCCTGTGTGAAAGGGAACAACAATTACAATAATTGTTGCTGTTGGGCTGGCATTTAATGTCCCACCCAGTCTACTTAAATGTGCTGCTGGCTGCTGTGGGAAAGGCACAGGCAAATAAAAGTGCCACAGCATCAATATTGCAGTACTTCTGTATGAAAGCTGCATTGTCAGCTGCTGCAACTTGAGGGGGATTTGGTCCCCCGTAAAAGGCAAGTCAGGCTGTTCTGGAGGAATGTCGTGTAAACGAGGACGCAATCCCTGCTGACAAGCAGATAGAGATCGTTGATATCTTTACTGCAACCATTCCCACCCGAGTGGGAACCCACCCGCATGGAAACAGTCTTGCTGCCACAGAGAGAGCTCTGATTCAGCCCAGTCGTAGCGCCCCCCCCAGGTCTGTGACACAACAGTGCGAGCCATCCGGTGGCAATCCAAAGCGTCCCGGACGCCACAGACACGGATATGAAAAAGACGTTCCCATTGGTTAGCCGATGTGCTACTCAGAGGGCCCACGGCCGAGGCGCCGGTCCCAGTGCCTGTCTCCGCAGCGCTAAGCGAGCATTAGGCAGATTTAAAGGGCAAGGCATTTGGGCTGCTGTCATCTCGTGTCAGTCCACCGCAGGGACCGCGACGCGGTTAAACAGCCTCGTAAATAAACACCACACGCATGCTCTCGGGGGGCCGGGCCTGCGGTTTGGATGGGGGCCGCTCGCGACGCCCCTTCTTCTCCGCCGAGAGCCAGACCCGACGCTTCGACTTCATAAGTCATCAAGCAGACTGACGGCTCCCGCCGCCCTCCCCAGCCCCCGTCCCCCCGTCCCTCCGTCCCTGCTCCTCAACATTCCAATACGTGTACTCCCGCTCGCGCCTCCTCACACTCTCACTCTTCCCTGGCTCTGCTCGGCAACACCGCCGTGACGGCACCCGTGGAAAAACTGAGGGTGTCTCTCTTAAAGCCGTCCTGGGGTCCCAGCTCCGGCGCTGCCCCTCCCTGCCCCCCGCCCCCCCAGCTGCTGTCTCTGCCCTGTCTGTCTTCTTCTGGAGCGGGGACCACACAGATGTTCCAAACCACATCCAAGCAGTCTGGCTGGTACCAACACTTTCACACGCACACGCACGTGCACACCCCCATACACACACATACACACGTGCACACACCCCCACACACACATACACACGTGCACACCCCCACACACACATACACACATGCACACCCCCATACACACACATACACACGTGCACACACACCCCCATACACACACATACACACGTGCACACACACACCCATACACACACATACACACGTGCACACCCCCACACATGGCAACCTTAAACTTGCTAACTGTAACCCTGCTAACCGTGCTAACCCTGCTAACCGCGCTAACCGTGCTAACCCTGCTAACCGTGCTAACCCTGCTAACCGTGCTAACCGTGCTAACCGTGCTAACTGTGCTAACCCTGCTAACCGTGCTAACCCTGCTAACCGTGCCAACCCTGCTAACCCTGCTAACCGTGCTAACCCTGCTAACCGTGCTAACCCTGCTAACCATGCTAACCCTGCTAACCCTGCTAACCGTGCTAACCGTGCTAACCGTGCTAACCCTGCTAACCGTGCTAACCCTGCTAACCGTGCTAACCCTGCTAACTGTAACCCTAAGCATGTTTTATATTTTGTCTACTTCAGGTCCATCAAGCCAACAAGTCCTCTATGCTGTGTGAGGACCTCCCAAGTGTGTCTTGCCCTGGTCCAGTCCGGAATGGCGGAGAGCGGCCTTAGCGGTCCTGCTAGCTACAACGCTGCTTTTTGTGTGTGAAATTCTCATTTGGACCCAACAAGACACCTCGGAGCTCGCCTGTGGCCAAAACCCACCAGTTGGAATCCTTTAAGCTTAATTGCTTTTTAACAAGGTTGCCTGCTGTGCTGACATTCTACGTTAGCGCCGTCAACGCTGGATGAAGTCTGTGAAAAACTCCCATAATGCACCCTTGTAAAACTCAGCAAGGAGCCAGGAGGCTGCAGAACAAAAAGTACTTTTTATCAATTTGACCCGTCATCCACCATCTTCCATGAGACACCAACATGTCTTCCTCTGAGCTTCTGTGTGTTGTAAAGATATAAAAAGAGGTAAAAAGAGGCAGCCAATGAATGCACGTCCTGCACGCCCCCATTGGGCCCAGAAAGGCGGCCATTCAAAGAGCTCCAAAACATCCAGCAAGGTTTTCTATCCCTGCTGTTAGCATGTAGCAACGGCTACATTGATGCTAACATGTCATACTTGAGTATTTTAGGAGAACTTCCTTCCTGGGTGCATTGATGTCACATAGCAACATAGAAAGGAAGGCTACACCTAGCCTAGTCGCTAGCCCGCTAGCAACTAGCCGGCTAGCTGGCTTGTCGTGTTGGTCTGTGATAACACAGTCCCCCACCGTGCCCCCATTATGTCCCTGTCGTGTCCCCCACGGTGTCCTCATCATGTCCCCATTGTGTCCCCACCCATCATGTCCCCACCGTGTCCCCACACCGCAAGGAGACAGGCCGCCATGGGCAGGTGGACCAGCAGTGGGGAAGGTCTTCCTTGGGCGAGCCAGAGCAGCCAAAGAGCTTCGGGCGGGGGGGAAGAAGAGTGGTGTGATCCAAATAACGTGTGGCACCCCAACCACCGCAAATACTAAAATGTACAGTTAGCCAAAACATCATCTCTGACCATGTTTAATATCCCTGAATTAGCCCTAAAATAGCGACGTCTGCGGACGGCGGTGCCTATTTTGGTGAGGCCTGCTCTTAAACAGCAGCAGGAAATGAGGAGATGATGATGGAGTCCAACCTAGCCTCTGCTTAAGGCACCCTCCCCAAAATGGGACAGCAAGACAGGATGCCAGGATCATCCTGTCACACGGACACGTTTTATGACCGCCAGCAGCATCCCGTCGGCTTCCCCACACACAACATGGCCGTCCTGAAAAGCGTAAGGAGGATAGTCAACGTGATTTAGTGTCCTTCTCCGGCCAACAGCATTACCGGCATCAGGGCTTACAGCATGTCCCCGTTTAGTGGTTTCATGAAGCCGCATTAGGAAATATGCCACAAGCAAATATTCTTTTCACCCTCGCAGCCCAGACGGCTTTTTATTTCTTCTTTACGAGACGTTTTATAAATAAATAAGCTGTTCGCATGACTGCTCTCATTCCTGCCGCCTGACGTGACATCATCACAGCTGAGTATTTGGCGCCATCTAGCGGCCATGATGGGGAAGACACGGTACTACAGCCGATAGTCTCCTCTTACTGCTTTCACCAGGCAGCATTTACACCATATGATGTCAAAAACTGAATAAATGCATTCAATCCGACAAAAACACTTTAAAACTATATTTAGAAAATAAAAAAGTATTAAAAACGTGACTTCCAGGCCAGATAAAGTCTGTTATTGTTATTATTTCTTGGTAGATTACAAGTCTACGTCATCCAGTCGTTACCATATCAACACTTTCTTACATAAACCTTCAGAATAGTAATCACACATATGACGTCACAAGGTCATTTGATGTGATTCAACCCTTTGCTCCAGCATCCTGCATCCCACCCCTGGTGCCGTCCCGAGGAGAAGAGGGCGGATGCTACTGAACAGAAGCGATGCTCGGAGCCGTCTGCAGCTCGGCCAACCAGCTCGGGACGAAAGCTCATCGTTGTCGGACTTCAAGATATGACGGTGGTCGGCAGCTAACTCTAGCACGTTAGCTAGCGGTCAATGTGAGGCCCAAGTCGGCAAAATGTGTCAACAAAGATGCCAGAAAAGGCGCCCAGATTGTGAGCGATCACCAATCTGGCATCGATTGGCTTAGCCTGTGGTGGTCAAACGTCTGACAAACGAGAGAAATTTGGATTCTCACGGTAGAAAAAGACAAGCCGTCGTTTGGCAGCCAACACAGGAAGTACTTGGAAGGAGCGCGGCAGCCAAGTGCATCATGGGATGCTTCCTGGATGCCTTCTTATCTTGGCTTGGATGCACGAGTCACGGTGAAGGCCTGCTAAATTCTTCATTGTCCCGGCCCACAGAAGATTTATTTTAAGGGGGGCAGACTTGCTGTCTTGGTGGGAAAGGTCCCCCCCCCGACCTATTTCCCGCTCTGCTTTTCAAGCGCCGCTCCGTGGCGCTCGGCTCCGCTGCTTTCTGTCAACTTCAGCCTTCAAACGTCTCTGCCAACCTGATTGACGGAGCTTTGGGTTTGATTGACGGATCGATGAAGGGGAACGCCGTCCTCCGTGTGTTGGATGTGTCACTCTCACGGCACCCGAGAAACCGGGAGGATCCGCTGGAGGATTGGTGCCATTCTTCTTTGTTTGGGATACTGGGAGCTGAAAAGGGGCCAGACGTCCTACTGGTGCCATCCCAAATTAGCGCCCGCACACCAAGCTGGCTTCTTTCCGCCTTTGACGGAATGACAGAGGAATGACGGCAATATTTAGTAGATCCTCCTTTAGCAGAAATAAATGCTTCCTATAGCTTCCAATGAGGGCCTGGATTCCGTTCCTCGTTCCAAAACATCTCCAGTTGAGTCAGGTTGGATGGCTTCCCAGCATGGACATCCCGCTTTAAATCCCACCACAGATTCCCAATCATATTTAGGTCTGGGGACTGACGTGGCCATTCCACAACGTTGTGCTTGTTCCTCTGCTGGATGCCTTAGTGGAATAGGAGCCGTGTTTAGGATCATTGCCTTGGTGGAGGTATCCAGCCCCGACCCAACTGCAACTGTGTCACTGATTCTTGAAGACTGTTGGCAACTATCTGCTGATTTTGACTGGAATCCATGCCACCTTCAACTTGAAGATTTCCAGTACCTGCACTGGCCCCCCCAGGCCCCAGCATGATGGGACCACCACCAAATGTTACTGTGGGTAGCAAGTGTTTGTCTTGGAATGCTGTGCTCCTCATCTGCCATGCACCCCCCCCCGGTATGTCCAAAGAACTCCATTTGACGTTCATCGATCCACCTTTCCACCTTCCACTGGGGTAGCGCCTGTGTGCAAAGGTAGTCTCCAGTCGAGCTGTGTGAAAGCACCCCATTGCAATGTGACCCGTTTCTGTACAAAAGAAAGAGGAAATAATGTTTGATTCTTCAGGATCTCTGTGTGGAAAGACCACCTCAAATGTCAAGAGCTCCCACTATGGATACCATTTCCATGACAATACCACCAGGTTACAGCCATTCGGTCCATTTCACACAGAAACCTGGCTTCTTTAACCTCATTTGTCACCGTTCTGTCCACATGGCACCCACATGGAATGAGGGGAAAATGACACGGCAATTTCCATCGTTTAGAGGGTGGATGTAAGCTGAAACAGGCGGGAAACCATCTGTGTGAAAGTGCACTCGGGAACAGTCGTACGTCCCTGGGTTCTGTATGAAAGGACACACACGTTTCATCACAATGCTGCCAAGTTAGGGACGACTTTTTATTACACTTTCGCTCTTTTGTGCAATTTAAAAAGTCACTTTTAGAATACTGCCCTAACATTCCACACGCACACACACACGCACGCACACACACACGCACACACACACACACACACACACACA
Organism: Doryrhamphus excisus; assembly: GCF_030265055.1. NCBI lineage: Eukaryota > Metazoa > Chordata > Actinopteri > Syngnathiformes > Syngnathidae > Doryrhamphus > Doryrhamphus excisus. The sequence continues at coordinate 278,399 of NC_080485.1, forward strand.
CACACACACACACACACACACACGCCATCCCCACAAAGGAGGGCTGGCTTCCAAGAGGCGTCCCTCCCGAGTGAGGATGAGAACGAGGTGGAAGATCATTCCAAGGACTGCTGTCCTTTTCCCAAACTTGGCCTTTCCAGTGAAATGTACTACGTCATCATCATGTATCCACGTGCATCGTACACAGGAAAGCAGGAAACAACACGGGGATCAATCATCCAATCACATTCAACCATGTGTCAATCAGCAAAGCCAGAAAAGCATTTTGGAGTTTTAGGAAACCCTGATAGGTCAAGGAGGTCATGGTGCTAACCATGGTCCTCACCGTGACAGCAATCACATCTTCAGACGTCTTAAGATAGAAAATAGACAAAAATAATTTCATATCTTTTCATGAAATATCCTTTTATAAATCTCAGTCAATGAAATAGAATGAAAGTAACGTGATTAAAATAGGCCACATTTTCATCTTTGATTCATCCTTTGACTTCCTGTTGGATGGAATAAACAGCAGGGGTGTCACCAGACACGTCACATGACCAGATGGCAGGTACACTTTTCATCGGGAAAAAGAGGCAGCTAAGAATGCACGTGATGGGACGCACCTATTCCACCTCCTTCATATGAAGCACATTGTTATTATTATTCTTATCCACATTGTTCCACCCAAGAACTACCTTACTGGCGTAGTGACACCTAGCCACACCACAGCGGCTAGCGGCTAGCGACTAGGCTAGGTGTAGCCTTCCTTTCTATGTTGCTATGTGACATCAATGCACCCAGGAAGGAAGTTCTACTAAAATACTCAAGTATGACATGTTAGCATAAATGTAGCTGTTGCTACATGCTAACAGCAGGGATAGAAAACCTTGCTGGACGTTTTGGAGCTCTTTGAATGGCCGCCTTTCTGGGACCAATGGGGGCGTCCCAGGACGCGCATTCATTGGCTGCCTCTTTTTACCTCTTTTGATATCTTTACAACACACACAACCTCAGAGGAAGACGTGTTGGTGTCTCATGGAAGATGGTGGATGACGGATTAACAACATTCCAACATTCCCTTAACATTTTGAAGAAAAGTACACAATGAATATGACAATGTATGGCATCCATCCAATCTCCATCCATCAAATCTCCATCCATCAAATCTCCATCAATCCATCCATCCAACCATCCAACCATCCATCCAACCATCCATCAATCCATCCATCCATCCATCCATCCATCCATCCATCCATCCATCCATCCATCCAACCATCCATCAATCCATCCATCCATCCATCCATCCATCCATCCATCCATCCATCTTGTATGCCACTGGGATGGTGGGCGTATGCAATCTGTTAAGTTCATACGCGTTACTGTGTGTATGCTAGCAGCCCCGCCTCCACCCACCAAGACAAAGAGACTGAGAAGAGGTTTCACTCAGTGCGTACCATTGTTCTATGTATGTATACTACGTATATATACTATGTATACTATGTATACTATGGATGTCATGATGCATAAAGCCACGGTGCATAAAGCCATGCACGGAGTGAACCTCTTCCTGTTTGGATGCGAGACGAGGGCACGCACACACACGGCAATATATGGATTATATATGGATTATATATGGATTATATATGGATTATATATGGAATGTGCTTCATGCTATGGATTATGTGCTTCATTCTCATTGATCGTGTGATTGATCGATTCGGGGATGATGAATCTCGTCATGTTTTCATCTCCTGAGATCTGGTGACACCCCTCCATCTCAGCAAGTGAGATGTCCAATGCAGCTCCAGCGTGGTGCTGGTAGATCTGCCATGACATCCAGCAGGAGGAGGATGACCTTGAGGCACACGTTGATGGATGAGAAGAAAGGCAGGGGAGTCAGAGTTTGGTCATCGGAATGTGCAGATTGTTCCAGGGTCCCATCCACAGCTCCTCCTCCTCCGACACGGCGGGACCGCTGCCGTCCTTGTGGTTGTCCGCCGCAGGGTCCCGCCCCTCCCCGCTGCCGTGTCGTCCCACAGACGTGTTGGCCAGGCTGCTTTTGGACGCAGAAGCTTTCAGGCCGTTCAGGCTGGAGCCCAGGGAGCCGCTGGAGGAGCGGGTGTTCAGGTTGATGTCCAAATGGGGGGGAAGGGAAGTACCCGTCCCGCTTTCCGTGTTGCTTTCGTTGCCGTCGAGGCTGCCGACGGGGGAGGGTTCTTCGTGGGTCACCCCCAGCTTGTCCAGCTTTTTAAAGTGGGAGCCCACCTTCAGGTTGTTCAGGTGGGGCGTCCGTCTGGTTCGAACAATGGTGCCATTGTGGGCCAGGTAGATGTTCCCGTTGGTGTTGCCGTGGCCGCCGGGGGGTTGGCCCCTCTGGGTGTCGGCTGCGCTCTCCTCTCCGGTGGAGGTGGTCTCGTTTTCCCCATCGACTCCCAGCTTCAGTCGCACCTTCCTCACCAGCTACGGAGAAGAACATGGATGAGTTTCATGGGGGGGTGGGGGGTGGGGGGTGGGGGGGGACATCCACTTGGAAGCAGAGCATACAGAAAGTAGAAAAGATATTTCCCCATGAAGCTAGCGTGAATGCTGAGAGATGCCGAGGAACGCCACCACTGGGGTGTGGCCAGCGTGACCAGCATTGACCCATCGTTCTTTGACGGCGTTACAACGCTAGCCGCTAGCAGCCAGCCGCTAGCAGCTAGCAGCAATCTTGGCCCGCAGCATTGACACAATGATCAGTTAGACACAAGATCTCCAAGTAGACAGAGAAGAGGAAAGCGAGGGTTTGAGCGTTCAGGAGGAAGGAGCTTCAGTGGAGGTCAGAGACACTCAGGATGTTCACGCTCATGCAGAGTTCAGAGACGGTCTCTTACGTCACAGTCCCAATGTTTCCTAGAAGGCTGTCAGGGTTCCCTCCGCCTCGGAATCTGACGTCATCTCAGATTCTCCGGTTTCTTTGGACGCTCCGCTGGCCTCCGAAACTGAGCCGCTGGCTGAGGAGTTCTCCGAGGAGACAGCATCTTCGTCCACCTCGGTAATCGGGGACAGCCCCCCGTATGTCTCCTCGGAGCTTCCAGCCATGATCTCAGATGAATACGGGACACCAACGTACGGGGGGGAGGGGCCCGGGCCTCCAGACGCCACACTGGACCTTCTGGATGCGCCGTCATCGCTGATGTCGCTGGCTGACTCCTTGCTTTCATCAGCAGCCTCTGATTCTTCTTCTTCGCTTTCCTCCGTTATTGTGTCCTCAGACCTCTGAGTCAGGATGGACTTCCGGGAACGCAAGCTGCCGCTGGAGGAGACGCTGATTGCTGATCTTCCTTTGCTGCTCAAGGAACTCTCTTCGGTCATCTGGCTGCTCCTGGATGACCTTGATCCTGATTCGGCCTCGCTAACTGTTCCTGACCTTGACTCGGCCTCGCTAACTGTTCCAGACCGTGATCTGGCCTCGCTAACTGTTCCTGACCTTGACTCGGCCTCGCTAACTGTTCCAGACCGTGATCTGGCCTCGCTAACTGTTCCTGACCCTGATTCGACATCGCTAACTGTTCCTGACCCTGATTCGGCCTCGCTGACTGTTCCTGACCCTGATCCAGCTTCGCTGACTGTTCCTGTTCCTGATTCGGCCTCACTGAGTTCCTCACTGGACTTCTCGGATGTTAATGCACTTCTTGAAGTTCTAGTTCTCTGTGAAGACCTCACACTTGAGCCAGATGACGAGGCTGATCGTCCGGCGCTACCACTTTCGCTTATGCTAGCACTAGCGCTCTCGCTCCTGCTAACGCTTCCACTCCCGCTGTCCCGTCGACTTCCACGGCCTCCGCTCGCCTCGCTAGCCTCAGTAGCTGATGACCTCATGGATGATCGGGCAGAAGATCCGCTGTCTTTAGCGCTTCCTGACGCCTCGTCTTCCTCAGACTCTTCATCCGATTCCGCCTCTGTTCCTGAAGCCTTTTCTGTGCTGGTGTCCTTGTCTGTTGCCTGGACTGTTCCTGATTCCGTATCAGACGCTCTGACAGACCCAGACTCCTTCTCCGAGTCTGGGTCTGACTCTTGTTCTGATTCAGATTCCTTCTCAGTTTCTGATTCTTTTTCTGTCCCCGACGGCTTCTCTGAATCGGATTCTTTCTCACTGACTGATCCCTTCTCACTTTCTTCCTCTTCCGACTTGGACTTGCTCTCCTCATCCGACCCCCCAGGGGATTCATCTGGCTCTTCTTCTGAGTCCACCGTGCTTTCGTTGGCATCGTCCCGGTCTAAGTCCACTTTGAGATAGTCTCTATCCACGCTGCTTTTCTCTGACGACTCATCATCTGAGCCTTTCTCCTCGGCGCTCCCACTTGCACCCGCTTCCGGCTCACTTTCCATCACGCTGATTGACACTTTGGATTTCCTTTCATCCTCGCTGGTGACTTGCGAGGCCTCTTCATCTCGCTCGCTGCCCGTGGCGCTCACGCTACTCTGGGACTTTCTCCGGGCTTGCAACTTCCTGCCCAGCTTGATTTTTTTCAAAACTTTGCCCAGCTGGCTCCGGGAGGCCGACTTCCTGTCGATGGGTCCTGCAGGTGACGGCCCATCACTCAGACTCTCCTGGCTGTCGATGCGGCGGGCGGACATCAGCTTGGCGTAGTCCTTATCCTTCTTCCTGACACCAAACATCTTGAACATTTTGGCCTTCTTCCATGGAGATGGACCAGCGGCATCGGACGCCTGCTCTCCTCTCTTCCCGGCCGCCAGGAGTTTGCTGAGCTTGATGACGGACTTCAGCTTCTTGGCAGCCTTGGAAGGTTCTGAGTCTCCTTCTGGTTCAGCCGGCTCCATTTCCTCTCGGTCCCTAAATGCAACCCTCTTTGGTGGACCCCGGCCCCTCATAGCGCCGCGGCCCCTGCCTCTGCCCCGCCCCTAAGACAGTTATACATGCAATGTGACAACATCCTGTTTGGGAGGGTTACCATGGAGATTAGAATGTTGCAGACCACACAGCGTCACATCTGCTCGCTCTAGCAGTAATTAGACACGCGGTATTGCAGTAATACTTTCATTATCTTGAAAGGAAAAGTACATCTTCTGTTGACCACCCGTCATCCACCATCTTCCATGAGACACCAACACGTCTTCCTCTGAGGTTGTGTGTGTTGTAAAGATATAAAAAGAGGTAAAAAGAGGCAGCCAATGAATGCACGTCCTGGGACGCCCCCATTGGGCCCAGAAAGGCGGCTATTCAAAGAGCTCCAAAACATCCAGCAAGGTTTTCTATCCCTGCTGTTAGCATGTAGCAACGGCTACATTGATGCTAACATGTCATACTGTAGTATTTTAGTAGAACTTCCTTCCTGGGTGCATTGATGTCACATAGCAACATAGAAAGGAAGGCTACACCTAGCCTAGTCGCTAGCCGGCTAGTGGCTAGTCGCTAGCCGCTGTGGTGTGGCGAGGTGTCACTACGCCAGTAAGGTAGTTCTTGGGTGGAACAATGTTGATAAGAATAATAATAACAATGTGCTTCATATGAAGGAGGTGGAATAGGTGCGTCCCATCACGTGCATTCTTAGCTTTTATCTCTTTGTATATCTTTAGAAGGCCCAGACGAGAGAAGGACGCGTGTTGATGTCTCCCAGATGGATTGTGCATGACTTCCAAAGAGTGTACTTTCCCTTTCAGAGTATGAAATACACATTTCAAGAAAGGTAGTACCTCTGGGCCATGTGGACTGTAGTAATAACCGTCATCCTCCATAATCACTTCTCCATATTCGTCGTACACGGGAGCTATCAACCTCCGCCGGCTGCCGTACTGAGGGATGTCATACCTTCAAACAAAGTAGGACAATCTTTACAAGAAAATACCCAAAAGTACATGATGTATACAAGCTACATTATGTTTTTCATAACAACATAACAACTGAATGAATAAATGATATGATATGTAGCACTAAGGTCACCAGGTGGCAGTAATGACACACCGCTACAGTACGCTGTACATCTTAGCTATGTGTACTTGAGTACACACTCATGGTAACCGAGATGTTTACTCTGCCTAGTTTTGGAGGGAAGAAGAAAGAATAAAAAGAATAACAAAACAACAACATTTTTAAAAGGAGACATTTCAGGTAAATAAGTTAATAATAATAATAATAATAATAATAAATAATTCTTCCACGGCTCAGGTTTGGAATAAATGCCATGCAGCAGCTTAGAGTCCATTCCACACTTGGATGTGAAACACAGCACGACCTTTGACCCCATCTGTGCTGGACAAATGACATCTCGTGTATATTAGGGCGTATTATCATCAGCAGGCCGCCTGAGGGGGATATGATGTCATACTGGCATATAAATCCAAGAACAGATCCTTTTATCTCCTGCCTGCCTTCTTTACCATTAAAAGCCTGAGGCCCCGCTGTGTAAATAAATACTAATGGAATACTAATACTAATGGAATACTAATACTAATGAAATACTAATAGTAATGAAATACTAATAGTAATGAAATACTAATAGTAATGAAATACTAATAGTAATGAAATACTAATAGTAATGAAATACTAATACTAATGGAATACTAATACTAATGAAATACTAATAGTAATGAAATACTAATAGTAATGAAATAGTAAAGAAAAGCCAATCCGGTCACGGCGATGCCACGCCCATTAACCAGTGCAAATTGAAGGGATTTCTGCTGCCATGATTGGGGGCTCCATCAGCTGCTCCTCCTGTTGGCTGCGTGTTCTTCCACCGCAGGGGAGCTGGAATTAGCAACCCAAACCCAAAGGCCTCCAAGAACACCCTCATACTCAGGAAGCTCAACTCCAGGAAGCACAAGTCATCTGATTTGAAAGGCAGGGATGGAATGGCAGGAATGGCAGGAATGGCAGGGATGGCAGGGATGGCAGGGATGGCAGGGATGGCAGGAATGGCAGGGATGGCAGGAATGACAGGGATGGCAGGGATGGCAGGGATGGCAGGGATGGCAGGAATGGCAGGGATGGCAGGAATGGCAGGGATGGCAGGGATGGCAGGGATGGCAGGGATGGCAGGAATGGCAGGGATGGCAGGGATGAGGGCCAAATGTAGCATCACTGGTGCCGAGCTAAAGGCTAGCCACCACAGACGGCGTGAAATGCCGACTCAGCATCAGCAACAAGTGCTTGAAGGTGACCTTGTGCAAGGAGCATCTTGTCAGTCATGCAGCACCCTGATGGATGATCTTCATAGACCAAGTTCATAGACTTTATACGTTGGTGATTCCCAGTGGAGATGACATGGTGTAACAGAGAAAGTGTTGTTTGCTAGCTCACCCTTGGTCGTAGTTGTAATAGTCCTGCGTGTAGTAGTCCTGTCCGGGTTCGATGCCGGACTCCATGGAGAGTTCCTGCAGTGAGAGAGAGACAAAGAGATCCCTGAGCTCTGCTCCTCAGGAGGAGGAAAAGTAGCAGCAATCAAGATGCCGACTAAGCAAGAATCCATGCACGTTAAGGGGGGGGGGGGGGGGGGGGGGCAACACTTCTACCTCAGGTCTCAGCAGAGATGGTCTCAGCAGTTGCTGATGCTGCCGGGGATTGGGGAAGAATATGATGACGGGAGGAAGGAAGGAAGAGATCACCAGGAGATAGGACACAAAGCGGAGTTAAAACGTGGAAAAGACTCTTTGATATAAAAACACCACAGACAAGAAGACCAGGAACCACATATGGTTCCTGCACATATGGAACCACATATGGTTCCTGCACATATGGAACCACATATGGTTCCTGCACATATGGAACCACATATGGTTCCTGCACATATGGAACCACATATGGTTCCTGCAGTGGAGGCAAAAGTCACTCATGTGTCGGGAAAGCATGGCTTGATGTCGGCAGGCATGGAATGACAAGGTCAAATGTTGGAAAAGTCACAAGAGCAAGTCAAAGAGAGAAAGCACGGAATAGTCTTTCCTGTACTGGGAAAGCACGGAATAGTCTTTCCTGTACTGGGAAAGCACGGAATAGTCTTCCCTGTACTGGGAAAGCACGGAATAGTCTTTCCTGTACTGGGAAAGCATCTCCCAGCCGTGTTGTTGCTGTTCCAGGAATGCCAACCCACCAACTTGGTTTAAGCTGGCATGTCTGGTAAAAACGGGATGGCCATGAAAGGAACGTTTCCCATCATCCGTAATCCTGATGTGACAGGAACGTCTCTCTCTTCTGTGGTCCTTCCTTACTACTAGTACACGAGTACTACCAGGAATATCAGATCAGTACTACTAGTACACGAGTACTACCAGGAATATCAGATCAGTACTACTAGTACAAGAGTACTACCAGGAATATCAGATCAGTACTACTACTAGTACAAGAGTACTACCAGGAATATCAGGACAGTACTACTAGTACAAGAGTACTACCAGGAATATCAGATCAGTACTACTAGTACAAGAGTACTACCAGGAATATCAGGACAGTACTACTAGTACAAGAGTACTACCAGGAATATCAGATCAGTACTACTAGTACAAGAGTACTACCAGGAATATCAGGACAGTACTGCTAGTATAAGAGTAGGACCAGGAATATCAGGACAGTACTACTAGTACAGGAGTAGTACCAGGAATATCAGATCAGTACTACTAGTATGAGAATAGTACCAGGAATATCAGATCAGTACTACTAGTATAAGAGCAGTAACAGGAATATCAGATCAGTACTACTAGTATAAGAGCAGTAACAGGAATATCAGATCAGTACTACTAGTGTATGGGTAGTACCAGGAATATCAGGACAGTACTACTAGTACAAGAGGAAGCCGTGTGTGTCCATGCCTCCCATAAAGAGCTGTCCTATCTAGTCGCTGTCCTATCTAGTCGCTGTCCTATCTAGTCGCTGTCCCATCTAGTCGCTGTCCTATCTAGTCGCTGTCCCATCTAGTCGCTGTCCCATCTAGTCGCTGTCCCATCTAGTCGCTGTCCCATCTAGTCGCTGTCCTATCTAGTCGCTGTCCCATCTAGTCGCTGTCCTATCTAGTCGCTGTCCCATCTAGTCGCTGTCCTATCTAGTCGCTGTCCTATCTAGTGGCTGTCCTATCTAGTCATGTGGAGCAGCTGAGGATGAAGATGAGTGGAATCTTCAGACTGCATCATAGTTTTTACTGCTGGCTGTCCTACCATTGAAGTAGTAGCTAGGACTAGAGTGTACTAGGTGTGTACTACGTAGGAGCTTGTTTAGAAGCGGGTGTGTGGTTGCAGATGTTCTATGCTCACGGTAGCAGTTCTAATTTCGCTTCTTTTTCCACTTGTATGATTAAAAGTGTTTGTTGTGACTCGGGATGTTAGCAGCTACCCGGATGGCGTGGAAAGGAGGAACAAAGACAAGGAAGATGAATCCCGACAGCGTTCCCCAATTCCATGCAAGGATCTTGTGCTTGTCCAACATTTGCCTCCAAGGGTGCAGATAAGAGCGGGATTCAAACGGCCTTGAGAGCGGCGTGATCCAATCATACTCACCGGCCTGCCGTAGCCTCGCCTGCTGCGTGCCGCAGGAAGTAGAAAAAAGAAAGGAATGAGTAAAGAGCGACATGAACATCTGCCACAAATGAGATGTTTGCTCGCCATCTCTGTTCTGCTGACCGCTGAGGAATCTGCAGCTTCACTGACGATGCAGTTTCAGCACCTTGCCATATTTGGGAATTGGACGCCCGCGTCCCGGCGGTGCTATGCTATCGCATTTGTTGTGGGCTCCTTTATCTCGTCCAAACGGGAGCTTACCGATGCAACAATAAAAGCACGCAGATTTGGGAAAAAGTCCTTCCGAGATGATCTCCTAGCAGATACTGAAAGTGTTGTGATGGCGGGATGAATTCTACGTCCGAGTTCATAAACGTGTCCTTGGATATCAGGCCTACACGCCGTGCTGCATCCTTGCACGGCCATGCGCCCACTAAAATGGAGGCTGTAAATCTTCCCGCCATCAGGAGGCTCCCGCCAGCGACAAGACGTCCGCACTGCAGTGCCTTCGCTCGAGTCAATCAGACGGCAATCAGAACTGGAGCCGCCGGGCCTGCGGGGCCGCCGGGGTACGCCGGCCCGTCAGTAAACATATGACCACGCAACCCCTGAGCCTCGTCTGGACACGCCCCCCCAGGTGGAGAGGAAGATGGAAGTGGGCTCTGATGGATGACCTGCTGGCTCTGATGGAAGCTAAAGGATGGAAATCCCTGTAGAGCTTCATCGATGCTCCGCCTGCAGGCTGGGGGGGGGCGTGATATTCTGGTCACTAGGTGTCAGTAATGTTACCTTGACCTTACATGACCTTCACGCTGCTGTAGACCACCATGGCCTGGCCAACCACTGTTGGTTTGTTGGTCTTTTTTTAAATATTTTTTATAATTATTATAATTAAATATAACGTTTTACTTAAAACTAAAAATGTTTGAGTCTAATTTTAGTTTTAGTCAAAAATATAATTGATGTCATTAAGTATTGAAAATTGGATGAGGGTACACGGTGACCCCGTGGAAACAAAGTACACCTCCACATGGTGTCTGGTACGGGTACCCAACCACTGCATGAGACCGTCCGGGGTAAAGATGAAAGATAAAAGTGTCAACAGTGCGGCAAACAAAACCCGGCCTGTGGACTTGGACTTCTGCACGAGGCCGCTGGGAGTGAAACCCTGAGGTGGACCTGCAAGTGGAAGCGTGAAGAGATCATGATGAGATGAACAAGAAGGGGCCACGGATCGGAGGGGTCTGTGTGGGAAGGAGATGAGAGAGGGAAGCAGATGAATGGGACCCATAGAGTGGGAGGGAAAAGGGGGGGGGGGGGGGGTAACTGTACTTGACAGTCCCACAGGCAGTGGCGCCCACTCCCGTTTCAGGGATTGATTGGTTCTGTAATGAGCCTTTTCAAGTGTGCAGCAAACATCAGAGGGACTACTTTATCACGCCGGCAGGATGTCTGCAGTACATGCCAATTGACAGAGCCTCCAGAGGTCGCCCCACGCGGGGAACCCGGCCCACCATTGTATCGGCGCCCGTCTTGGTAGAGGATAAGATAGCATGGAATCAAACTCAATAATAGGACACCATCACACTGGATTGGCCTTCTACTCACACAAAGAGTGAACGTTTGTGGAGGCTTCTCACCCCTCCCTGCACGCCCAGGGACCCTGCACGCCCAGGGGCCCTGCACGCCCAGGGGCCCTGCACGAGGAAATGTGTTCAGGTCAAAAGTGGAAGTATTCCATGGTTTCATCCACATAGAAAGGGCGTTCTGGGTGCCCTGATTTCTTAAAAAAAGCTTCTAGAGAAGGAAAATCTGAAAACGACAGCTTGCCGTTTCTCTGAAGAATATATATACGTATATGTATATATGTATATTATATATATGTATATATGTATGTGTATTTGGATACACATTTAGATTACTCAAATGGCTCTCAGTGTGATCAGCAGTACCTTGCGTGGAAAGCCTTCAAACAGGATGTTGTCAGAGGGAAGTGGCTCCTGAGCTTAGCGTGTCACCAACAGGTTGGAACGCAGACACGGAGACAAGTTGACTTGGAAAAGCTCCATCTCTAATATCCGTAAGTAGTGTACGTGTTATGTCAACTGCAATGCCGGCGACCACAAAAACTATGAGAACTAGACTCCAAATAGACGAGACCATCAGTATCTCCTCAATACTCCAAAAGGAGCCAAGAACGTGCAGACCTTTGGGGAATGCTACAGAAGACACGCTTTGTTTAGTAACAGCCTTTTGGTTTGAAGGTGCAACATTTCAACCAGTTTATTGATTCCCCAGATGCCTACACCTGTATCCACCCGTATCCACCCGTATCCACCCGTATCCACCCGTATCCACCCGCATCCACCCGTATCCACCCGTATCTACTCGTATCCACCCGTATCCACCTGTCACCACTTGCAGACAGCAGATACTGTAGGAGCTCCAGCTGGACAGGCGGTATTCTGCTTGGCTCTCCAGTCCAGCAAGTCTGCTTCAGCCAGGTCAGGTTCTAGAAGCTGCTACATATTTCAGTTGCAGTAGGGAACCTGAGACCTGATGTTCCCCGGCACCGTAAGACATTTGAAACAACGCAAAGACAGCTAAAAGTGCCCCCCCACTTTGAAATGACAAACTTTTATACTGCAAGCAGGCCTAAAAGTACATCATACAATCAATGTGGCGAAGCTGAGTACACGTTTTGGCAGATGGCGGCTTTCAACACAACAAAGTAAAAAAACCAAATCCTGCTAGACGATCGAAACCAAAGCACGTTGTTGCAAAACTACCAACGGTGCAAAAACACAAAGAAGGAAAACAAAGAATTGAGATGAAAAATGCAAACAGAGAAAGCGTAGACGGAGCGGAAGTCAGAAGATTGTGGTTTGAGACGAGGGCGGCTGGCTGAGCTCAGCAGCGTTTGAGTCGGGGACCCGGGCCGCCGCGTTCCCTTCGCTGTCTAAGCGTTCAGCACACGTCACGCTCGAGACCACTTGGACCGCAGAGCTGGAAGTGTCGGGCTTTGGCGTGCTCTGCTCAATGCTGACATCAGAGTCGCGCGGTGTCTTAGCGCCGTCCGATTCCTCAGTCACTGGTGGCTTCTTGTTGAACTTGGGCACCTTGCAGTTCTTGTCCACTTGGCTGTACAGGTTGGCGACAGACCTCTCGATGTCGGCAAGATTCTGGAGGTTTTTGAGGATTCCTTTCAGTTCCTTCTTCCCGGTGTTGGGTTGGGAAGGGGCGGGAGGAGACTGGAGCTTGCGTTCGGAAATGGGGCGAAGCGAGGACACGGGTGGCAAAGAGGTCGGGACAAACTGGACGACCGGGCGGATTTGGTCGATAGAGGGTGAGGGTGAGGGGGGTAGAGGCGGAGGAGGTGGGGGGAAGGCTGGTTTATTGGGAGGAGAAGGAGGAGGAGAAGGAGAAGGAGGAGGAGGAGGAGAAGGAGGAGGAGAGGTTTGATGGTTAAGTTTGGGGATGTCAGGGGGTGAGGGTGGAAATGAAGGTGGATCAGGGCTCAGGGAGGACGATGGCGATGGCGATGGCGATGAGGGTGGCTGCTCCGGGAGAGGGGGCGGCGGGTTCTCTGGTGGGTCCGGTATGATCTCCACGTGGATCTGGCATGGCTGCACTGTCATGTAGCTGGAGATGCTGGAGCTGAACTTCCTGACGACAGGTGGAGTGGACCTCTGGCTGGACACGGGCCACGACTCCTCTCCCTGGGTGATGATGATGTTTGGGGGTACGTCCCTGCCAAAAGACGAAGGGTAGTCCATGATGGACAGGAGTGTGTCCGAGCTGACTTCCAGAACGTCCGTGCCGTCCTGATTCCTGACCAGGATGGGAGAAAGCGAGCCTTGGTTGTTCTGCATGAGGGCCTTCTCCAGAAGGGCCTGCTGCTCAAAGTGCCTGGCTTGCTCCCGGACTGACAGTTTGGTCTCGGTGCTGCCACTCAGAGGGAGAACATCGGAACTTTTGGATTCTCCCATGGTCGCTCGGAGGATCTGCATCTCCCAATCGGCAAGGCCCATGAGTGCTCGTCTCCTCGGTGCCTCGTAACCCCCCGCTGGAAAGCGAGCCGGCATGGTCCAGGCGCATCCTGGCCATTCGGAATGAGGCTCAGAAAAGTGGAAGTGTTTTTCAGAAGGGCTTTTCCCGCCGCCGTAGTCATCGGGGCTGCCGAGAAGACTGTTGTCGCTGTAGACCGGGTTGTGGGTGGTTAGCGGGTTGCGGTCGGAGAGGAAGGTCACGTTGCTCTCCGACTTGGGCAAGTTGACATGCAACGCTCCGTTGGCGTGGGCGGCGAGGGCACGGCGACTGGCAAAGATACTAAGGATCCTTTGATGATCAGCATCCTCAGTGACCGACCTTTTAGCCCTGTCCCAGGTGGGGTGGAGGTGAGGAAGAAGAAGAACACTTGGCATCAAGTGAAAGTGAAAGTGATGATTTAAGGGAGCTAAAAGACTGGGGGGGGGGTAAAGAAGAGGGAGGTTTGGTTCCTACGGACTATTTATTTTACTACAGCAAACAGCAGCAGGCAAACGCAGCTCTAATGTTGTTTATGTTGCTAAATAATGTAGAAAGCCTTTAAGAGTGGGTTTGGGCATCGGGTCCCGATGGATGCCAACCGGGACTAACATTCGGATTCTGGTTTTATTTTGATTCCTGGTTTCGATGGCCACTTCGCCGACCGGAAGATGAAGCCGGTGAGCACCAGCAAAGAAGAATGTTTGCCTTAACGTGATTAAAAAAAGAGCGGTGGCCTCGGCCAAACCTTTGCAACACGATGACATCGTGCGAAGGAGGACGCTCCGCCAACATGGTTGATGATTGAAATCACCGTCTCTGATGCGTCTGACGTTGTCTAAGCAGCCACAATCGGGGATGCCAGAATAATTGAGGTGTGTGTCGTGCTAACGTACGCCAGGGTTGTTACACCAGGATGCTAGCTGATGTTTGACTTTGGTGTAAACAAAGGACAGGATCAAAGTAAATATACTACTTGTCAAAAGTAAATATCTTTTGGGAAAGTGTACTTGTTTTATATTCAAGTGGAATGCTGCGATGCAGTATTTATTTACTGCTGGAAAATATCCCTGGAAGAAATTGATAGTAAAGATGATAAAAAGTTTGTCGTGAAACAACTCATGGAGAAGTTGGGTTATTTCATCCAAAAACAACTCTGGTTAGCACCCTAGTTAGCATTCTGACCATGCAAACTTTAAAAAAACAGAATGATTCCAATTCAAACGATGCCCAAGCCTATTTAAGAGTTTTCTTCCTTTACGGTACCAACCTTGAAGGAATGCCAAAGGAATGTCCAAACCAAGTTCAACTCCAAAGTCTTATCATCAAAATCTGCTTAGTGGTTTCATTGTAGCATAGCGCTAAAAGCAAGCAAAGGGTCACCTACATGACAACTATGAGGAAAGGACAAGGACAAGGACAGCTGGAATGATGAGGGCAAAGGTCACCTAGGATGCCTACAGGCTGCGGGACGAAGGCCGCCAAGTGTTAAGGGAGTGGGAGTACGTTGCATTTTGTGGTTACTTACTGCAGCCTGAATCCACAAAGACGAGGAGGACAAGAAATGGCGGCAAGGACAGAAAACGAGACAGATGGTAAGACGACCGGGGGGAGATGGTGGGAATGTCATTCCGAACAATGAGCGGGAATTGGCTGTGGCGGTCTCCGCATGGGGTGACTCAAAGGTGATGTGGCCCTAAGGCCCACGGGGGCGGTCAGCGGTGACACGCCAAGATCACTCCCCTCCGCTCACCATCGCCGTGACAGCGTGAGGTGCCAGCTCCTAAGGAGCTGACCCAAGCAGCGTTTTCTAGATTGTGTGGTCCAACAAGGCCAGACCGTGTCCTATCACGGACCCCCAGACAACTACTACAGGAGGAACCCAGCAGGAAGAGCTCTTAGGTCAACTAGCTAACAAACAAACAGAGGCTCCTGGGATAGGCTCCAGCACGCCCCGTGACCCTCGTGAGGATAAGCGGTAGCAAATGAATGAATGGATGTTGAGCCGAGTCCTAGTGTGGCGGACTTTGGACTACTTCATTGTGGTGGGGCCTTTCGGTTGAGTCGGCGGCTGAAGGAAACCCCCAAGAACGTGCAAGAGGAGATGTAAAACGGCCGTGAAAGGGGGGCGGGTGACTCACATGCTGCCGTCCCCCAGCTCTTCGTACAGGTTGGCCCCCGCGGCGCCGCCGCCCGGCGCCTTGCCTCCCGGAGGTAGCGCCATCTGAATCCGGGCCGTTTTGGCGCACTCCGCTTGGCGTCTGTGGAAAAGGATGATCATTTCCCACAGTAAAGGTTATTGGTATCAAAGCTAACATTAGATATGAATATCCATAAGTTAGCAAGAGCGTATTAATGCTAATCTGGAGGCCAAGTTGATATTGCTTAAATTTGCCTGAAATCTAATGAGCTTTCCTCCATAATAAAAAAGCTCTTTTGGCATAATGAAACATTCATCTGCTAAGCCGTCCGATGAATGGCTGGGTGTGCTATTACCCCCCCCCCCCCCACCCCCCCAGATGTGCTGTACACAGTCCATGCACTACTTCCTGTTCAAGCTGCTCATGAATAATTAAGATGAGTGCTGCTCGTGTGTGATAAATAAGCATCGTTACTTACTCTTTGAACCTGGTGGCGATGATGAGGAGGAGGCCAAGGAGGGGGGGGGGGGGGGGGGCACAAACAGAAAATGGTGTCAACACTTATGAATGGTTTCGACCCAGCATACAAAATATTTCTAGATTGATCAACTAATTGATCAACTGACATTGATCGACTTTACAGCAGAAGTCAAAAGTTGAGGTTGAACGCCAAGTTGTCCCTTTTGGGAGTCCAGTGCTAAGCGGGGAAGTATTGTTGTACTGTACTTGCATACATGTACATAATACCTCCATAAATAACATTAGCCTTAGCTAATTCAGTGATTGCGGTGCAGGAACACGGCCACAGGTATTAATGATCATCAGACACACCAGATCATTATTGATCCCAACAAGCGTGTTGATGTTCTCCATCATGGCAGCCAAACACGATTAAGCAGCGTAAAAAAGCGGCGTGGCGACCACAAGTGACTGTAGGTATTTGTTACAAATGAGCGTTAATTAATTAGCTTTCCCTCAGCATGTGCTAGCGTGAGACGGGGGGGGGGGGGGGGCGCAGTTGACAGTCGGCCCGTCTAATGAGAGCGCCACAGATGAAACCCCGGGAATCAGGGCCTTACGTGAAAGCCGATGACACGGCGTGGTACTCACTGCTTGTAGGTAACCATGACGATGAGGATGGCAGGGATGCAGCAGAGGATGATGATGATGGCCAGAGCCAGGAGGGCTCCCTCCGTGTAGCCCACAGCCTGGGCGGCCTTCTTCACGCTCGCCACCACGTCCGGCGAGCGGATCTCCAGGATCCGGCCACCTTCGCCCAGGTAGGGCTGGAACTCCTTGTTGATTTCCAGAACGTTCCCATCCAGAAATCTCAAATGAAACAGGAGAGGAGAATCACCTCTTGGACGCGTTTGCTGCCATACTTCTGATAGAAAGGAAACGAAGAGCGGGGGCGGGCGTTTGCGGGGGGTGGGGCGGGAAAAAGGGTGGCCATATTTACATGGCGTTATGGCGACGTTGCCTTGTGGCTGGCGGCTCAGATGGAAGAGGATTCTAAAGGACCTGTGCTTGATTATTCTGACAAGGGGGGGGGGGGGCACCGACATGTAAAAAAGTGCAATTCAAGACCGTCCTCAGCTGCCAACCAGCGACCTGTTTTCTCCTGATAGCAAGAAAAATGGCTTGTAAACATTTTCCCCGTGTCGCTCTGTGCGAACGCCAGCGTGGTCGAAATAAAGCGTAATCTCGCTCTGGCAGACAGACCCGGCGAACGCAATATTTGGACGTGGAGGTGTGAGTACCAGTGGAGTACCACTTGGTTGTGTTTGTGTTTCCTCACAAAGCACTCAGCTCACCTCCATCCTGCGACCCCATCTCACCTTCAACATCCCAGAGCTTCCTGGTCCCATCTACGGGGCCTCCACAAACCACTACCTGGCCCGTCTGGCGGCATCTGGATCCTGTTAAAGACTTCCTGGTCACTTCCTGGTCCCATCTACGGGGCCTCCACAAACCACTACCTGGCCCGTCTGGCGGCATCTGGATCCTGTTAAAGACTTCCTGGTCACTTCCTGGTCCCATCTACGGGGCCTCCACAAACCACTACCTGGCCCGTCTGGCGGCATCTGGATCCTCTTAAAGACTTCCTGGTCACTTCCTGGTCCCATCTACGGGGCCTCCACAAACCACTACCTGGCCCGTATGGAGGCATCTGGATCCTGTTAAAGACTTCCTGGTCACTTCCTGGTCCCATCTACAAACCAAGGACCAACTATGCGGTTTTAGCCTCCCTACGCTGGCCCGCCTGGCGGCGTCTGGATCCTGTTATAGGCTCCCTAGACTCTTTTCCAAACTCCAGGCATTAGCCACGGCCCGTCTGAGGTTGTGACGTTAGGTTGATGACCTTGGACAAAAGTAGTCCACGTTCACGCTATTAAAATTACAGCTCTAAAGGGTTTTATTTTGAAAAGTCTGTCCTGAAAGTCAAGTCAACGTGGTCCTTTTTAAAGCATGTCATATTACGTGGAGACGGCGGAATGAAAAGGACACCCTGCGCTCCAGGAGGTGTGGTCTGGGGACATACAGGAAACGCCAGGACGTACGCAGGAAGCAGTAAGAGGCGGCCATCGGTTAGAAGCTTACTTGAAGAGCTCCTGCCGTGAAATGGCCCGGTTGGTAAGCGGGTCGATAGCGTACACCATCAGGTCCGACTTGCTGTAGTCTTCCAGCTCGAAGCCGTCGCCGTGACGACGTGGTCCGATGGCCTCCACGATCACTTTGGCGCCCGGGATCTGGTCCTGGATGTGACGCTCCAGGATGCTGCCATGAAAGCAACGTCATTAGAAGCAACATTTGCCCTTCAAATGACCTCTAAGGCGAACCTGCGTGTCCCAAGAGGTGGCAAAGGAATGAAGTCATTCAGACGGGAACAAAGACACCGGATTCTAACCTCAACTGCTCATCTATCTACCAACTATCTGACTGATGGTTATTTTATGTTCTCAATGTGTCTTTTCCAGCTCATTTGATCTTTTATTCTAACAGCTAGAAATGGATTTTTGAAGCCATTCATTTAGTTTTACGTTACGTACGGGTTTCTATCAAAGCATCTTTTTTCATTCAATCTGGGACTTTATTCATCAGCTCTCATCGTGTTTTCTCCAGAACAAAATGCAGTAATACTCACGTCAGGTCTTTTGTAGCATTACAAATATTATTTATATCCAGGGTAAACCGTTTTGGTCCCAGGATTGACCCCTGGGGTATGCCGCTCGTAGCTTCTTACCCAGTTGAAAACTGCCCTCCCCCAAACACATTCCCACCTGCTCGTGGGCAAAAGCAGTGGGAGGAGGTGCGATTCATTTTGGGAGAAAACAAGCTAAGTCACATGCTGAGCAACGTAATGTTCCAGAAAACAACCTGATTGGATGAAGGTTGGATGTGGCAAATCCATTTCCTGTCCTTATTAAACACTAACCTGCTGTAATATCACATAAACGCCACGCCGCCACGCACATTTTAATCCACGGAAGGTTGCTGTTCTCCACGGACGACGCCATCATCAATGCTGCCTTACCTGATCAGTTGGTCCCTGTTCTCCTCAACCAAGGTGGGCGGGACGGTGGACACGATAACTTGCATGTCCAACGCGTTCACCACCGACACCTGTAAACCAAAAGTGAAGTATACCATGACATTACTACTCGTACATGAGTACTTTAGTGAAGTATTTTTCCATTTGCACTTGAACGGTGTTGAGGGCTTTCATGATGGTGATGATTGAACCATGGAATGGATACTGAATCCATTCCATGGTTTCATTTCAATTTCAATCATCAGCCAGCATCCCGGAATGGCCAGCAATGGAATTGTGGGGGGGGGGGTTCTACCGCGTCTGCAGCCAAATGGTCCTGGAGGACGGCGTGCCTGTTGGACACTCACCACCACTTCAGCGCCGCTGCTCAGACCCTCCCCGTAGTCGTCGGTGGCGATCACCTCAAACTTGAAGTAGGACCTGCGCATGTTTCGAAACATGATGGCTGACTTGAGGACGCCTGTGTAGGTCTCGATGACGAAGCTGTCCTGGCCCTCTGCTGTGGGGGGGATGATGAGGCGGTACGCCATGGCGCTGAAGTTGCCGGTGTCCTCATCACTAGCCTGAAATCAAACAAACACCCCCTTTACTTCACATGCAGTCTTTCCGTACGCAACAGGAAATTATACACAGGAAGTACCTGGATTGGTGGGTTGGGCTACAGGTGTAATATCCTTAAAGGCGAGGAATCATATTTGATCCTTTAAGGTGGGGGCTCACCATGGACTATGTATGCCACATTAGCAGTCATGGGGGCTACGGCTGCCAACCAGTCGGCTGAGAAAAAGACCGTTTCTCTACAAAATCCCTCCATCCGGCCATTTTATTTATTTTGGATTTTTTTGCCCGCCAAAACACAAAAAACACAACCAACCAAACAAACAAACAAAAAAGGGTATTTGTATAGTCGTATCCATGATTTGGGAATAGGTAATAAATGAGGGCTGCACGGTGGGGAGTGGTTACTGCAGGCCACACAGCCAGCTGTGATGTCACAAAGGGGCAGTTTTACCACGCCTTTTCAAAGCGAGCGTTTTGAGCCATCCCAAACTTCTTTCAGGGCTCACTTCCAAATACACGAACCTCGTGATCTGAAACCTTGGCATGGATCATCAGCCGAATCCAACATTCCGAATCCAACACCACATTTACAGGTCAGGGAAGGGAAAAGCATCGTAGCAGAAATTCCCTTATCGCAGTCGGGCCCTGAACCAGCGTACACGAGGGATGACTCGTGACTCGTACGATGACTCGCATCGCCAGTCATCAAACGTTGGGGGTGTTTTCGTAGAAGGCTTTATAGGACGAGGAGGTGAACCCATGACATGCATCGTTAGCTGCCTCGTGCTAGCAGTGGTCCTCGTGTGTTCATGTCTCATCGGGATTGTGGCCAACATTCCAAAAAGTACACGTTTCCTTGAATAAAAGAGAATATTCCCACCACAGACAGCATTTGAAATAATGTATCAAGGCGGGAAAAAGTTTGCCCTCTTATGGGGAACAGGAGCATCCAACGGAAGCAAGCCTGACTGCATGTGTGCTGGTCTCATTGAAGGAGCACCTATGAAGCCATCAGGCCGGCGCTAGAACTTGTCCACCGTGTCTTCATCACATCATCATCATCATCTAGGAGAATACATGCAACGACGCCACAGGCCGTTTCAAAGCCAAACAACATGGCCTCCGAGTGATGGAGGAGATCATGCTAATTACCCCCCCCCCACCTCCACGCAGCCGCCACACATGATGGGGGCGGGGTGTATTTCCACCTGGTTTCCCTCAGGAATACGTTTACCTCCTGCACTTGCCAACCGTCACTTAAGCAGCGTATGAGAGCATTCAAACAAAGGTGAAGCCAGGATTAGGAATGCTTCACCTGGAGAAGTAGCTTAGAATTCCTAGCCCGCCTACACTCCATTACGCCGCTCCGTCTGCTGAATGGGATGGAAAGTGAAAGCCAAGAAAATCCTTCAGACTGGCGACTGCGCCCAAACGCAGGCATCAATTTTCAGCCGTGTCGCAAGTGACATTGATAAATAGCAGCAACCCCCCCCCCCGGCTCCGTAGTGATGGAAGGGGGGAAGCGAGGGAGGCGCTCATGGAAGAGATAAAAAGTTATGAAGAAAGTTTGTGAACCAGCAGCATTCCTGGAGAGGACCTGCTGAGAGTGGCTCATCCATGGCTCCATGGCTTCCACCGGCTGCTGGGAGCGTGTGCCCGAATACAGTGCACCCTGCTGGGCCACAGTGGGTGGATCCTCCCCCTCTATACTCTGGTTCTCCTGGTAGTACTCATGTGGTAGTAGTAATGTCATGGTATTCCTGGTAGTACTCATGTGGTAGTAGTACTCTTTACTGGTAGTAATGCCATGATATTCCTGGTAGTACTCATGTACTAGTAGTATTGTCATGGTATTCCCCATAGTACTTATGTACTAGTAGTAATGTCATGGTATTCTCCATAGTACTCATGTACTAGTAGTAATGTCATGGTTTTCCCCATAGTACTCATGTACTAGTAGTAATGTCATGGTATTCCTGATAGTACTCAATTACTAGTAGTAATGCCATGGTATTGTTGATAGTACCCGTGTACTCGTAGTAATGCCATGGGATTCCTGCTAGTACTCATGTACTAGTAATAATTTCATGGTATTTCCCATAGTACTCATGTACTAGTAGTAATTCCATGGTATTCCATGAGGACTAACCATAATTTCTCCAGTCCTTCCTCCCTCCAGTCTTCAGTAAAACTAAAGTAAGTAAAAGTTATGGTACCATTGGGGTGTGGAGAAGCCAAAAGTTAGGGTTTAGAAGAAGCAGCTATGGTCCACACGTGATGTTTACTCACCACTATCTTTAGCACGGAGCTGAAGATCTTGGTGTCCTCGGTCACGCCCCCGATGTAGAGCTGCCTGGAGAAGACGGGAGGATGATCGTTCTCGTCGTTGACCTCCAGGAACACCTTGGCTGTGTTTGCTGCAAGAAGCAAGCGGCACCAACACGTACTTTACCAAATATTATATTTACCAAATATCATCATCATTTCATCCACACGACATGGGGGGGGGTCATGGGTGGCGGGGTGTCAACCTTGAGATCTACCAGCCAGTTGTCTGACATGCTAGATCCAACGTCTCCAACGTCATCACAACCACTCATCCAACACTTCATTCCCGGCACAGGAGATTTCCTTGGATGCGGAAAAGGAGGATCATGACTGCACGTCCGATTCCAGCTAGGAAAGGCTGGGAGACGGAGGGGAAGGAGACCTCATCTACTTCCATCTACTTCCATCCAATCCCATCCAATGAGATGGTCCTCCTCCATCACTGCATGGTACCTCCTCTACCTGCTCCGGACACATTTCCCCTGACAGAAGCAAGTACTAGAAAGTACGGCAAGGTACTATGTCTGGTACTGGCTGAACTCGGGTGTTACTGTAAAACCACAAGGGGGCGGAAACCACTGCTTGCTTATCTTTGGAATATTTCATATTGCAATATTACTTTCATGGGAAGAAAGTACACACAGATGCTAATGTTAGCCAAAGCCAGCTTCCCAAATAGCGGGGCAGGCCCCCCTGGGGGATGCACGGTGAACTGTCAGGGGGGGCGTGAGTGGCTTTCAATGTTAGTCAGACCCGCCAACGTGTTTCCTGACAGTCAGTGGAAGGTTTGAGGTAGAAATATATGCAGTACCGTGTGTACTGTGTGTACTTGGAGGGTTGACCTAGTTGTCATGTTGGCACGGTTCATTGCACATGCCAAAGTGGAGCAAAGACACGTTGCGCAATACTCAGTGGGTGTGGCCATCATTTGGGGAATGGTTTTGGAGGTCCAACTGAAGGCCCAAAAAAGGCCAGCATTGTTAGTCCGGTCTCTGGGCGTCGGGTCCGGCGAAGGCCACTTTGCGCTACGTTGATATAGCCGGGTGTACGGGATGTTCCCAACCCACCATCAGAAACCCACGGGACCGCTTTGACCGGGCTAGTTGTAGAACACCCGGATCAGCGCCCCCTCAGGCTCCTCTGGGAAAGAGACCAAGTCCTGCATGTGGAAATGTTTCACTAGTTTCCATAAAGAAAGGGAGGAAGTGTTTTGTAAAAGAACGACCACAACAGGATTGGTATCCTTGCAATACTAGCTAAACCAGTACAAGTACTTTTTGACAGAGAACACAAAGTCAGCAAAAACATCCCCATTGTACTTTGGATCGTATCTTGCTCCCGTATCGTGCTCCGCCATTGATTGTTCAACCACACTTCATGACCAAGTGTACCTGTGGATTAGTACTCATGAAATACCATGACATTACTACTGGTACACAAGTACTATCAGGAATAGCAGGACATTGCTACTAGTACATGAGTACTATCAGGAATAGCAGGACATTGCTACTAGTACATGAGTACTATCAGGAATAGCAGGCCATTACTACGAGTACATGAGTACTACCTGGAATACCATGACATTACTACTAGTACGTGAGTACTACCAGGAATACCATGACATTACTACTGGTACACAAGTACTATCAGGAATAGCAGGATATTGCTACTAGTACTTGAGTACTATCAGGAATAGCAGGCCATTACTACTAGTACATGAGTACTACCTGGAATACCATGACATTACTACTAGTACATGAGTACTACCAGGAAGACTATGACATTACTACTAGTACATGAGTACTACCAGGAATACCATGACATTACTACTGGTACATGAGTACTACCAGGAATACCATGACATTAATACTAGTACATGAGTACTACCAGGAATACCATGACATTAATACTAGTACATGAGTACTACCAGGAATACCATGACATTACTACTAGTATGTGAGTACTACCAGGAATACCATGCCATTACTACTAGTACATGAGTACTACCAGGAATACCATGATATTACTACTAGTACGTGAGTACTACCAGGAATACCATGACATTACTACTAGAACATGAGTACTACCAGGAGAAGCAGAAGATAGAGGGGAGGTCGTCACCTGCAGTGGCCCAGCAAGGTGCCCTGTATTGGGGCACATGCTCCCAGGAGCCAGGGTGACACCATGGAGGTCTCTGGTAAAGGTTGTGTACTTTTTGGAGTTTCAGGAGGCTGTTAAGGTTTTTGGTGTGTTGGATGTTTTTGATGTATTGTATTGTTTTGGCTGTTAAGGACGCAGGCAGGGCAAAAAAGGAGCACTTGATTTGCTGACCTGCACGGCACGGGTAATATGGCCTCATTGGAGCGTTGCTTTAAATGATTGGTCATCAGAACTACTTTTATCGTGATTAGATTTCATCGGCATTTCATGTTTGAAATGAAATAACAGCCCATCAAGAGTATCAATAAGAAAAGGTATTGATAACGCTGAGCGCCATTTTCCATCGCCAGGAACGCCAACGTCAGCCAGCAGCTAGCGGGCATAATCCCCGGATTTGATATCAGACGGACTTCCACACTGGACAGAAGCGAGCCAGGCGTGTTCCTTACTTTTGGAAGGCGCACGCAGGTTGGACATGACGAGCAGCAGCGAGTCGGCCTGGACCCTCAGGACGTAGCTGGTCACGTTTTCAAAGTCCAGCGCCTTGGCGGTGGAGATGACGCCTGTTCTGTTGTTCACACCAAAATGACCTGGAAGGAAAGAAGCGCGGAGCGTGATGTGGATGGAAAGCGACCAACACCAAAGCAGGCGGTAAAAACAGCACGGAAAACAGGCTGGAAAAAGAAGAAAAGTGGAAAGGGATAGGAAAGGAATACATCTGGTGCTGACATTAGCTCCCAGCAACACAGGAAGGCCCACCTCGGCCACCTTCTTCATGAAGACAGCTAGCAACCACGTTTGCCGTACAGACCAACTTCCACGGTGTAGTACTGTACCATATGTAGTATTTGATGATCCGGAAGGAGGCCCCAGTTTTGCTTTGAGAAGACAGTGGAACGCTGCCTTCACGGTCATATTCCTTTGAACGTCTCCTTCCTGTTTAGGTAAAGTCCCACCTGGGGGGCGGAGCCGGGCTCTCAGGGACTAATTACCTTGCCAAGCCGTCTGTGTTTGCAAAGATGCAAAGGACGGAGAATACTTCAGCTTGGTGGTGCGTTTGAGTGCTGACACTAAGTTGGGGCCATCTGGTACTCAGCATGGTGGTGGTGGCTCTGCATGAGGGGCGGGGGCACTGGACAGGTACACGTACACTTTTTCTCTTGGATGAAAATGCATTTTAAAAGAAGTCGTTTGCAATTAGTGTGAGACATGAGGTGAAAAAAAGGCAGCCAATGAATGCACGTCCCGGGACGCACCCATTGGCTAGTCGCTAGCCGCTGTGGTGTGTGAGGTGTCACTACGCCAGTAAGGTAGTTCTTGGGTGGAACAATGTTGATAGGAATAATAATACCAATGTGCCATGACTAGTTTGCTGTTGGACGCTGGTACTTGGGTATTTAGAACAAAAAGGTAATGTATAAAATATGTAATGTTTATAATGTGAAGGTGCGTTTGTCGGGGAGGGCCTGGGAGCAAAGAATGAAGTATTAGCCACCACATCAATCAAAAGTCACCTAAATCGTTTCCTGCCACGATGGAGTAGTAGATGGTCTGGTTGATGGCGGCAGCTAGAATGCTCCCCAGGGGCGTGCCCACCGGCGCCAGCTCACTGACGGGAGGAAACCTGGAGGGTTGGTGAGGAGACAGAAACCACATTGAGATGCTCAGCACATTCAAACATTGAGGGAGGGGGGGGGGGGGGTGCAACGCATATTACTTTTACATGAACGCATGTCAGTAACTGGATATTTTCTGTGTAGGAGGAAGAAGTACCAATGGCATCACGTATTACGCTAGTATTGGGATTTTCATGATGAGTTTGCTCCAAATGTCCCACCTGGTGGTTGGCCTTTTCCTTCCAAGGGTGGGGAAGTACTCAAACTACCATTTTATTGTCGACAACACTTGTGCTAAACACCAACATCACCGCATTCCTCTTCCAAATCAATAGGAGGATTTCAGCGCTAAAAGCCGGTTTCCCTCCTCGATGGCGCTAATGGCGAGGCAGCTGCTGGCGTGTGTAATCAAAGTCAGCTGGCGTGGTCGTGGTCGCTCGCAACCCAAATTACAGCTGCCATCAATAGGGGGGCCGCGGCGTCTCGCTGCGGCGCCTTGAGTGCTGATTTCACGCCATCACGTCGTCTGGCTTTGACATCTTCTTGTGCCGCCGTGATGATCTGCAACCGCTTTTGTGTTCCGCCACTTCCTTCTGAAAAGGCCAACCATCCCAGGTGAGTTCTCAACGTGCTGGAGGTAAGTGGCGTCAGGCGAGCGTTTCCGTACTTAGCTGAGCAGACACGGAATGAATGCTAACAGAGAACGTCTTCTGGAGTTTGCCTTCAGGGTTGATTGGTGTTTTCCAGGCTTGGCAGGAAGTTCACGCAGGTTTGACTCCCACTGAGTGCAACAAGCAGCGTTATCTTTGAGGCCTTTCGCCTTCGCTTGGGACACTCAAGCCAGAAGAAACATCTAATCGTGAACGTGGTATTCTACATTGGCCATGAGGTCCTTCTGCCGATGACGCTGGACCTCGTTGGCGAACGTTTGGCTTTAAGTCGGGAACGTACCGCGTTGGCCACTGTTTTGGTTGGCTGCGATTAGACGACTGACTGACCCTCAGGTTGGCAGGCGTGTTCACCAAGTTTGAGAAGAAAAGGGTGAGCAAAGTTCTCCAGCATCCATCCTTCCCGGAGCCAAGCACTCCACAAGGACGCGGCCGTGAGGAATTGTGTAAAAGATGAGTGGTTGGCGGACGATAAAGCCCAGCATTTGGATGACGAGGCGGTCGGACATTGGCATGTGAATAATGTTTGGATAACACAAATCACTTCGCTTCAATTTCCCGCTCCGTGCACGACTGAATAATTGCCGCCATCATGGCGTCCAGGGCCAGGAAGTCATGGCTACGCCACCTTGGTGATGGGAACGCTTTGTAGTAATGTGGCCTTCACGACAGGAAATGACATGTTTGGATGGTTAGCAGCTGGTTGGCAGGATAAGGAAGGATGGATGGATGGATGGATGGATGGAAGGATGGATGGATGGAAGGATGAATAGGTAGGTTGATAGGTAGGTTGGTAGGTAGGTAGGTAGGTAGGTAGGTTGATAGGTAGGTAGGTAGGTAGGTTAATAAGTAGGTAGGTAGGTAGGTAGGTTGGTAGGTAGGTTAATAAGTAGGTAGGTAGGTAGGTAGGTTAATAAGTAGGTAGGTAGGTAGGTAGGTAGGTAGGTTAATAAGTAGGTAGGTAGGTAGGTAGGTTGGTAGGTAGGTTAATAAGTAGGTAGGTAGGTAGGTAGGTAGGTTAATAAGTAGGTAGGTAGGTAGGTAGGTAGGTAGGTAGGTTGGTAGGTAGGTTAATAAGTAGGTAGGTAGGTAGGTAGGTAGGTAGGTAGGTAGGTAGGTAGGTAGGTAGGTAGGTAGGTAGGTTAATAAGTAGGTAGGTAGGTAGGTAGGTTGGTAGGTAGGTTAATAAGTAGGTAGGTAGGTAGGTAGGTAGGTAGGTTAATAAGTAGGTAGGTAGGTAGGTAGGTAGGTAGGTTAATAAGTAGGTAGGTAGGTAGGTAGGTTAATAAGTAGGTAGGTAGGTAGTTAGGTAGGTAGGTTAATAAGTAGGTAGGTAGGTAGTTAGGTAGGTAGGTTGGTAGGTTGATAGGTAGGTAGGTAAGTTAATAAGTAGGTAGGTAGGTAGGTAGGTAGGTAGGTAGGTAGGTAGGTAGGTAGGTAGGTTAATAAGTAGGTAGGTAGGTAGGTAGGTAGGTTAATAAGTAGGTAGGTAGGTAGGTAGTTAGGTAGGTAGGTTAATAAGTAGGTAGGTAGGTAGATTAATAAGTAGGTAGGTAGGTAGGTAGGTAGGTTAATAAGTAGGTAGGTAGGTAGGTAGGTTGATAGGTAGGTAGGTAGGTAGGTAGGTAGGTAGGTTAATAAGTAGGTAGGTACCAAAACAGAAATACAAAAATGAAAATCCCAAATAAAAGTAATGAGTAGAAATAAATTGATGATGCAATAACGTAGTGTTTTGGTTAGAAACAAGAGGATGATGCTAACCAAGACACGTCAGTAAAGTGACACATCAGAAGCCCTCCCACGTGTCGCCAGGTGGGCGGAGCCACAGGAGAAGGTGAATAAGATTTAACAGCAACAGTCACAAAGTCACTTTTCATTTCTTTCATATTCAGATGAGTCAAATAAAAAGCTGCGGGGTGGGGTGGGGGGTGGGGGGGTTGGGGGGGGACGTCTACAGCGGAGAGTCCTGGTGTCAACATGAGAAGGAACGGCACGCACGTCAGCGTGCCGCCTCGGGCCCGACGGCGGTGTGACACTTACGAGACGAGGCGGAGGCGTATAAAGCTCGCCGTGCGCCGAGGGGGGGGCGTTGCCGTGTCAACCCCTCTTTGCTTGGGCGCCTGGCGTTGAACGAGGCTGGCTGTGAAGTGTGGGGTGAACCGGCAGACATATGCTAGCTAGCACCTTCAAGTCATTAGCAGGCAGGATGGCGATGCTAGCAGGCAGCGTCTAGTCGCTATTAGCTTAGTTTGCTCCCGCCTGGAAGAGATGAACGCCATCAACGCCGTCAGAGAACGAAGTTAAACGGCTTCACCGACACACAAACCAACAAAGACCAGGCCGCTTTGGGTGCTCCAAATCCAAACAAATGGAAGACCAGGATAAAACTGGGCTTGACTTCAGAGGTTTTACTGTCTTTGGTGGCTTTGGGGTCCCTGATAGGATTCATCTACTTAGCTTAAACATCTTATTTATTCATTGGAATATTCATGTTTGCTATGGGATATATGTTACCTTATATGTACTACTACATATATATATATATATGTTATGTGATATTTGTTACCTTATATGTACTACTACATATATATATTTATATATATATATATGTTATGTGATATTTGTTACCTTATATGTACTACTACATACATATATATTTATATATACACGTTACGTCATATATGTTACCTTATATGTACTACTACATATATATATTTATATATACACGTTACGTCATATATGTTACCTTATATGTACTACTACATATATATATTTATATATACACGTTACGTCATATATGTTACCTTATATGTACTACTACATATATATATATTTATATATATATATGTTATGTGATATTTGTTACCTTATATGTACTACTACATATATATTTATATATACACACGTTACGTGATATATGTTACCTTATATGTACTACTACATACGTATATATTTATATATACACGTTACGTCATATATGTTACCTTATATGTACTACTACATACATATATATATTTATATATACACGTTACGTCATATATGTTACCTTATATGTACTACTACATATATATTTATATATACACGTTACGTGATATGTTACCTTATATGTACTACTACATATATATTTATATATACACGTTACGTGATATATGTTACCTTATATGTACTAGTATATATATATTTATATATACACGTTATGTGATATATGTTACCTTATATGTACTACTACATATATATTTATATATACACGTTACGTGATATATGTTACCTTATATGTACTACTACATATATATTTATATATACACGTTATGTGATATATGTTACCTTATATGTACTAGTATATATATATTTATATATACACGTTATGTGATATATGTTACCTTATATGTACTAGTATATATATATTTATATATACACGTTATGTGATATATGTTACCTTATATGTACTAGTATATATATATTTATATATATATATGTTATGTGTCTCGTCCACCGCCATGTTTACCCGATATGACCCCGATGACGTCACGTGCGGACAATGGAACATTGTCAAAGATAATTCCAAACCAAGCTGGTGACCCACGTCACGTCACGTTGTGTGGCGTGGTAGCGCTAGCTATACGTGCTATATGTCGCGATGTCCGGGGAAAAAGGCATTCCCATATCACTGAAGACATTTTCAAAGGTGCGTGAAAAGAGGACTGCATCTGGAATAGAACCCCCCAAGGTGGAGCAAGGCAGCAGAGAAGAACACATTCACCGTGCAGCCTGGCGGCGTGTTAGCGCCCACATGACATCACATCATCATTACCGTGCGCCGAGCAGAGGCCACGCGGCCAGCTCATGGCGGAGACGGAGCCGCCAGCGTGACATCACACTAAACAAATGGAGCAGCCGGCGTCTCTCACTGCGGACTAAATCATCTCGCCACCAACACCTGGAGGGCGGGCCCACGGGGGGACGTTACTCTCCCGTCTAACGAGCTGGTCCTGCAGCAGGCGTCACCAGCACACAGATCACACACATGCATTTATAGATATTTATAGCAGATATTTACACCAGATATTTATAGCAGATATTTGTATCGGATATTTATAGCAGATATTTACACCAGATATTTATAGCAGATATTTGTATCGGATATTTATAGCAGATATTTACACCAGATATTTATAGCAGATATTTATAGCAGATATTTATAGCAGATATTTATAGCAGATATTTACACCAGATATTTATATCAGATATTTATATCAGATATTTATATCAGATATTTATATCAGATATTTATATCAGATATTTATAGCAGATATTTTTATCAGATATTTATATCAGATATTTATATCAGATATTTATATCAGATATTTATATCAGATATTTATAGCAGATATTTTTATCAGATATTTATATCAGATATTTATATCAGATATTTATATCAGATATTTATATCAGATATTTATAGCAGATATTTTTATCAGATATTTATATCAGATATTTATATCAGATATTTATATCAGATATTTACACCAGATATTTATATCAGATATTTATATCAGATATTTATATCAGATATGTATATCAGATATTTATATCTGATATTTATATCAGATATTTATATCAGATATTTACAGCAGATATTTACATCAGATATTGATATCAGATATTTATATCGGATATTTATATCAGATATTGATATCAGATATTGATATCAGATATTGATATCAGATATTTATATCAGATATTTATATCAGATATTTATATCAGATATTGATATCAGATATTGATATCAGATATTGATATCCAAGAATGTTTCTCAGCAGTTGATGATCATCAACATGGCGTCATGTTGTATTTCTTTCCTTCCATTTCTACCCATCAACACATCTTTCTCCTTTTTGTGCCAAAGAAAAGCCGTTAGCATGAGGGAGCTAACGATGCAAACAATGGGACAAAGCTAATTTGCCTCTAAAGCCTCCTGCTAAAGCCCCGCCAAGGTTTTCCCTCCATGCTGTGGGCGGGTACTAACGGCCACATGGAGTATTTGGCCTTATTGTAAACCACCTCCTTCCAGACAGTTGCCATAGCAACAGGACTCCAGGAGTGTGGAGAAATGGAGTAGCTGTACTGCGATGTTTGGCTAACATGCATGTTAGCATAGCAACATGGCTGCTGTCATACAAGCGTGTACTGGCCCGACATTCTTCGTAGCGCAATACTGCCACCTAGCGGCGTGTTATAAGTACTACCAGCATGGAGTGTATCTGTGTCAGGTTTATTGAGCGTTAAATTAGCATGTCATTAGCATTAGCATGGTAAAATGCATTATGAATACATGCTGCCTGTTGCTGGTTAAAGTGCTAAAGTGCAACTTGGGGTTTTGTGTCATAACATTCCATCCCAGGCCCATCCCAGGCTGGGACCAACATGGATGCTTCGTCAAGGAACCCGTGGCCGACGGTCCTTTCAAACACTTCCACTGAAGACGATTAACAGACCAAAAAGGCCTCATTAGGCTCGTTTTATTCCTTCTTTTCATCATCAGTGATGAGACGTGGATCTGGCGGAATACTACGGACACGGACAAGAACACGGACACGGACACGGACACGGACACGCAGGGACGTGGTGCAACGTGAACCGTGGGGGCAAATAAGATCCCCTTCCACCCAAACCACAGACGAGAACCTGCAGACACGCTTGTACGTGCAGGAAGGAACCTGATCTCCAGCGGTGGGGAGGAAATGAGGGGCTCCAATTGGACAGCACGGGGAAATAAAAGGAAGCGGCAGACAAAAGGAACGCCATGCGGATGGCTTAAGGCGGAGCGGAGGTAAGGAGAGCAAAATGACTTCCTCACAGGATAATAAACAATAAACATAAATCCATTTCACACTTCCTAGACTGATTACTGGTTAGACCACGCCCACGTGTGGTTTATGCCCCGCCCATCCCAAGTCCAGCTATGGATAATAATGGTGGAGATGGGTGGGCGGATCCAGCGGCGTCCTCGCCCATCGCTGATTAGGCTGCTATTATTGTGATGATTATGATTGATAATTACTGCGCTAAGGAGATGCTGGACCTGTTTAGACCTGGAGCTGTTTACATAAACAACATGCTGCTTTGTGCCAAAAGGTCCCAATCCAATGTCAAATTCCATCGGAAGCCCGGCCAGAAATCATCAAGTCAGCCGAAGCCCAGCAGAGCCGTGATGACAGCGAGCATCATCATTCCACTTTAGACCAGCGTCACGTCCCGGAGACCTCGGTGCTGGTGGGCGGGCCAACTTCGCCATCAAGTCCTCCGGGGGCTGATGGGAATGACGCCTCAGGTGGCGTCCCAGCTAGAGCAGCACTGGCTCATAACGAGAGTTCTTCAAAGGCGCCTCAGCTGGAGTGTTAATAATCCATGTGTGTTCATTAGACATCACTCGCTGCAACCAGCCCTGCCTTGGACACACGCCGCCATTGTGGCCGCCGTCATGGCCGCCGTCATGGCCGCCGTCATGGCCGCCGTCAGCGTCTTTGAGAAATATAGACATTGCTTCCTCTCTCTGACGCTTTCTTGAATCAACACCATCTCGTTAAAGGAGCTTGGCAAATAGCTAGCGCTACCTAGCATCCATCAGACAAACACATCCTGCTTCACGAACACACGTCGCACTCGGACACAAAGGAACCGTTCCCCCAAAATACCCTTCAAGTACAAACCATTCCGGCAGGGAATGACTTGACTTGATGATGACTCATCTCAGCCTTGCAGTTCCACAGGCTGACCTATTCTGTTCCCTCGAGGAAGCCGGGACGCAGCAGCAGGGGGCGCCGTTGAGCCCATTTACAGTCAGGAGGCCCTTAATGTTGATACGGGACGATACAAGATGATACAGGGCGATGCTGGACAATCCCGGACGATACAGGACGATAAAGGGATGTCACCAGACGACACACAAGATTGGCTCTACAAGAACCAATGGAAGAATATCTGCAATATTTGCTTCATTTCCACTACGTTACACTCCTCCACACTCTGTGTGTACTATGCTACAGCCCCGCCTCCACCCACCCTGCCAAAGGGGCTGGGATCAATGCACAGAGTGATCCCTCCTCCTGGCGAGATCTGGAGGCTGTAAAAATCATCCTTTTCGTTCCTCCTGATTCAGGAATTGGTCATCATCCCAGGACTCGGGCCCACCTCGCCACGTCTTGATCTGGCGAGGTGGGGCGACACGCCCACAAACGAGTGCTGGCGACCACGAGATGTCGGTTATCTCTGTCAGTTAGATCTACACGCGCTTCCAAACTCTGTTGGGGTGAAGGTCTGCATGATCTTGACCTCATGACAACATCGCTTCTTTTGCTGCTGTGTTGCGGAGTATACTTTCTCATGCACTCCGATTCATGATTCCAGAGAGGCTGAGTGAGACGGAATTAGACATCAGTCAATCGTCACCTGTACTCCTCCTGGGTGAAGATGGGGATGCGGGAGGGCTGCAGGACAGTGATCTCCACCACGGTGCTGTTGGTCTTCACGGGCTCGCCCGCGTCGAAGGCAATGACAAACAACTGCAGGGGGGGGGGGGGGGGGGGGGAGAAAGGGAACATGTGACACACTATAAGCCAGAACAAGGACGACCTCCCTCACCTTAAAGGTAAGACTGGGCTCCTCGTTCAGGTTGACTTTGGTGATGACTCTTCCTGTTTGCTCCTCCACGTCAAATATGCTGCCGCTGTACGGGGATCTGACCTGGTCCACCCTGTAGGCCACTGAACTGGCTGGGGTGCCCTGGAGAACAAGCACCACAAGGACACATGGTAAAGAAAGCAAAACCACACTTCCATCTTCACGTTTAAAAATAGATATCGGTTATCGGTGTGATATCGGCCCGGAGAAGTATCGGTAGTATATGATAGTATCGGTTCGAACAAACGATATCATGCATCTCTACAGTTTCTCGCCTTGACTCACGTATGACGAGATGTTGCTTAAACGTTGGCGTGTGGTTTCACGGTGGTGGTTTGACCCTGGAACTGACAAATGATGTTGCATTTTATGTTGTTATGTTATTGCTTTCTATTGGGGGGGGGGGGGGGGGGTGGGTAGACCCTTATGAAATTGGACCCTCCCGGCTCCACAATAAAGCACTTTAGCAGGAGCCGGACTTGAACTTTCATTAAGATGAATCCCACCTCCTCCATCATCTTTATCGCTCCTCTTCCAGCGCCTCCTTCCCAAACAGCCTTGGCTTCCTGGGATTTTCATATTTCTCTTTCATTTGCTTTTTTGTCAGCTCGGCTTGTGAGCTGCGTGTGTTGCCAAGGGGACCGCTGGACACCCAGGAGCTAAAACTGAAGCCTGAGGACGTGATCGGTCTTCACGCCTTCAGTGTCGTTCTCGAAGGGGACGTGCAGGACAAATACACAGAAAATACCAGATGAAATACGTGGAGTCAAATCATTGACTACACGGGCAGTTGGGGGGTGTGGCCAAACTGTGGGTGCGGACGGGTGCCTGGCTCGGTGGAACCGTACGGTCCAGGTCAGGACCGACGGATGGATGTTGGCGGCAACATTGAGAGATGATGGGAACAAAAAACAACGTGTATAAAATATTATTGTGTAATATTGTTTCCACGCCAGCTCAGGGGAAGTTATGACAGGCGGGAGGAAAAGGAGCGTTTGATTCGATCACCCACACAGCCACAGAGTTTTTTAAATGATGGGTTATCATAGCTATTTTTATGTTATCAGTTTGCCGTCATAAATATTCTTCTTCTTCTTATTATTATTATTATTGCTATATTGGTAACTATTGGACTATCTATATAAGTATATAAATAAATAAATAAATAAAATATAAATAAAATAATAATCTATATAACTATAAGAGCTACACACGGATGGGGAGAACATGCAAACTTCACACTGAGATCAGAGCCAGGTTTCCCGACTGGGGGGCCAACTAGCACACCCTGTGGCCCCCATTTAATAAGACATTTATGAAGTTCATTCCAATTTGATTTCATGAATGGCATATTTCCATAAATATTTCAAGTTGTATTAAGTTCTTTTATTCTCTCCCGTTTCATCCGCCGTACTTTCCCTCACTTGGATTTTTATAGCCTGGCTCTGCTTTGCAGTACAATACTTCAGAGATGCACAGTATATGTAGCAGTAGTACTACTAGTAGTAGTAGTACAAATAGCAAGGGTGCATGTTATACTGCAGTAAAGAAAGACATCATCCTGAAGAAAGAGCGTAAATAGAGCAGTGAGAGTAGCGAGTGTTGGTCTCCATGGTAACCTCATCCAGCGTGATGAAGCACTCAACAAAATCACAGCAGAGCTTTTGGAAATCTCCCCATCGTCCTGAGCGGGAATTCTCTTCTTCCTCCGCGGCGTGAGAGGACTAGAAGATGCTGGGATGGAGATGTGGAGCACGTGGTGTGATACATTCGCCTCTGACGGACACGCCTGTCGATAAAAGGCTTCGAGCCTCGGGTCAATAAGAGACCGGGTTAGTCCACTCCTGTTTGGAAATCGATGAGCGACGTCAGTCAAAGCTCGCCCTCCCAGACGCTCGATGTTTACCTCCGCTGAGGAAGCTTGTCTTTGTCTGGAACGATCTGGGGAAGTTCTCAACACCACAACGGGAATGATGGCAGCAGCTGTGTAGAAGATGCTTGGCTAGCTTCCAGGCATGCTAATGCGCCCCATCCCTTGCGTGTTGCGTGTGGGGAGACGTTCCTTGTTCCTTGTTCTGTCATTTTGGATGAAAGTTGAAAGGAACTGTCCAGAAGTTTCCCTCAACAGCGTTCAAGACGTTGTTGCCGTTCCTGTCCAATTAAAAGATGGCGGAGCGCCTGCTGGGAGGAGCTAGATGAGGAAGCTGGGAAGAAGGAAGTCTGGGCTTCCCTGCTGCCCCCGTGACCCGACCTCGGATAAGCGTAGGAAGGTGGATGGATGTAGGAAAGAGATCCACTTGCATATGAATGAGAAATGAGGAATGAGCGGGATGCAAACGTGCAAAGCCAACCTGGTGGGAAGGCCCAGCAGGCCAACCAAAGGCCATGACAGCCCGCCTCCATCGCTCGCTGTCGGCGAGGAACACGCCCACCCCCATGGTGAGGAACACGCCCACCCCCATGGTGAGGAACACACCCACCCCCATGGTGAGGAACACACCCACCCCCATGGTGAGGAACATGCCCACCCCAAGCAGGGAGACCAAGGTGTGCGGCGTACAGAATATTGAAGGTAAGAATATTGCGGTGAAAAGACGGGAGTTACAAGGAACGCCATTGGAAGAAAACAAGGCGGGACATTGAAGAGTTGACGTCACATGACATTTTCTCGTCTGCTAACTTTGCTGCTTGAATGAGTGGAAAAATAGAGCAAGTCATTACTTCTCCTCCCGCGAGATCCTCCTGGGACAGCAGAGTGGAGATAAAAGTACGTTGATGTGAAATATGGTGGAGCATGACGAGGATGACGAGGATGACGAGGATGATGAGCATGACGAGGATGACGAGGATGACGAGGATGACGAAGATGACGAGGCCAAAGGCTGGTGACTCACACAAGTCACACGCTGCAATCAGAGGCGCTGAGGTGGAATGAAAGCGCACGCAGAGCACACACAAATGAAAGCTTGGAGCTTGGAGAACTTAGGAGAGCATGCCGTGCAAGAACAAATGAAAGCGTCTGATGTTGAGAGAGGGACGTGGAGCGAGGAAGGAGATGTCACCGTGTGATCTGGATGTTTGCCTTCAAACCCGCCTTCATTAAAAAGCAGACGTAGAATCACAGCCTGCTTTCCCGGGCTTGGAAAGACATCCCACACGTGCCGAATCTTTGACTCAGGATTTCACTCACGCAAACATCCATGGTTCGATTACCAGCCCAGCCTCTAAAAGCAAACAAGCTCCAGGGTCTCTATCCGCGGTGTGGGGGTCGACAGTGAACATCCATACTGCTGACATCGGCCCTTGCTGGGACATCCATGGTCATTTGGAAATATCCCTACTTTGGCCAGACGAGGTCCTGTTTGGCTGTTGGAACCATCACCAATGTGTTCCGTGTGTTGTAAAGATATAAAAAGAGGTAAAAAGAGGCAGCCAATGAATGCACATCCTGAATGCACGCCCCCATTGGGCCCAGAAAGGCGGCTATTCAAAGAGCTCCAAAACGTCCAGCAAGGTTTTCTATCCCTGCTGTTAGCATGTAGCAACAGCTACATTGATGCTAACATGTCATACTTGAGTATTTTAGTAGAACTTCCTTCCTGGGTGCATTGATGTCACATAGCAACATAGAAAGGAAGGCTACACCTAGCCTCGTCGCTAGCCGGCTAGTCGCTAGCCGCCGCGGTGTGGCGAGGTGTCACTACGCCAGTAAGGTAGTTCTTGGGTGGAACCACACCTGCATGAGCTAAGGGTCACCATGGAGACGATATCAGTCCAGCTTACCAATAGTAACAATGAAGACACGAATCTGAAGTTGATATGAATAATAATAATAATAACAATGTGCTTCATATGCAGCAAAATAGGCTGAATATGGTCAGGATCTTCTTGGCTGTTTTGAGATCATCAGAGACCACATAAGAGAGACCTGTCTCCATAGTCCAGTGTGACGTCAATATTTCTGTCCTAATTATGGTATGTATGTTTTGACTGACACACGCCAGGCGACTCACAGTCTGGAAGATAAACAAGCAGAACGTATCCCACCTGGCATCCTCTAATGTTTGTAATGTAACGTGTACGTACTGTAACACATTCAGCATCCATAGAAGGACGTTACATCAGATGGAGTTACTCACTGGGGGGTCCTGGTCCTCTGCAAACACAGTAGTGATGAACGTTCCCTTCTCTGCATTGGGGGCCACCATGCCTCTGTACAGGACTTGGCTGAACACCGGAGAGTAGTCGTTCATGTCCTACAAATAAGGAGACAGGAAGTAAACGTAGGCGCCATCGCATCACATGGTTGAGGGCAGGCCAGATGGAGGAGAAGATGCTAGCAATGGGCTGCAGGGTTGGCCTGATGGAGCTTCTCAGCAGCTGGACAGGACAAACCGGGAGGTGTTCTTACTTCATGATCTGGAGATGTTCACCAAGCGTACTTGGATACGTCACTGCATAGCCACCGTTACCCAGGAAACAGAAACAGATCGACCCCCCCCCCCCCCCCCCCCCCGGCATGTCAGGAAGTTCTCACCGTGATGCGGACCGTGACGGTAGCTTGTCCCGGCGGCGTGACGCCTCCCTGGTCCACAGCTTCCACCTGGAAGGTGTAAGAGGCCCCCCCGACTCCCATCGCCGCCAGGTCCTCGAAGTCCAGAGTCTGCAGCACCGTCAGGTCTCCCGTGATGGCGTTCAAGGAAAACAGCTGGCGGGCGGATTCCGACTTGATCCGGTAGGTGACGTTGGAGAAGAGGTCTGCATCCACAGCCTGAGGAGAGAGCAGCCGTCATGCGGCGCCAGATTGTCCCGTCTCGCTAGTCCACTTTGTTCCTGCAGAGGAAGTGTTGAGTCACGGTCGGAACGACACATCTACCCCCCCCAGGGATTGGATCCGGGCTTCTCTTCCCACTCAGAAATGCCTGCCAGCAGTCGGACAAGATGGATGCATGTGGCCTGACACGACATGCCGGACTCGGAGACCGTCACAATGTAGCACGGGAGGAACCCACGAGCGACCTGGATGGCGTCCGTCAAGCCACCTAGCGACCAGATCACATCGCTTGTATTCCAACATGTTTGGACTAGGAGACCACGTCTACCAGCCAGCAGCTGTCCTTCATTCAGGGGAGGGGGGGGGGGGGGGGGGGACCTTGTGGGGCAGGAAGTGTAAGGAAGAGCTGCATGCATATGAGCCATAGCGTTCCATTACAGACACCCTACAAATGAATACGGATGCTTGGGGGGGGGGGGGCTGTGCTACTCAATTATTAATACACTCAGACCATCTTACAGCTCATATCTCATATTAAAGCATATTGGCTCATGGGACCAAATCCCAACTTTAGAAGGCATACATTATTTGCAATAACAGCTTCCAACGTCTTCCTGTAAACTTCATTCTAGCTTGCCGT
This sequence comes from Doryrhamphus excisus, assembly GCF_030265055.1. NCBI lineage: Eukaryota > Metazoa > Chordata > Actinopteri > Syngnathiformes > Syngnathidae > Doryrhamphus > Doryrhamphus excisus. Next base: position 318,014 of record NC_080485.1, read on the forward strand.
CCACTAATCTACCCTGAGCCTCCACACCACCTTCTACATGACCTTCTACACGACCTTCTACTCGCTTCTACACAACCTTCTACTCGCTTCTACACGACCTTCTACCTGCTTCTACACGACCTTCTACTCGCTTCTACACGACCTTCTACTCGCTTCTACACGACCTTCTACCTGCTTCTACACAACCTTCTACCTGCTTCTACACGACCTTCTACCTGCTTCTACATGACCTTCTACTCGCTTCCACACGACCTTTTACCCACTTCTTCACGACCTTCTACCTGCTTCTACATGACCTTCTACTCGCTTCTACACGACCTTCTACTCGCTTCTACACGACCTTCTACCTGCTTCTACACAACCTTCTACCTGCTTCTACACGACCTTCTACCTGCTTCTACATGACCTTCTACTCGCTTCCACACGACCTTTTACCCACTTCTTCACGACCTTCTACCTGCTTCTACATGACCTTCTACTCGCTTCTACACGACCTTTTACCCACTTCTACACGACCTTCTACCTGCTTCTACACGACCTTCTACCTGCTTCTACACGACCTTCTACCTGCTTCTACATGACCTTCTACTCGCTTCCACACGACCTTTTACCCACTTCTTCACGACCTTCTACCTGCTTCTACATGACCTTCTACTCGCTTCTACACGACCTTTTACCCACTTCTACACGACCTTCTACCTGCTTCTACACGACCTTCTACCTGCTTCTACACGACCTTCTACCTGCTTCTACACGACCTTCTACCCACTTATCGTACTGGAGTAGTGAAGCTGTCTGTCGTGGCTGCTCAGTACAATATGGCCAAAGGTGACCAAATCCATGTTCCAGACTGATAACTATACTGTGTTCTACAGGCTGGTATCATCTTAAAGTTAAGAAGGACCGAAGGAAGGCTTTGGCCCTCGAGGTGCACTGTAGTCGGGTACATGCTCCGAGCAGCCGGTGCGACACCATGCAGGTTTCTGACAAAGTGTTTGCACTTTCAGGTAGCTGAAAAGGTTTTTTATGTGCTCCATGGTTCCCCCTCACCCACCCCCACCCCCCACGGCAGAGCATCTGGTGCAACCAAAATAAGAGCAAGAAGTCTTAAAGGCTCAAAGGTTTGACCCTGGAACAGACGATTTGAGAATCGCATGGATCAGGATGGCGTGGGCACACTTACGCTGAGCGTCAGGATGCGCGTTCCCAGGGGGCTGTTCTCGGGCACGTTCACCACGTAGGTCGGCTGAGAGAACACGGGGCTGTTGTCGTCGATATCCGTCACCTCCACAGTCAGGGTCAAGGTGGTCCGCCGGGGGTCCACCGCCCCGTCCGAGGCCTCCACCAGCAGGTCGTAGCTGCTCCTGAGCTCGCGGTCCAGCGGGACTCGGGTGTAGATGCTGCCGTTGGCGGCCATGACGAACAGGTCAGGATGGTTCACCACGCGGTATCGAACCTGACCGTTGGCCCCTGCGTCTGGATCCGTGGCCTGCGGAGATGGAAGAGGAGGGGCTTTGATGGAAGGTGATCATGACCCTTGACCTCCCGGGTAAAGATCTGCTATCTGAGACGTGCAGCCTTGATTCTCAACAGCCGGGATAAATGCTGCCAAGAACGGGAAGTACGATCCGGAGCCGTTGCATAATTCCAGTGAGTGATGCAACGTCATTCCCGGACGGTGGCGCTGAGAGAGACCAGCAGGAACTCTTCCTGGTCTGTTTGAGTCTTTCAATCCATATTTTGGAATGTGTTGAGGGCCAGTAAACACACACCTGCCCCCCCCCCAAATAAATAGACCGGAGCCAGAGTTTGCCAGTGACGCCAAGGAAGAGCCGGAAGGGCAAGGAGCGTACCGACGGGAACAGGTCATGAATAAAGCTCATTTTCCCGGCAAAGAGCGTGGAGCCGCGTAGCGCCATTTCCACGGAACAATAACGGAACAACAGCCGATAAATATTCCCCATGGAATGACGGAGCGGCGCGTTAGCAAACGGAAGGTCTTAGCCTCCAGGCTGACAGCAGCTGTTTTGTGTTTGATGTGATCCAGAACAAGATCCATTAGAGCCCGGCTTCTTATTCCAACACTTGCATATTTACACTTCAGGCTCAATCCTGCCGAGCTCCGACAAGCGCTTGTTTCATTTGAGGCTCACGCTCGTGAATAGTCAGGCTCAGGTTGAAAAGGTTAGCATCCTTAGCTGGAGCCAACTCCGCTTTTCATCACGAAGGGATGGAGGACGCAACCTAAGGGAATACCAACAGGAAGGCAAACGTCCCTCGGAGACGCACGGATATTCTCACCCGGGGTCGTCTCATCATCGCCAAAACATAAAGCCCCTCCCACAAGGACGGAAGCCATTCACACGTCACATGACCTTGAACCTTCTCATTTAGTCTGCATCAACTATTCACTCCAAAGGTAAGGACTGCATGACGCCAGCACACCTGAAATTCTATTCTATCCCATCCCATCCCATCCCATCCCATCCCATTCCATTCCATTCTATTCTATTCTATTCTATTCTATTCTATTCTATTCTATTCCATTCCATTCCATTCTATTCTATTCCTGCCATGATGTCCACCTTCCACAGATAACTTCCTGCATACAGAATATGATTCCACTCTTACTGCTAAGACTCACTGACTGATTGATTGAATGATTGATTGAATGATTGATTGAATGATTGATTGAATGATTGATTGAATGATTGATTGAATGATTGATTGAATGATTGATTGCATTATCCATTATTACCCAGCAATGGCAACAAAGGCTGCCATAATGAGTATAGGGAGTACTCATGTACTTCTAGTACTCATGTACTGCTAGTACTCTCATGATATTACTGGTAGTACTGATGTACTGCTAGTATTCTCATGATATTACTGGTAGTACTCATGTACTGCTAGTATTCTCATGATATTACTGGTAGTACTCATGTACTAGTAGTACTGTGATGACATCCCCCATAGTACTCAAGTACTAGTAGAACTAACATGGTATTCCCCATAGTACCCATGTTGTAGTAGTACTGTCATGGTATTTATCAGATCCTCATATCTTCCAGGTTGCAGATCAATAAAAAAAGCAGATATGAAAAAAGTTATGAGAATGATATCAGCCTCAGTATGGGTACTAAAAAGGATAGGATGCATCTATAATGTGTGTACATTGGTGTACATTGGTGTACATTGGTGTACATTGGTGTACATTGGTGTACATTGGTGTACATTGGTGTACATTGGTGTACATTGGTAAAGAATACGTGGTCCTGGTCTTCCAGTTTTAGGGTCTCATGTCCAAAGCCGTGAGTCGTATAAAGAAACCCTTAGAAGACGAAGCCCAGCAGTTAAAGACCACCTTGACGCATTGTAAAGTTTTAGGGTTCTGGTTTAATGTTCTTGCTTCTCCTTGAGGTTTTTACATCAGCATTTTATTTGAAGAGTACTTTTATGGTATGTGGTCTTATGGACCGTGTCCTGATGTGGGCACCTCTAAAGCCTTTTTCATATATGGTACCTGGACTAGATAATCAGTGGAATAGTGGCCTGATGAGGAGCCAGCATAAAAGCCGCGTACAGCTGGAAAGTACTTTAGCGTCATGGAAGCCAACCTCCTGCTAGCAAAGGTACGCTGAGAGGCGAGGACACGAGTAAAGAGATCGGGGGCTTTGTGAGGACACCCGTGGACCAGAGTGAGCGGGTGACTCCTCATTGGATTCTTTGAGGCACACGCCCACATCCCTTCTCCAAGCCCACAAAACACACGTGGACTGGTCCCACGTGTCCCACATCGTTATTTCCGGCTTACCTCGACTCGTCCCACAAACAGGTTGGCCTCCTCTTCCTGGACAGTCAAGTTGATGGGCGCCGTGCGGTCAAATTCAGGGTCGTTATCGTTGACGTCTGTCACGACCACGTCGACTGTCGTGGTGGACGTCTGATGACAGGAAACAACAACGTGAGTCGTTAGTACCACGGTCAAGTACCATGGCTCAACAGTACTACATTCCCACAAACGTGCCCGTGATTGTCTGGCCGCAATACTTCCCGGCCGGAAGGAAAGCTGAGAGCTAAGCTGGGAATAAACGTCTGCCTTGGCGGGACAACGGGTGGGGGACACGTGGAACTTCCCATCAGACGTGCGTTTGAAGTTTGGCCTGGCGCGTGGCGGCGCGCGTCCCAGAGGAAAGCATCCACTTCCTGTTCCTTTCATCCGGCGTCCAGCGGGAATTCACCATCGTTGTTTGCTTTGTTGCGGCAAACGTTCAGTCGCTGCACTTCCACCCCAGGACAGCGTGCAGTCAAATCAAGTCAATCAAAGCCTGGCGAGGCGGGCGGGATCGTTATTGACACGCCACGGCGGGGCGGGCCGTCATGTCTGACATCTGAGAGGAAGCGGAGGGGGCCGACCGCCCCGCTTCGCCTTTTATGTGACAAGATCAGTCTGTTGGGCCTCACGTCCTCCGTCCGGGGGGGGCAGGAAATGAGCTCCGGCTGGCGAGTGAGGCTGGAAGGCCGTTGGGATTCCAGAGGTCAGCCTTGGGAATCCAAATGTTGGAATCGGATGGATCACCTGACCCCCCCCACAAATAACACCCCTCTGTATGAATGGGGGGCTCCAAAGGGGCCTGTTGACGCTTGGAACGCTTGAGCCCCCATGAGCCCCCCAAATATCAGCCATGAATATAGTACAGTAATAGTAGTATAGTATAATAATACTACACTGGTGGAAAAAACAACCAAGTGAATGAAATGATCACCAGGCGTGAATAAAGTAGAATATGTACTGTAGAAGTAGAATACGTACTATGCTTTGGTATGAATATGGTACTGCTATTACTAATAACTTCTTACTAATAACTAATTACTAATAACTTCTTACTAATAACTAATTACTAATAACTTCTTACTAATAACTAATTACTAATAACTTCTTACTAATAACTAATTACTAATAACTTCTTACTAATAACTAATTACTAATAACTTCTTACTAATAACTAATTACTAATAAGAAGGCCCATTTAGCAGGATGTTGTATAAAATGGGAACCTTCTGTGGTTCCTTCAATCACCATCAGGACAGGATTAGCATCATGCTAACGCTGCTACACAACACACGTAGCCATTTCATGACCACCTGCAAGGCAGCAAAATGATGCGCTGCCATGAATATAAATACATATAAATACATATATAAATACATATTCCCTGCAGGCAAACAATCATCAAGGTAGGATGAACAATCATAAAGAGCGTGATGTCTTACCCCCCCAGGGTTGCCATCCGAGGCCGTTACCACCAGACGGTAGCGGTCCGTGCTTTCTCTATCCAGAGGTTTTTCCAGAATAAGAAGGCCAATCCTGTGGAGGAGAAGGAAGTCGGATTGGAGAACTGGATATGTACTCTATATATTTATATTACATCTTATTACTGCATATATATAAGTATATGTATATATACTCTATATATTTATATTACATCTTATTACTGTATATATATGTATATGTATATATACTCTATATATTTATATTACATCTTATTACTGCATATATATGTATATGTATATATACTCTATATATTTATATTACATCTTATTACTGTATATATATGTATATGTATATATACTCTATATATTTATATTACATCTTATTACTGTATATATATGTATATGTATATATACTCTACATATGTATACATCTTATTACTGTATATATGTATATATAATGTATATATGTGTACATCTTATTAATGTATATATGTATATGTATATATACTGTATATATGTATACATCTTATTAGTGTATATATGTATATATACTGTATATATGTATACATCTTATTACTGTATATATGTATATATACTGTATATATGTGTACATCTTATTACTGTATATATATGTATATATACTGTATATATTTATACATCTTATTAGTGTATATATGTATATATACTGTATTATATGTATACATTTTATTACTGTATATATATGTATATGTATATGTATATGTATATGTATATGTATATGTATATGTATATGTATATGTATAGCGGAGGGGTGAAGAATGAGAGCTGATTGGCCGGTCGACCAAAGAAGGGCTAATCATCCTTAATCGTCCGTGTGCCCCATCAGCATGTGAGTGTTTAATACGGGGGGGGGAGACAGCAAGGATTCATGGGGGGGATGGGGAGGGGGGGGGGCGTGTGCATTGAGAGTCTCCTTGCATGGTGACCCTCCAAAGTGACGTCCTGGTTTGTAGGAGGTAAGAACGCACGTTAATATTTCATGGCGTTTCCTCGGTGGCGCCGTCTGAGATGTTAATATGCCAATATTGATTTAGAGCGCGGGAACAAGGCGGGTGGGGAACTTCTATTTGTCTCCTAGTCGTCCCTGGAGATAATAAAGGAGAGTCGGAATCTCCTACGTTTGTGAATGCGGCTCGGTTGTTGATGCATCCTCAGCTTCCACCTCCAGACCTTCCTGAGCACGCTCCCGCCGCGACCACCATGAAAGGTGCCTTGCCAGGTCACCAAGGCAACGTAGAACCAGCTACATGAACCACTACACTACCAGCGGCATAGACAAGGCTTATTTACTTGACTGGACTCGAGTTTATTTAGCTAGCTAGCGGCCATCTTGAGTCCCTGCAGCAATGTGAATAACACGAATGTAAAGGTGACTGTAGGGGTGCTATTTCATGTCTACAGGCTCTAATAATGTTAAAAACTGCATTTGGAAAGTATTTTACTTTATATTAGCAAAAATACAGCACATGTACTTGGATATTCTTATTTTTGGACTAACTGACTAACTCATATTCCTCCACAAAAGCTGATTTATTCACGCGTGTGTTTTTGAATAAGCTGAGGATTCGTGTGTTTGTTGGGGGGTGGAGGGTGTAGGGTGGGGGGTGGAGCTAGTCATGCTGCGCTTCATTTCCTAAAAATCTCCCTAGCATTCCATCGGCTCCTTTCCTTCCAAAAGAGGATCCGTCAACAGGTTGCCTTTTTCCATGGAAGATGTTTCCACAAAAGCAAAGCTTGGAAATGCGATGATGGCGTACGGCCACGCCCCTTCCTGGACGGAAGGCATATTGATGCTTACGTCTCCGAGAGGTTGAAGACGTTGTGGGAATCCCCGCTGAGGATCTCGTATGTGATGGGGTCGTTTTCTCTGTCCGTGGCCTGCAGGGAGAGAAAGGTGGTAAGTACCATGGAGGTGGGCGGCTAAGCAACAAGCTAGCTGCCATCTACTGATCCGCCATCTTGGGTGGACGTGTTGGGGGGCCCCAGCAGGACGTCCCGTCGGCTTGAAGGCTCACCTGCAGATTGAGGAGGATAGCGCCGATCCTCGTGGCCTCGCTGACCTCCAGACTGTAGGTGAGCAGGGGGAAGCGCGGGGGGCTCTGATTGTTGGGCGGCAACACTTCGATATAGACGGTGGTGATGGAGCTCCTGGCGAGCGGGAAGCAAAACGTCAGGCTGTTGACTGCGAGGTGAGGCTACGACTCCAGCAGCCATTTAGCCAAGCGTCTGGGCCCTCAAGGCGGAAGCGGACCAGCGTACCTTCTCAGCGACTCTGGCGCGTTGTCAGACGCCTTGACGGTCAGCGCAAACGATCTTCCGACAGCGAGCGTGACGCCTGCCGCCACCGTGATGCGCCCCGTGCGGTTATTGATGACAAAGTGTCCCTGAGCTCCAGCCAGGATCTCGTAGGTCACCACCCCGTTTAGCCCCTCGTCAGCGTCCTCCGCCGTGACCTTCAAGCAAAGACGCAGAAGAAGATCAGCAGCCGTCAAACGTAAGGACTTGGGGGTACCCTGACCCAAATATATACTGCAGTGGAAATATGTTGGTACTTCGGATACTTGACGTTACTATCAAAGTACTACCAGGAATACCATGACACTACTATTATAGTACTACCAGGAATACAACAACATTACTACTAGTACAAGAGTACTACCAGGAATATCGTGACATTACTATCATAGTACTACCAGGAATACAACCACATTACTACTAGTGCAAGAGTACTACCAAGAATATCGTGACATTACTATCATAGTACTACCAGGAATACAACCACATTACTACTAGTGCAAGAGTACTACCAGGAATATCGTGACATTACTATCATAGTACTACCAGGAGTACAACAACATTACTACTAGTACAAGAGTACTACCAGGAATATTGTGACATTACTATCATAGTACTACCAGGAATACAACGACATTACTACGAGTACAAAAATACTACCAGGACAACCAGAGTATAGAGGGGGAGGAGCCACCTGCTGTGGCCCAGCAAGGTGTGCTGTATTCGGGCACACGCTCCGAGCAGCCGGTGTGACGCCACGGAGGTTATTTTTATATTCTTCTACTTGTACAAGTTTAACTTTCCCAAAAGCTTGTAAAATATACTTGTGAAGAGCACAGGCCCACACAGAGAGGTTTCCTCTGACGTATTTCACCGACCCTTTATCGTAGTCCTTCCTGTGTGGCAGTTTAGTCACATGACCAACAAATATCAGTGTGAGGGTACGCCAGGTGTGGGTGTATTCTCCATTTTGGTGTGGACCAGAGCAGCGACGCAGCACCCGTGTGATGCTGGTGTAGACGCGGGTGAACAAAACAAGCAGCCGGCCAAGGGGGGCTTTTATAAAGCGCTTAGGAAAAATCAATTTAACACTCAATGACCTCTGACCTCATTTCGTGGAGGCCAAACGGAGGTTTTTAAGACAGATTAAACTTGACCTTTCCATTTTTTCCTTTGCCCAGGCAGCGCTGGGAGGACAGAAGCCGAGCAGAAGCAGGAAGGGAAGAACGAGGATGGAAGCCCTCGCCACCACACGGGACAAAAAAATGTGCCCGAGGGTCTCAGTTTTTTTCCGTGTTTCAGATATTTAACAGATATTTGTACTTGGCGTTGAAGAACTACCAATAATCAATAATCAGTTACTAATCAGTCATTAGGAGAGTCTGTCTTTACCCGATGGTACCCATGGTACCGATGGTACCATCCAATTATTTGAAAGTATGATTTATGTATCCCATTATTCCATGGTTCCAATCCCAGGCCTTCAGCATTTCGGATGTAAAGGTTCCATGCAGACTAGCGTACACCCGGCATGGGCGGAGTAGCGACTACCAGAGAAGAAGAATAAAGATGACCATGACCAGCCTGCAACCTCCAAGCGTTCTCCACGCAGCACCTTTAATGGACTACCCGGAATGATGGCTTATATTCCTTAGGATTTGCCCCCCACCCCGGTCTGCCTCTTCAATCCGTGTCCCTGGTGCAACGTGATGAACCATGAATGCAAAGCTCAGGCTTGACGGCTAAAATGTGGAGCGAGCACGCCGGTACGTGTCGGGACTGGGAATGACGGGCAGGATGAAGGCGGCGCCGTGTCGGGAATCTTCCGTGTGCTGTGAAGAAGTCGTCCGAGCATCCGTCACCTGCAGCACGGTCTCCCCGGGTCGCATGTCGGTGAATAAGTCCACGTTGTAGGACACCTGAGCAAAGGTGGGCGTGTTGTCGTTGGCGTCCATGACCAAGATGTTGACGGTGACGGGGCCACTCTGCTGGACGCCGTCTGACGCCACCATCTGCGGATGGAGGACACGATGCGGTCAGTGAAGCCCAACCAGCTTGGTAGGAACCCACAAGTACAAATATACAAAAACGCCACAGCCCAAAGGCGCCTGGCCGAGGCCCTCAGAGAAAGGAAGACGCGTGAACTTCCTCATTCTTGTGTCCAACCGAGTGGACTGATCGTTAAAATTCCAAGGAAATCTCAACTTCAAATATGAGAAGATCTTATTGGCTGTCTGACAAGAGTCTTCCTCGGCAGGCTGGAACCTGCGACACAGCCATGGGACCAAAGTCATCAGGGGAAGGAGAAGAGAAGCTTGACTCATCGGGAACATTTCATTCCTGGAACCACCTGGTGGTCCTCCATGGATCAATAGATTTATTGATCCCAAAGGAAATGGAAAGCTTTTCATAAAATGAGGGAAGAGGCTGGCGACTAACCATCTTCATAGCGTGGACAAATACAGAGAGGCCTAGTGCAGGACACGCATGTCATGCATGTCGGACATGTGCAGTAAATGCGTGCATGCCGTCCATGTGCACATCTGTGGTGCAGTACACGTATGCATGTCGTCCATGTGCACGTGTGTGGTGCAGTAAATGCATGCATGTCATTCATGTGCATGTGTGCCCTGCAGTAGATGCATGCATGTCATCCATGTGCATGTATGTCGTGCAGTAGATGCATGCATGTCGTCCATGTGCATGTATGTCGTGCAGTAAATGCATGCATGTCGTCCATGTGCACGTGTGCGGTGCAGTAGATGCATGCATGTCGTCCATGTGCATGTATGTCGTGCAGTAAATGCATGCATGTCATCCATGTGCACGTGTGCGGTGCAGTAAACACCTGCATGTCGTTAAGTGTGCACATGTGCGGTGCAGTAAATGCATGCATGTTATACATGTGCACGTGCGCGGTGCAGTAAATGCATGCATGTCATCCATGTGCATGTGTGTTATGCAGTAAATGCATGCATGTCATCCATGTGCACGTGCGCGGTGCAGTAAATGCATGCATGTCATCCATGTGCATGTGTGTTATGCAGTAAACACCTGCATGTCGTTAAGTGTGCACATGTGTGGTGCAGTAAATGCATGCATGTCGTTAAGTGTACACATGTGTGGGGCAGTAAACGCATGCATGTCATCCATGTGCATGTATGTCGTGCAGTAAATGCATGCATGTCATCCATGTGCATGTATGTTGTGCAGTAAATGCATGCATGTCATCCATGTGCACGTGTGCGGTGCAGTAAACACATGCATGTCGTTAAGTGTGCACATGTGCGGTGCAGTAAATGCATGCATGTCGTCCATGTGCATGTGTGTCATGCAGTAAATGCATGCATGTCGTCCATGTGCACGTGTGCGGTGCAGTAGATGCATGCATGTCGTCCATGTGCATGTATGTCGTGCAGTAAATGCATGCATGTCATCCATGTGCACGTGTGCGGTGCAGTAAACACCTGCATGTCGTTAAGTGTGCACATGTGCGGTGCAGTAAATGCATGCATGTTATACATGTGCACGTGCGCGGTGCAGTAAATGCATGCATGTCATCCATGTGCATGTGTGTTATGCAGTAAATGCATGCATGTCATCCATGTGCACGTGCGCGGTGCAGTAAATGCATGCATGTCATCCATGTGCATGTGTGTTATGCAGTAAACACCTGCATGTCGTTAAGTGTGCACATGTGTGGTGCAGTAAATGCATGCATGTCGTTAAGTGTACACATGTGTGGGGCAGTAAACGCATGCATGTCATCCATGTGCATGTATGTCGTGCAGTAAATGCATGCATGTCATCCATGTGCATGTATGTTGTGCAGTAAATGCATGCATGTCATCCATGTGCACGTGTGCGGTGCAGTAAACACATGCATGTCGTTAAGTGTGCACATGTGCGGTGCAGTAAATGCATGCATGTCGTCCATGTGCATGTGTGTCATGCAGTAAACGCATACATGTCGTCCATGTGCACATCTGTGGTGCAGTACACGTATGCATGTCGTCCATGTGCATGTGTGTTATGCAGTAAACGCATGCATGTCGTCCATGTGCACGTGTGTGGTGCAGTAACGGCGTGTTCCACGCGGTGCAAGGTTAAAGCGTCCAAGAGAAGACGGTGTATTTATTCACGTACTTTCCAAGTGTAAGGCTCACCTGAAGGACATTTCTTTCATAGGAGTTTTTTCATCCTGTCTACTCTGATCTTCAGCACTTGCTGAGGAGAGCGCCAAAATAAAAGCATGAAACAAAGAGGCTGTGGAGGGGAACTACTTCCTCCCGACATGAAAAGCATCGTGCGGTCTTGAGTAGGAAGGTCACGTCCATATGAAATATGCCGTGTATACGTATACTACTCGCTATACTACTTGCTATACTACTTGCTATACTACTTGCTCATCGACTGCTGACTGTGGCGCTTTAAACCAACACAGCACTCCTCTCGTATAGATGATCTTTGAGTAGAATCGTGGAAGGAGCTTTGGCAGGGATGAAAAGCGTCGCCTGTTGTGTTTGTTAGAAAATATGACATCTGTAGTCCCGGCACAGGAATACCAACGTATTTAATCCACATCAATCTGGATTAACCAAGGACGCTTTTTGTAGGACAGACTTACCGTCAAGGTGTAGGTCATCTGCTTCTCGCGGTCCACAGGCTTCAGCAGCCTCAGGTAGCGGACTATCCCACTTGGGGTCAGGCCGAAGACCGCCTTGTAGTTGTCCTGGGTTATCTTCAGCATGGGGTCTTTGGTCTGGTCGGACACAAAAGGGAAGCGGTCACCATGGCAACACCTTCATCCACCGTCGCCGCCGAGACAGGACACAGGAAGCGTACTGTTGCTTTGGTACAACTTCCAAAATAAAAGTCCTCCTCTTCCGATGACTTTGGCACACATCCTGACTCAAAGGATTATTTCTTACATGCAACCACACCCAAAGAGTCACACACACACACATACACACACATGCACATGCACACGCACACACATGCACACACACGCCATTCCAGTGGCTCTATGGAGTGAAACATCCTAGCATAGCATATGATATCAGACATCAACAAAGCAAACACAGCAGAAGAAAAACAATCCAACCCCCACCACCCCCACCACCCCCGCCACCCCCCCACCACACACACACTGGCCATAGCATTAGGTACACCTGCACTATCCAGTGAGATGCAGCCTTCCCGTCCATATATTTATGTATTTATCATGTATTTATGTATCTATTTATTATGTTTGATATAAACGTCATTAGCCTTAAAACACATCGATGTGGCCAATTATGCAAATTAGACGTAACATCATCTTTAACCCCACCCACTTAGCTAAAAGGTAGATTTCATGCTGCGTGATGAATAAAGAGTCTACGGCTGTTCAGATGAATTTGTGATGTCACACCGCCGCCATGATGCGCCCGTGTGTGTGTGGCCAAAGCCCCCCTTTACCTACAGGCGTATCTCCAGGCTCCAGCTACAATCAGGACAACACAGCTCATGAGCAAGGCACGTGTTACAAATGGTGGGTGTGAATGAGACGATGGCGACAACGCCGGAATGCGCTCTACCTCCTCCACGTCGTTATCCAGAGCCACGATTTCCAGCGGCGAGCTGAGGTTGGCTCCGGCCGAGACGGTGGTGCCCACCGGCGCCGCCTCGCTGACGTAGCCCTGGTAGTTGATGAACTGGAAGTACGGCGCCTGGTTGTTCTCATCCAGGATGTCGATGACAAGGTCGGCGTAGGCCGGCAGCGGGTGACCGTTGTCCTGTTCCGCCTACGAATAAAAGAGCGATGTTATCCGTCATCGTCCTTCCTCGCCAGCATGGAAGCAGCAGTTAATGAACCGTTGAGACATGAGACCTGAGACCCGAGACCCGAGCCATTGAGACCTGAGACCTGAGACCCTTACCTTAATAACAAGCGTGAACCTCTGGTACAGGTCCCTGCTGATTGGCTGCAGGACGTGCAGCTCGGCTGTGGTCTTGTTGAGGGAGAAGTAATGAGGGAACGCCACCGGATGGCCTGCATGAAGAACGGAGAACTTGAGGCAGCGTGGGGGGGGGGGGGGGGGGGGGGAGCAGGGTGATGATTGGGGGAGGAATTGGCCACTCACCAACCAGGATGTGGTAAAGGACGCCGGGTCTGTCTGACGGGGGTTGGATGTTTCTGTCCATGTCCACCGCCCGGATGGGGGGGGTGACGTTGAGGGGGTTGAGTTTGCTCTGCGGCAGGAAGATGAGAGTTATGGCTGACGTGCAGGCGTGTGTATGAGGATGCGGGAACGCCGCTTAGCAAATCCGCCCTAAAAAGTGTTGACCAGGAAAATAAGACAGAATGACGTCTTTCAGACGCGTTCAGTTTTTGGCCTCGATCGGGTTTCAGACGCTTGGAAGGAATGTCAACATCGTCTTCCTGTCAACGGAATAAGCCTGAAGCCGCGGTCCTGTCCACTGGGACGGGAACGCTGCGTGTGCTTCCTGTCACTACTCGTTTCTATCCGTTCTATGGAGGATGCAGTAGGGGGCACCATAAGCATCACACCCCCAGGAGGGAATTATGACCAATAATTCCTGTATTCCTGGAAGAATATTCCTGTATGTTATTGGAGTTACTAATGTAAATAACTATTGTACTTACTGACTCTATTAGTGTACATTTTGGTAATATTATGGTATATTGTGGCAATATATATAAAGAAATGTAGATTTGCATATTAGAGTACGTTGGGATCCATATTGGAGGATATTCTGTCTGATCCATTTCTAATCCTGTACTTGAGCAGGCTACCCTACTAAGAGTAACGGCCAATCCGCCATTCACTCCGCCGGTGTCGGTCCACCCAGCACGTCCGATTCTATGGCTGGAATGACGCAGATCTTCCATGGCGTGCCAACACATTGTGTAGCTCGTGGCTGCCATTTTAGGAAGCCAGTGATGTCACCATGCAGAAGAAGGGAACGTCGCCCCGACTGCAGCATCGGCCTTAATTGGCAGACAGGAGGGCGAACGCATGCGGCGTCCACGTGGAACAAGCACGGAAACGACTGGGCGGGGGGTCCAACCTTTCCTCCTGGTGAAGAATTAGCTTCTGCTTCCGTGCCCGCCACTTGGCAGCATGTGGAGCTTTTTATGATGAATTATACATCACACACACACACACACACACACACACACACACACACACACACACACACACACACACACGCACACACACACACACACACACACACACACACACCACACACACACACACACAGCTGAAATGAAGGCAGGTGTTTGAATGGACGACCGTGGGTTCAGTTGTTCCTCATTTTTGGATGGGAAGCCAAAGACAGGAGATGGACATCAAGACTGGAGGAACAACCAAGACCGGAATGACGTGGGGGCACTCCAGCCCCGTCAGTCCCACTCAACACATCTGACCACCGGGTCACATGATCACTCCAAGTCTTTATTTGCTCACTTCGCCCCTAAGCCTACCCTAACCCTAACCTCTAACCTCTAACCCTATCCCCTATCCCTACCCTCTAACCCTAAGCCTACCCTAACCTCTAACCTCTAACCCTATCCCCTATCCCTATCCCTACCCTCTAACCCTAAGCCTACCCTAACCCTAACCCTAACCCTATCCCTTATCCCTTATCC
Source organism: Doryrhamphus excisus (assembly GCF_030265055.1). Taxonomy (NCBI): domain Eukaryota; kingdom Metazoa; phylum Chordata; class Actinopteri; order Syngnathiformes; family Syngnathidae; genus Doryrhamphus; species Doryrhamphus excisus. The sequence continues at coordinate 333,279 of NC_080485.1, forward strand.
CTTATCCCTATCCCCTATCCCTATCCCTACCCTCTAACCCTAAGCCTACCCTAACCCTAACCCTAACCCTATCCCTTATCCCTTATCCCTTATCCCTATCCCTATCCCTATCCCTATCCCTTATCCCTACCCTCTAACCCTAAGCCTACCCTAACCCTAACCCTGGGTATAGGAGCCCCCATTGAACATACCAAAAAGGCTGTAAACACTTCAGGATGGGTCATTAGCTAAAACTTAAAAAAACTAAACTAAAAGGAGCTAAAATCATGTCAGCTTTCCCACTATTGTGCCTATGAATTGTGGGGGTGGTGACCATTACGGGGGGTGGGTGGGGGGTGGTATGCTGGAGCCTATCCCAGCCGACTTTGGGCGAGAGCACTTGGTAGCGTCTGTCAAACATTTGGAGCATTTCTTGAAATGCTAGCTATTCAATTGTATTGAAGAGCAGCATTTCTGCGAACGCAAGCTTATCTTGTCATGTTTGACCCCTGACCCCTGAAGGGCAATCCTTTACATGGGATGACGCAGGAATTCTCTTGACCCCGAGGGCCCTTACCGGTTCAGTGAATTCGGGGATGGCGGCGTGGTAGGTGAGGGGGTTGCAGTCCTGCGTGTTGTTGACCAGGACGCAGGGCAGGAACATGGGTCCGAGGTCGTCCCCGTCCAGGACGTCCACCGTCAGCGTGGTGGTGGCGGTGCGTCTGTTGGGAGGATACGGGGCCCGGTCCTGGAAGCAAGAACAATCGCTTTGGATGCCGACCTTTAAACTCCCTGCAGAGTTTCTGCACACACTTAACAGCGTGGGGGGGGGCGGGGGGGGGGCGCTGGGTAATCCATCATACCACCGCACTGCTGCCGCCGCATCGCTGGGCAAAAAGAAATATCCTAAAAAAAAATAAACAGTGGAGGAGCGAGTGGGAACTTCAGAGTTGTGAGACAAACAGCAGAGTTAGCTACCCCCCCCCCCTCCTTCTTTTTGGGGGGCCTCTCCGGGGGCTCCTCAGGCTGAGCCATGAGATGATCCAAGCAGGAAAAGGAAGTTGATCTGCTCAATGGCCATCAGCGGCGGCCATGCGCTCGCATTTCCTCTTGCATCCCGCCACGGTCATGTGACTTATTGCTGTGTTGCAACGGAATCCCAAGTCCCAGCTCGGAAATACTGCAACTATTACATCCTGGCAAAGTACACCAGATTACTCCCCGGCCAATCGTCCAAGGGGAGGACCTGCACAAGTGTGTGTGTTTGTGTGTGTGTGTGTAAATACAATCATGAACGTATTTTCCTTCTGCTTTATGACTGCTTTATCATGAGTCGGACTCGTTTGACGGACGTTGCTGAAGACGGACGTGCCATCAAGCGAAGGTTAGATCATCTCTCGTGGCAAAGTTGACGACACCAAACATCCAAGCCGGCCTTTCCGAATGACTTCCACGTTGGAGGGATGACTGCACGCTGCTGGGCTGCACGGCCGCTAGTGGCCGTCCATTGGCCGTCCATTGGCCGTCCATTGGCCGTCCATTGGCCGTCCATTGGCCAAGTGGGCATCAGCTTGGGGCCTGTGTTGATGGAGATGGGAGCCAGATGACTACTTAGTCCCTGATGGCTCTGGAGGCACGGAGATCTCTGCTGCATGTCAATCACTTGAAGGTCAATATCAGTAAAAATCAATCAAGACCAACCCGTCCCGGCTTTGACCTTCTAGGGAAAAGTGATGAGTATTCCTTGCTCCCGTCCACGTATGGTAGAAGGTGTTCATGATTAGAATTCCTGGGGTGCCCCCCAAAAGGCCATCCATTATCCTTGGAGGATAGACGGATGTTTTTCCTGGTGTTTGCGGCTGGAAAATGCTTATTTTAGGATGACTAACGACCTTTCAGTGAAGCCACTAAAGATCCAATCCATGACATCCTGAAGCCCAAGTCAACGTTTGCATGAAACTTGAAGCAAATGGCGCCTTTGTGGATGGGTGGGGGGGGTGGGGTGGGGGGGGGTCTTAACTGCTATTGATACTGAACAGGAGAGGAGAGTGACTTACGTTGGCTTGGACCAAAACCAGGTAGCGTGTTCTCTCCTCGTAGTTCAGCCTCTCCGCCAGGACAATGTGTCCTGAAAGGGTATTTGCCACGCTCACGGTGCTGTTGGCCGGCTGGGGGCGGGCGGGGGGGGGGGGACGACACAGACAGGAAGTAATGAAGGCTTGCTAATAACCAACATGTTTAATCTTCACTCACAACACTTTGGGAGGGAAAAGTACAAGGTGGAGGGAAAAGTACAAGGTACCATGGGAGAGAACGCAACCTTCCTGTCAGAGTCAGCTGACCAATAGGCAACATGGGCGGAGCCTAAGGATACCAGAATCCACTTTCAATGTAACGACGGATTTTACTGCTATTGTTATTATGAACGCTTACAATGGAATGGCCTCCTAATATCACCTACTTCATGGTATTCCTGGTAGTACTCGTACTAGTGGTAATGTCATGGTATTCCTGGTAGTACTCATACTAGTGGTAATGTCATGGTATTCCTGGTAGTACTCATGTACTAGTGGTAATGTCATGGTATTCCTGGTAGTACTCATGTACTAGTGGTAATGTCATGGTATTCCTGGTAGTACTCGTACTAGTGGTAATGTCATGGTATTCCTGGTAGTACTCATGTACTAGTAGTAATGTCATGGTATTCCTGGTAGTACTCATGTACTAGTAGTAATGTCATGGTATTCCTGGTAGTACTCGTACTAGTGGTAATGTCATGGTATTCCTGGTAGTACTCATGTACTAGTAGTAATGTCATGGTATTCCTGGTAGTACTCGTACTAGTGGTAATGTCATGGTATTCCTGGTAGTACTCATGTACTAGTAGTAATGTCATGGTATTCCTGGTAGTACTCATGTACTAGTAGTAATGTCATGGTATTCCTGGTAGTACTCGTACTAGTGGTAATGTCATGGTATTCCTGGTAGTACTCATGTACTAGTAGTAATGTCATGGTATTCCTGGTGGTACTCATGTACTAGTAGGAATGTCATGGTATTCCTGGTAGTACTCATGTACTAGTAGTCATGGTATTCCTGGTAGTACTCGTATTAGTGGTAATGTCATGGTATTCCTGGTAGTACTCGTATTAGTGGTAATGTCATGGTATTCCTGGTAGTACTCGTACTAGTGGTAATGTCATGGTATTCCTGGTAGTACTCGTACTAGTGGTAATGTCATGGTATTCCTGGTAGTACTCGTACTAGTGGTAATGTCATGGTATTCCTGGTAGTACTCGTATTAGTGGTAATGTCATGGTATTCCTGGTAGTACTCGTATTAGTGGTAATGTCATGGTATTCCTGGTAGTACTCATGTACTAGTGGTAATGTCATGGTATTCCTGGTAGTACTCATGTACTAGTAGTAATGTCATGGTATTCCTGGTAGTAATTGTACTAGTGGTAATGTCATGGTATTCCTGGTAGTACTCAAGTACTAGTAGTAAGTTCATGGTATTTCCCATAGTACTCATGTACTAGTAGTAATGTCATGGTATTCCTGGTAGTACTCATGTAGTAGTAGTAATGTCATGGTATTCCTGGTAGTACTCATGTACTAGTAGTAATGTCATGGTATTCCTGGTAGTACTCATGTAGTAGTAGTAATGTCATGGTATTCCTGGTAGTACTCATGTACTAGTAGTAATGTCATGGTATTCCTGGTAGTACTCATGTAGTAGTAGTAGTAATGTCATGGTATGTCATGGTAAAGGTCTTGTGAGCCTAGTATTATCTGTCTGCAGTATATCCATCATACACGTACTGTACTGTACTGAACTGTACTGAACTGTACTGTACTGTACTGTACTGTACTCAGCAGGGCTGTGGGAGGCCACGTAGACCAGGAGGAGCGGACCCAGGCTGCCATGCGTACCGGATCAGTGGGGTTGTAGAGGGTGCTGTACTCGATGTGTCCATTGGGGCCGTCATCGATGTCGGTGGCTCCGTTTGGTCCTGAGAAGCCGGTGAATATGGTGGTCCCCACGGGGGTGAGCTGCAGGGAAGATATGGGGGGGGGGGGGGGTCAAGACAGACGCTTGCTGGTTGCTGTTCAGCATACGCAACGACAAAGCCGCCCCTGCGTCCACGCCGCATGCTTTAGTGGACACGTTGCAGCAGCAGAAGCAGCAGAAGCAGCAGAAGCAGCAGAAGCAGCAGAAGCAGCAGCAGCAGCAGAAGCAGCAGAAGCAGCAGAAGCAGCAGAAGCAGCAGAAGCAGCAGAAGCAGCAGAAGCAGCAGAAGCAGCAGAAGCAGCAGAAGCAGCAGAAGCAGCAGAAGCAGCAGAAGCAGCAGGCTGCGAACGCGGGCTCGTGCACACGCTGACAGAATAATCAAAGCAAGCGCCAGAACCAGCGCCGCTCCCCGGAGCCCTTGGCGCAGTCCAAAGGACCGAGCGGTGGGTGGGAGGAGCTTGTTCACGATTGTCGCAGGCTGTTGCTGTGATAACACACACAGACACACACACACAGACACACACACAGACACACACACACACGCACGTACACACACACCAGGCAGTGTCAAAAGCGGTGATTGATCAGAACTCTGCAGGGATTGATGGTTCGATGCCAGCGTTGCGGGTGAGGCGTGTTTCTATTTACACACCGCCAGGTGAAGGCATAGCATGCTAGGTCACATTTACACAACGCCATGGCCGCCTCGCTCAGCTTGTTTGTGTCAAATGCGGCCCCGCGCTCCACCGGGATGGGGGGGCCAAACACGACCACATCACATCATTGGCTGTCTTTGCTCCCCCCGTTCTAACCACAGTGCTGACACTTCCACGTGTTTACATCACTACGCTTTCTAAGTAGTATTTACTGATTACTTCCTCGTCCTCAATCCATATGGGAAACACACACACACACACACACACACACACATACACACACACATACACACACACACACACACACATACACACACACACACACACACACACACACAGTTTCTTCTTCTGTGCTGTGAAGATATAAAGTTATTTCTATACATATATGTTCCTAAAAGTGTTTTGCCCCCATGGTGGATGATGTGAAGCAGGCAGGGAAACAGCAACACGTGTTTGGGGACAAGACAGTAAACAGGCTCATTTGTTACGAGCTTTTCTTCCCGTCGCTCACATGCACGTTGTTCAGATATTCCGGGTGGTCTTCCATTGGGGTCAATACGGTAGCGATCCTGATGGTCTTCCTGTATGAGGATCTTAAAGATCTTTGGGGGCGGGCCCCTTACCTCGTTTATGGCGACATAGTAGCGTGGCTGCTGAAAACGAGGCGCGTTGTCGTTCCGGTCCCTCACCACGATCCGTACCTCGTGCAAAATAACGGTACCCACCAGCTCATTGGTGCACTGGATCTGGACCACAATGGTGGAGATGTAGTTGGGGGGCTGGGGGGGGGGAAGGAGAAGGTGAGATGGTCCAATGTCGCCTGGACCGATCAGAAGCTTCCTTTCCATTTGGAAACGGAATATGAAACACCCCACTCAAGTCTTTCTACCGTGCCTTGCCTTGTCCTCAAATGGAGCGCAACACACAGGTTTGCTACCCTCTACACTTCCTGCCCCCCCCAAGCCCATTTAGTCATCCTTTCAGCCAAATGATGTTTTTGTACCCGTGGTGATGTTTGGACTATTTTCAGCCTTTCAATGTGATCCCAATAAAACAATTCAATGCCTGCACCCCCGACCACCCCCCCCCCCCCCCCCCCCCCCCCCCCCCCACACCCACACACCCCCGTCATGACACCCACTGGTCATGTTCTTTCTTCAACAGCACAGCCAGGCCAATTAAAGAGGCTTGTTCATTTGGATTTAATCTATTCTTAATTTAAGAACCCCCCCACCAGCACCCCCCCCCACTAGCATCAGGACTTAAGAAATAATGACCTCAATAAAAAACAGACAGCGTTACAATGAAATGTTTGGAACCCTTAATCACCTTAAAGACCACACGCTACATCACGCACACACACACACACACACACATGCACACGTGCACACACACACACACACACACAAACGCACATGCACACACGTGCACACACACACACACACACACAGGGAGATTCCCTCCAGTGGTTACCCAACCGTGTGTACTGGTCTGGAACCATATACTGTAAATGTGTACCATCACCTTGTTAGACTTGTCATTGGTGCATACTGTAGTACAAGTATATAAATGGAAGTGCATCCTGTAGTACAAGTATATAAATGGAAGTGCATACTGTAGTACAAGCATATAAATGGAAGTGCATACTGTAGTATAAGTATATAAATAGAAGTACATACTGTAAGTATCAGTATATAAATGGAAGTACATACTATAGTATAAGTATATAAATGGAAGTACATACTGTAGTATAAGTATACAAATAGAAGTACATGTGTGTACATGTGTGTACTGTGTCTTTGTGTCTATGGAGTTGGACTGCATGAAGTACAAATGGACCAAACAAACCATCTGTCAGGGAAGTTCATTTGGTTTTACTTCATTATTCTTATACTTAATATTTAAAAACTGATCATTCAATTGAAATAGCTACAAACGTGTTAACTACTACAAATACACATCCAGTATATACTAGTACACAAATAGCATGTATCTCTTCTACCGTGTTATTATTCCCAGGCTCCACATTGAAACCACATGGAAACCACACAGAAACCAATTGGAAACCACATTGAAACCACATTGAAACCGCATGGAAACCACATGGAAACCACATTGAAACCACACGGAAACCACATTGAAACCACATGGAAACCACACGGAAACCACATTGAAACTACATTGAAACCACATGGAAACCACACGGAAACCACACGGAAACCACATGGAAACCACACAGAAACCACACTGAAACCACATTGAAACCGCATGGAAACCACATTGAAACCACATTGAACCCACATGGAAACCACATTGAAACCACATTGAAACCACATGGAAACCACATTGAAACCACATTGAACCCACATGGAAACCACATTGAAACCACATGGAAACCACATTGAAACCACATGGAAACCACATTGAAACCACATGGAAACCACATGGAAACCACATGGAAACCACATGGAAACCACATTGAAACCACATGGAAACCACATGGAAACCACATGGAAACCACATGGAAACCACATTGAAACCACATTGAAACCACACAGAAAGCATCTGCGTACTCACGTCTCGGTCCAGAACCCGGCCCGTGCTGTTCAGGTAGAGCCTCTGGCGTGCTGGTTCCAGGATGACCCAGTAGTCGTGGTTGTCCAGCAAGGTGAGGGAGATGGTTCTGCTCGGGTCCTGGGCGCGGCCATTTATCTGCATGTTCTCCACCAGAACCGTGCCTGGGAACGAAGGCGGAGTTATTTCCTTTTAGCGATGTTCCGCGACTAACATGCGTCCCGAGAGTCCGTCCCGTCACGCACCGTGGGACCAGTTTGCTCCACGAGTTGGAGGGTTCCAGGGCGTGATGCCACCTCCGACCCCCCCTAGCTAGATGAGCATGAACCGTGTACTCCAACCTGGCAACGTAAAGCCACGTATGGTCAAGGTCAAATGTTTAGACTTTTCTGGTCCATGCAGTCGTTGGCGTGATGGCCTGCAGGAGAGCAAGGCAGCGAGGCAAAGCTGCTAATTGGTATTGATTGAACTTGATCAAGATGGACACCCCCCCCCCCAACGGTGGTGCATCCTAAGTGGACAAATGAGCACGTCAATGAAAGAAAGAACTGGGGCTTGACTGAAAAACAAGCAAACTCTGGAGATCGAGTGTTTGTGCACCCCCCCACCCTAACCCTACCCCCCCCCCCCCCCCCCCCCCCCCCCCCAAAGCGCAGTCGTGGAAAACACTAAGACCAAGATGGAAAGCTTCAGGCTTTTTCTTCTCCACGTTAGCATCGATTTCTACCTTTGGTTTGCAAAGTCCACACATCCCATGATGCACCTGGGACTTCCCTGAACCAGGAAGTAGCCGCTCAGTAACACAACTGTCCAAATGTCCTGGTTTCCCAGGACATGTCCAGGTCCTAGTTCCGTTTGGGTTCTTTAGAAAGTGTCAGCTTTCTACATACTAGCGTCACTGAAAAAAGGGACACAACACACACACTTTTACAGATACAATACTTCCACATGTCAAATATATAAATATGTAGTCTGGCCCCCATAAATTTTGTTAAAGCAATGCAGCGAGTGCGCGAGTCCAAAAATTTGCCCCCCCCGGAATAGCGTGTGCTCCCAAAGACAAATCCTGCACAGAAATGTCACTTTACACGCAAGGTATACAGACAAATACCTCAAACATATTCGGGGTTGTTTTTTGCCTCAATAAGCCGGAACAGAGAGAACACGTCCCCCCAGGGGGGTCCCACCTGGCAACCAACACGAGTCCCATGTAGCCATGCAGCGTTGTTGTGTAGCCGCCATCTCCCGATGCTTAATTGGCTCTAATGGCTGAGATAAGCTATGAAGGATACAAACATGTCCGTCGTGTCGTCATGCCAACCGACGGCAGCTTGATTCCGTGAGCGGATGCATCCAAGAAAGGTTGTGAAGGACCATTCCAACTATGGAGAAAAGTAATTCAACCTTTTATCTTTTCATTTTGCTTCCATTAACATGGTCGTCATGGCAACGACACGCAGCCCCGACATCATGTTTTTGGTCGTTGCAAGGTTGGAAACGATTGCCGTCGTCCTCCCAAACGGCAACGCTGTCGGCCTTTCGGAATCGTGCTGGCAGTCAGCGAACGCTTTAATAAACGCTCCACATGGGTGCGGTTCAGGGCTCGCCCTTTTTCCGTTTCTTTGACTCAGTTGTTGGGACCGTCGGATGGATGGTGGAAGTAAGGATGGATGGATGGTGGAAGTAAGGACGGATGGATGGAGGAAGTAAGGATGGATGGAGGAAGTAAGGATGGATGGAGGAAGTAAGGATGGATGGATGGAGGAAGTAAGGACGGATGGATGGAGGAAGTAAGGATGGATGGTGGCAGTAAGGACGGATGGATGGAGGAAGTAAGAATGGATGGAGGAAGTAAGGATGGATGGAGGAAGTAAGGATGGATGGATGGAGGAAGTAAGGACGGATGGATGGAGGAAGTAAGGATGGATGGTGGCAGTAAGGACGGATGGATGGAGGAAGTAAGAATGGATGGAGGAAGTAAGGATGGATGGAGGAAGTAAGGATGGATGGATGGAGGAAGTAAGGATGGATGGATGGAGGAAGTAAGGATGGATGGATGGAGGAAGTAAGGATGGATGTATGGAGGAAGTAAGGATGGATGGATGGTGGAAGTAAGGACGGATGGAGGAAGTAAGGACGGATGGATGGAGGAAGTAAGGATGGATGGAGGAAGTAAGGATGGATGGAGGAAGTAAGGACGGATGGATGGAGGAAGTAAGGATGGATGGAGGAAGTAAGGATGGATGGAGGAAGTAAGGATGGATGGAGGAAGTAAGGACGGATGGATGGAGGAAGTAAGGATGGATGGAGGAAGTAAGGACGGATGGATGGAGGAAGTAAGGATGGATGGTGGCAGTAAGGACGGATGGATGGAGGTAAGGATGGATGGATGGAGGAAGTAAGGATGGATGGTGGCAGTAAGGATGGATGGAGGAAGTAAGGATGGATGGAGGAAGTAAGGATGGATGGTGGCAGTAAGGACGGATGGATGGTGGCAGTAAGGAAGGATGGTGGCAGTAAGGATGGATGGAGGAAGTAAGGATGGATGGAAGAAGTAAGGATGGATGGTGGCAGTAAGGATGGATGGAGGAAGTAAGGATGGATGGTGGCAGTAAGGAAGGATGGATGGTGGCAGTAAGGAAGGATGGATGGTGGCAGTAAGGAAGGATGGTGGCAGTAAGGATGGATGGAGGAAGTAAGGATGGATGGAAGAAGTAAGGATGGATGGTGGCAGTAAGGATGGATGGAGGAAGTAAGGATGGATGGTGGCAGTAAGGAAGGATGGATGGTGGCAGTAAGGAAGGATGGATGGAGGAAGTAAGAATGGATGGAGGAAGTAAGGATGGATGGAGGAAGTAAGGACGGATGGATGGAGGAAGTAAGGACGGATGGATGGAGGAAGTAAGGATGGATGGTGGCAGTAAGGACGGATGGATGGAGGAAGTAAGAATGGATGGAGGAAGTAAGGATGGATGGAGGAAGTAAGGATGGATGGATGGAGGAAGTAAGGATGGATGGATGGAGGAAGTAAGGATGGATGGATGGAGGAAGTAAGGATGGATGGATGGAGGAAGTAAGGATGGATGGATGGTGGAAGTAAGGACGGATGGAGGAAGTAAGGACGGATGGATGGAGGAAGTAAGGATGGATGGAGGAAGTAAGGGCGGATGGATGGAGGAAGTAAGGATGGATGGAGGAAGTAAGGATGGATGGAGGAAGTAAGGATGGATGGAGGAAGTAAGGACGGATGGATGGAGGAAGTAAGGATGGATGGAGGAAGTAAGGATGGATGGAGGAAGTAAGGATGGATGGAGGAAGTAAGGATGGATGGTGGCAGTAAGGACGGATGGATGGAGGTAAGGATGGATGGATGGAGGAAGTAAGGATGGATGGAGGAAGTAAGGATGGATGGTGGCAGTAAGGATGGATGGAGGAAGTAAGGATGGATGGAGGAAGTAAGGATGGATGGTGGCAGTAAGGACGGATGGATGGTGGCAGTAAGGAAGGATGGTGGCAGTAAGGATGGATGGAGGAAGTAAGGATGGATGGAAGAAGTAAGGATGGATGGTGGCAGTAAGGATGGATGGAGGAAGTAAGGATGGATGGTGGCAGTAAGGAAGGATGGATGGTGGCAGTAAGGAAGGATGGACAGTAAACAGAGCAGAGGTTGCACATCATCTTCAGCCATTGTTTAAGGCATGAGAGTGAATGCATGCTAAAACGTTAGCGTCCAGCTATCAGCAAGAGAACAACAGGAATCCCCCCCTTCCCCCCCACCAGGCATTTCCAAGTCCACATCCACATTTCCTCCCTGGCAAGCTTTCCAGATTGATTGGGATTGTAATTCTGCTGAGTATTTTCTGACTTCTGGACTTGTATTATAGTAGACTTTGTTCCAAAGGGGGTCAGGGAGGACACGGAGGATAATTCAGCAGCCATCATTGCCATGCAGGACCATTTCCAAGCAAAGCACTTCAAATACTTGAAGGGAGTGAATGAAAGTCTGCTCCATCCATCCCTTTATCTACTCTTAGTCCTCCAAAATGCATTACCCGCTTCCAGGCCCAAATGGATTGTTTACTCTGTGTACCGTGGAGTTCAAGTACACAATGCTGGAGGGTTGTGGAGATGGTCTCGGTCTCATCCTACATTCTGTTGCCCCCCAAAAGTCAAACAGTTAGGAGGTCAACCGCAATTTTCTAGGAAAATGTCTCAAAACGCAAAAGTTGGGAGTTCAATTCCTCATCAGGCCAAACAAAAATACCAAATAATAAGAAAATACCAGCTGTTTTGCTTTTTCTTGGGCTTTTTGGCTTTTTGGCATGCCACCATGGAAGCGTACCCTGAGCATCAAACAGCAAAAGTGGGATGATACACACAAAAGTGGACGGCGCCATTGACATCAAAACAGGAAAGTGTCATGATAACCATAGAGGTGGACTTAATCAAGTCATTTCCCTGAAATCATTTTCCAGAATGAAAGTGTATGAAAGTGATGCGTGTACTTGCTGTACTACAAGTATTGTTTACATGACCTCAGCAGCAGTTACTATGACGCTGGCGTATTACTATTCCAACATTGGCTGTGTTCCTGCTGTGTTGTAACGTATACTTCATGAACTAGCATGACTTACAGTTCTCATGCACGTGACCAACCATGATCAGATAAAATTCCAAGACGGAGAGAGGGAATCACGCTGCCGGTGACGGCACATGGCTCCTCTAATGATGCTTTATTGGCACAGCAAATACTAACAATGGACAAAAACCAAAGACTTGTCGTCTAGTTGATCTTCCCACAGACGTACGCTGAACTTCCACAGCCTCCAGTGTGGCATCAGGCCATCAAGTGTGGCTTTGAAGCCCATGAAGGCCAAAAGGAAAGCATGCAGAGATGTGTTCACAGACATGATGATGTGTTCACAGACGTGGCGATGTGTTCACAGACGTGGCGATGTGTTCACCACGCCGCGTCTGTGGCGTACGCAGGCCCCGCCCCTCTGCCTTGCTCTCTAAGCCACAAGGAGCAGGTGTTGGTGTTGCTCGCTAATCCCGGCCTGTCATCCTGCCACTAATTACATATTGATGACCCAGCAATCATCATATCAGGACGTGATGATGGAGTTTAACCCTGATTGGGTGCAACACGGGGGGGGGGGGGGGGGGGGGGGGTCATGACAAAGACCTTTCACCAGCATAGCAGAAGAAGCCCACACTGACTTTAGTTTAATACGTTGCCCTTGGCAACCATCAGGACTCCTCATACGGCCGCTGATGAAGATGATGAAGATGATGAAGATGATGGACACTCCAGGCAACAGTTGGTACAAATCATAAATTTGCAGAGACAAGATAAAAGCCACACCGACGCCCCCTTTGCATCAACGACATGATGTATTTCACCCCCCCCCCCCCACCCCCCCGACAGCCGCTGCTCTTATCTGTGAAATCGCCAATCTAATTAACTGCTGGGAATTGATCTCCCAGGCAGAATAAACAAAGGAGCTCATAGGAGATGAGGAAGTCAGGCTTTACGTCTTTTGGTCTCTGCAGCACCTCAGCAGCAGCAGGAATGAACCTGGCGCACCGCGCTTCATTTCACCACCGACGACCATCAACGCATCAACACATCAACCCCTGGCTTCCTCTCCGAAGATCACAACAAGCTATACCAAACTTCGCCTGACGTCTCATTTCGTTATCGGAACACAATCACACGAGCTGGCTTGGGACAGGCCCTCCTTGATGGCGCCCCGCTTGGGACGGCGCTTCCCGTTTGGGACGGCGCTTCTCGTTTGGGACGGCGCTTCCCGTTTGGGACAGGCCCTCCTTCTTGATTGGGATGGCGCTTCCCGTTTGGGACAGGCCCTCCTTCTTGATGGCGTCCCGTTTGGGACAGGCCCTCCTTCTTGGCTGGGACGGCACTTCCCGTTTGGGACAGGCCCTCCTTCTTGGCTGGGACGGCACTTCCCGTTTGGGACAGGCCCTCCTTCTTGGCTGGGACGGCGCTTCCCGTTTGGGACAGGCCCTCCTTCTTGATTGGGATGGCGCTTCCCGTTTGGGACAGGCCCTCCTTCTTGATGGCGTCCCGTTTGGGACAGGCCCTCCTTCTTGGCTGGGACGGCACTTCCCGTTTGGGACAGGCCCTCCTTCTTGGCTGGGACGGCACTTCCCGTTTGGGACAGGCCCTCCTTCTTGGCTGGGACGGCACTTCCCGTTTGGGACAGGCCCTCCTTCTTGGCTGGGACGGCGCTTCCCGTTTGGGACAGGCCCTCCTTCTTGATTGGGATGGCGCTTCCCGTTTGGGACAGGCCCTCCTTCTTGATGGCGTCCCGTTTGGGACAGGCCCTCCTTCTTGGCTGGGACGGCACTTCCCGTTTGGGACAGGCCCTCCTTCTTGGCTGGGACGGCACTTCCCGTTTGGGACAGGCCCTCCTTCTTGGCTGGGACGGCGCTTCCCGTTTGGGACAGGCCCTCCTTCTTGGCTGGGACGGCGCTTCCCGTTTGGGACAGGCCCTCCTTCTTGATTGGGATGGCGCTTCCCGTTTGGGACAGTGCTTCCCTTTATTTAGCCATTTTTAACTTTGGAAATGCTTCATTTTGGCAAAATGTAAACTGTTCTTAAAGGAAAAGTGCACTTTTTGGGAATGTTGCCTATCATTCCCGGCTATAGCAACTAGGCTATGTTGCTATGTGACATCAATGCACCCATGCACCATGTAGCCGTTGCTACATGCTAACAGCAGCGATAGCAAACCTTGCTGGACGTTTTGGAGCTCTTTGAATGGCCGCCCTTCTGGGCCCAATGGGGGCGTCCCAGCGGGTGCGTGCTGCCACAGGCCTTGCTTATCGACCCCCACCTTTGCCATCAAGAGATCACCTGACACTAAATCACATTCAGTCCACTAAATCAATCGATCCACAGTCTGACCAACTTCCCTTGAATGCCTCATCCCAGCCAGCCTTTCCCAGTCTTGGAAGCTCCTGAGATCCAAACGTCCATTCTTGCGAGTCGAGATGGCACCACGGCGGGGGGAATGGGGGGGGGGGGGGGTGATGCATGGTTTTATGATCTTTGTACCAGCTGAATGACCATTAGAGGGCCTCTGGGGGGGCGGGGGGGGGGGGGGGGCACGTTCTTATTGTGCGTCATTTGCATGGTTGAGCGTGACGGCAAAGACGAGATGGAAGACATTCAGACATAATTAGTGGATCCGTAACGACAGGATGCCTGTTTTACATTCCATTACGTTGAGGACGAGGCAGGTCGTTTCAACACGGGGGGGGGGGGGTAACGGGAGCCCCAGCCACAGGGGAGTCGTATCCCAGGTAAATGAGTGCTTAATAGGGAGGAGGGGGTCGCGTGTCACAGGGAGGGGGGGGGGGGGGGGGGCATTCATCAAGTTAGCTTGCACTTCAGGTGAAAGCATCTCTTCTCCCGCGAGCGCAGGGAAGTGGAGGATATTCCATGCCGGCGTATTCCCACGCCTCAAACAAGAAGATGGGTGGGGCTACGGACGAGGACACACCCACACCGCCATCAACAAAGACCACACACACACTGAAGGGTCCCTTTGTTACGCACCGTTGGGACTCTCCTCATCGATGGTCACTATTGTCGCTGGGGGGCCGGGGCGGGACAGCTTACACTCTGGAAACAAACAGGAAGGACAGAATTCATTTTAGAAAGCAGAAATGACAACAACAACAAATGCTAATGCTAGCCAATGCTAACATGTGTGACCACTATGTCCACAGTATTGGCCAATAGGAGTGTAAAGGTGACTATAGGGGTGTTATTTCATGTCTAGAGGGCTCTAATCATGTTAGGCGTATTTAGAAGGCAGTAAACTGGTTTTCTATGTTTAAACTATTCCAGTATTAATAATGACTTCACTAATCACAGTCCGGTCTGGAATCAATACTCCGCCATCAACCAGGAGACATTGGCATTCATAACAGCATGGGTGTCCAAAGTGTGGCCCGGGGGCTATCACCCGTGTGGATGTTTTTACTGTTTGTTTTTTTTTAATGGGCCTTAGCACTTTTGGAAAATATAATTCAATAAAATAAAAAGCAACATTGGAGTGGTAAAAAGCAACTCTTGACGAGAGTTGTAGAGTTAAAGAGAGATTTACAAATATGTTTTTGTGTTAAGAGAAAAAAGTTGGAGGACAAAATCACATTATGAGAATCATCAGAAAGAAAAAAGAAAACAGTTTCAATGCCTGGAAAACTAAGCTGGGAAAAGTCAGAAAGACAAAATACTATGAAACAAGCCGTAATAAAACCTAATCATGAATAAGTACTACAAGTACTATGAAAATGGAAAGAAGAAGAAGAAGTCCCCAACGACACCCAGCTCAGATGCAGGCAGGTCTCAGCATCTCCACATGGCTAAAAGTTGGCCCCTGCGTCCTAGTTTGGACACCCATGAGCCTCCTTACAGGATTGTTTGGGGGGTTAACTTATTTTTGCACTTGTGAGGTTTTGACTTGATTACCAGCTGTACCTTTAAGGATTATTACATTACGTATTATTTACGTTCTTTCTTATGGAAATATTTGTTATTCATGTGGTGAAGTACACCTGAGGTGGCTAAGACAGACACGTGGTTTACTGCAGGTGGGGGGGGGGGGGGGACAGCAAAAGGACCAGTTTACCAAGAAATATGTAAAAAAATATGTAGGACATATGTAGCAAATATGTAGAAGTATGTAGCAAATATGTAGCAGGTGGTGGGAATTGGTGGGACACAAGCAGCTTCATGGATGGAAGCCACAGCAGATACATGGTACAAATACACAGTAGGATACATGGTACAAGTACACAGTAGGATACATGGTACAAATACACAGTAGGATACATGGTACAAATACACAGTAGGATACATGGTACAAATACACAGTGTACAAATACACAGTAGGATACATGGTACAAATACACAGTAGGATACATGGTACAAATACACAGTAGGATACATGGTACAAATACACAGTGTATAAATACACAGTAGGATACATGGTACAAATACACAAGGTACAACAACACGGTAGGATACATGGTACAAATACTACACAGTAGAATACATGGTACAAATACTACATGGTAGGATACATGGTAGAGTCCATGGTAGGGACACAGGTAATGACAGAGGGTGGCGGCTGGAAGGGGGGGGGCACTATGCATGTGAGGCGGGGTAGAGGTTGTAATTGAAGGCTGGGGGTGGGGATGGGGGTGTGGGTGGATGGCAACCAAAGACATGAAGGACGGCAGGACCCCCTTACCCTCATACTGCCAGTCTGGAGACGTTAGTGATGAGGAGCCAGCAGAAGCAGAAGCAAGAAAGAAAAGCAGTTGAAAAGCTGGAAGGTCCCAGAGAGGAAATAAGAGCAGATATCACAGCCCCCCCCCATCAAGAATCCATGCTAGAAATGCAGGATCCCACCTGCCACCTGGCCGATATCAGCTGATACCGGTCGCTCCGTGAGTTAGCATATGCTAACATGAATGGCAGCACCAACGCCATCGTAAGAGGAACGCCACAGCCGGTCTGGGAATGTTTTACTTTCCATGAATGACCAGAATTCACCCGGCAAACATCATGTCAGCAATGTAGCGGTCGTGTCCACGATACTTGCTAGCACAATTATCGAGCAGCAGGAGTTGATGTTGTGACAGGTTGGTTCCTAGCAAGAGCTACTGCTACCTCACTCAGAGTATTCTCACAGTATTTCAACGAGTACTTGTACTTCCGACACGAGCTGCACGCTAAAGAAGCTGCAGGGTTCCAAGTAAAAAAAGTAGAAGCTTATGAAGTAAAAATGGCGGCGCATTTTCTATCCTGAACGACTTAAACCAATTTAGTCAATTTCATTGACTAAATCTAAACTAAAAGACAAACAGGATGAGAATAAATGGATAAACATAAAACATAAAACATAAACATAAACATAAATAAAAAAGAAACATTTTCACCCCTAAGACTCTACTGGGTTTAATGAAGGAAATTGAGGAAGTGAAAGAAAAGCTTCTTGCCAAGTCACCTTGAAGATATAGGATGTCCATCAGCCTCTCACATGTCTTGGGGGGGGGGGGGGGGGGGGGGGGGCAATAACATTAAGAGTTGGGGGTCTCAGGTTTCACAGCCGCCTTCTGTTGCAGGACGTGGCTTAGCCACCTGTCGCAGGTTCAAACCCGCGTGATAAAACATGCATGTGCTGCCTTGGAAGAAGAGCAAGGCTGTGATGTTGCAAAAACAACAGATTCACACCATCAACCGTTAAACAGCAGCAATATGCTACTGGAATTTGACTCTCTTTTCTTGGGACGCACTTCATTCCTCAAGTGCTCCCGCCGTTCCCGGAAAGCCCAAATAATTAGCCAACCTGCTCCCGTCTACTTCAAAGCCAGGCGGAAACGGGAAGCTCCTTCATGGCCGCAAATGGAACGACGAAGGAGAGAACAGTCGGACTGGCGGAGGAAAAATCAACTATGCAAATCTGGGAATTGTCAGGAAGAGAAGCAGAGGGGGCGTGCATGTACGTGCACACGTACGTGTAATGGATGTCATTTGTTGATGTACACATTAATACTGTATATATATATATGTATATTATTTCTTCTTGGACGTATTGGGGCATCATTCGGGGACTTGCGGTTCAAAAGTGTACCCCATGAAACGAAGGCCACGCTAGCGATGTGGTCCAGGAGGGCTTCCATCCATCTTGGCCAACCAGAACAAAAACGTTTGATGCGTGAACAGCAAGCATCTTATTCCGGTCATGAAGAAGTCAGGTCTATAAAGATCTCCACTCCACCAACACACTGTGAAGCCAGAGGCAAGGAAGAGAACAGAAGCAAGGATGGATGGCCAACTGCCAGGTCACCCCCCCACCCCCCCCCCATACGGTAAACACTCATAAACATCCGCATGCAGCCATAAACGCCTCTGCCCTTTCATATAAATAATATAAATATAGCCTTGGTGCCTCAAGGAAATGCTTGACAGGCGCATGGAAGCTGGGATGCTCTGCCGACAGGATGGTTGATAAAATGTCAAGGTTGGAGGTTAACGATATGACTAATCTCCGAGTGGCAGGCAAGATGGCGGACCGGGGGGACATTTCCTGTTGGATTATGAGGAAATGATACGGATCTCATGGGAAGGGGGCAACCAGCAAAAGGGCAGCAGTCCAAAGGGTGGGGAGTGAGTCTGGGTACACCACCACCGTCCATCCGTCCATCCACCCATCCATTCACGCATCCATCCATCCATCCACCCATCCATTCACGCATCCATCCATCCATCCATCCACCCATCCATTCACGCATCCATCCATCCATCCATCCATCCACCCATCCATTCACGCATCCATCCATCCATCCATCCATTCACGCATCCATCCATCCATCCATCCATCCACCCATCCATTCACGCATCCATCCATCCACCCATCCATTCATCCATCCATCCATCCATCCATCCATCTTCTATGCCGCTTATCCTCACCAGGACCACGTCCTTGTCAGTCTTTCATTTCTCCCATCCCAGATATTATTTATTTTTTGCCCTTCCCATCCACCCCCCTCCCAGGAAGAGTAAGCAATCAGCTGATCATCTTTTATGGCGGACAACAGTTCATGGCGGCATCTTCTATGGCCATCATTTAGACAAGAAGTGGAAGCATTCCAGATCCTGTTTGGCAAGCGACTAAATGCAGTAAATCCTAGCAGATTAGGATATTGATAGGAGATGAAAGACCAACATGGCTTCATCTGTGCTTTGTGGTTAGGGCCAAGTACCAGATCCAAGTACCAGATCCAAGTACCAGATCCAAATGGGCCCATTCCTCTCCACATGCTCCACATGTTTGCTTTCCATCATAAAGGATTTGTGTGGCCTCTATTTGCCGCTGGCTTATAAACCGCTTGCTGGCCGCATCAACAGTCAACAGGTGAGGGAACGCCACCCTGGGTCGTCCATTCTTGAAGACCCGGGTCCTGGGAAAAGGTTGACTCATGGCATCTGAACGTTCTACACTTTCAAGGTGGAGTTTCCATATTCATGTCTGAAGCACAGGATGATGTTTACCATAAAGTCCTGACTTCCCTCCCCCAAAGATTGTCTCACTCACCAGGAGGAGCCACAACGACGGTCGTTTACCAGCCATGCAGGGTCCAAACCAGGGAACACACCCAAGTCCGAGGTTTACATCTGAAAAGCCTTTTCCACAAAAAGCTGGAGAAGAGACCAGTTGTCTGGATTCAACCTTTGGAGGCTTGTCGTGTTGTTATGTAACTACAGTAGCTCACATGGAACAATATACATCCCATCCAATCAGGGGGAAGAGACCAGAACAGTAGAGCCCCAATCCTTCTGTCTGATGAAAACCTTCTTGAAATCCCGTCTATACAGTACCGATACACACGCCGCCATCTTGACACGTATCTGCATCGGCCGCCATAATTGTCCTCCAAACACGCACTTCCACTTGAGGGCACAAGAGATCAAGACAAGACTGGAGTCATCACATTTACTTAGTCAGCACTTGGCTTCACGCCTGGTCTGGAATCATCTACTCAATTATGCAGATTTTCTCACGCCAGACATCAGGACCAAGCTTTGATAACCTCGTCAGCTTCGCCCAAACACGTCCTTCCATTCCAGGCTTGTCATCAAGACCACATAAATCAGGCTGAAGGCTAGACCAGGACTGTCAAGAGTTCACCATAGAAGAAAAAGATCAAGGCCCGTCAAGACCAAGACTGGTCTAAGTCTTTTGACGTTTGTCAAAGGTTGAAAATCAGCTTAGTCGCTTTTAATACCCACGTTCCAAAACACGACCACGTGATGTACATGATGACTTCAACCTAAGTACTGCAAAACTTGAGGATAAATCCTGCTCAGCCTACGTTTGACACCAGACCAAGAACTGGAGCCAATAGCCTCAAGACCCATCTTAGGACTGAGACTAATCTCAGGTACTCCTGCATAAACCGGACAAGAACAAAAGGAAGCATAGAAAACCACTTCCACAGTATCGCGTCCTCATTCTGACACTGATGGTTGAAGATGGACTATGAACTATCCATCCGTCCACCCACTCATCCACCCACCCACCCAGCCATCCATCCGTCCATCCGTCCATCCATCCATCCATCATCCATACATCCATCATCCACCCACCCAGCCATCCATCTGTCCATCCGTCCACCCACCCACCCACCCAGCCATCCATCCGTCCATCCGTCCATCCGTCCATCCATCATCCATCCATCCGTCCATCCGTCCATCATCCATCCATCCATCTGTCCATCCATCCATCCATCCATCATCCATCCATCCATCCATCCATCCATCATCCATCATCCATCCGTCCATCCATCCATCCATCCATCATCCATCCATCCATCCATCATCCATCCGTCCGTCCATCCATCATCCATCCATCATCCATCCATCCATCCATCCATCCATCCATCCATCCATCCATCCATCCATCATCCATCCGTCCGTCCATCCATCATCCATCCATCATCCATCCATCCATCCATCCATCCATCCGGATTGGAATTGGACGTATCGACGAAATAGGCTTTCTGTGTCTCTCTCGCAGGTCATTACGCAACTCCCCTCTGTGGGGGGGCTCCTGGCTCTAATTGTCTGTAGGTGTTCATGCTGCAGGGTGAAAAGAGGAGATGAAAAAAGGACATGTTGGGGGGGGGGGGGGGGGGGGGGGTTGGCTAATATTGACTGGAGCGTGTCACGTGATCAACACTTGATGGAGGAGAAGGGATTTGTCTTCCTTCTACTTCGGACGCCCCCCCCCCCCCCACCCCCACAGCTTGCAGCCGTCTTCATCTTTCTTGGAGATTAACCGCACACGGGGGAGGTCAAAGGTTGCAATCACAGCCCCCCCTCACCCGACAATCGCATGCTGGGAGCTCCGGGATTGGTCAATTGCTGCCAACGAGGCCTGATTGATAATTATTGAACCGATAATCAGGGAATTACGGCGCCATAGCGATATCATTAAGTATAAGCAATCATTCCATGGTGCATTCAAGGACCAACCGACAAAGAGGGACAAGCTACCATTAGCATTCCCATCGCAAAACAGCGTGTATCATTTAGAATAAAAGATCTTTCCAAAATGTAAAAGTTGGAGTTATCTGCTGTTATTCTGTTTTTATTCCTCTTTTTTATCATGGGCCTGAACATTTCCACGCCCACCAATCGGGGACCCCGCCGTACCGCATGTCCACCGTATGGGAGGACTAGGTCTACAGATTTCAAACACGTCCCCCCCACCCGACCCACGAAGGTCCACACCCATTCAATCGTTCACCACAAGGAGATTTACCCTCCTACTTATTCCCTATTATTATTATTATTCCAGATTAAATGTGTGATGAAGTTTAGCTCCAAGGAATGAAAACGTTTATCGTATGGATCGGCTGCAAACAGAAGGTGTGCATCTCTAACGATGAGGACCCCCCCATCCCATAGAGTCGTTCCCGTGCTGTCCAGCCTGATTACAAAGGCCACCGGGGGAGGGGGGGGGGGGGGGGGGGGATTAAGACCCCATCCTGTCAATCCAGTCTTTCCAAAGGCTGGAACAGCCAGACGCAGTCGGCACATCTGGCCCCTAATCGCAAAATCCCCCAAATAGACTCTTGTGGGTCAGAACGGATGTGCAGATGGGAAGGAAGGTGGGGGCGTGTCCATAGGCGGAGCAACTAATCCACACGCCGTGCTTCATGGGGGGGGGGGGGGGGGGGGATTTACGAGCATATAGGCCGTGCATCTGGACACGGCGCTATGGATTGAGGTTTGACCTTTTGTGACCGTCGGGTGACCTTTAGAGTGTCCCGCCCGTGTAAGGAAGATGGGCGGCACACAAGGCACGCACGGCGGGGCTGTGCAATGCGGGAATGTGCAATGCGGGAATACCCCCACTCCAAGGAGCGGGAAGGAGATTAAAAAGAATTTGCCTGGAATAAAAGAAGATGGCTGCTGCGTGTCCTTTATTCACGTCACATCTCCAATTAGACGGAGCTGCTTGAGACGGGTCACGAAGGAAGGAGAGTTATGAGCGAGGAGATGAGGGGACGGGGGCGGGGGGGTTGAGGTTAAATATCCGAGATCATCCCCGGGTGGAAGTAAAGAGCTCACACGGACCGTAACGCCATCATTTGCTCCGCCCTAATAAGCGCAGGATGAGGAAGGGATGGCCAAATGTCAGCGGCTGACGTGACGCAACACGCGCCGTTACGTCGTCTTCGCATCTGGTAACGCCACGGCACGCTTCATTGGTTGGCCCCCGGGGCCGCCAATTTAGCAGGAAGATGTACTCTTTTGGATAAGCGCTCAGGTTTCTGTCAGGCGACACCAAAAGCATGAAGTCCTGCTGAAACAATCTGACACCCAGCAACGCCAACGCCAACGCCGCCGCCGCCGCCGTCGCCACTGCCGCCGCTGCACGTGCTTAGTTGACACCCGCCATCATGTCACCGTGCCATTTGATTTGGGGGGAGATTACTGACCCACCAAATCATCACTGGCTTTATTTCCATCAACTAAACTAATAATCACGACTAATCACATCCAGAAAAAACTCAAACGTGTCTCCAACAGGAAGCATTTTTATCCAGAAGACTAAGACTAAAAATAAATATGATCCATGTAAAATGGCATAGTACATAGTAGTCTTAGTACATAGTACACAGTCATAGTACGCAGTCCTACTTTACAAACCTCCTCGTGTTATGAATGCAAGAGTGCAGAAAGTAGTAATATTACAAGAGCCAAGTTATGAAAGAGTAGAGACATAACATCATAAACGTTCATCCTTGATCATAAGAGGAGAAAAACAATATTTTAGCAGAAGAAAATAAGAGAAAAGCTGCAATCAGGCCAAAAGTGCCGTGAAAGAAGGATGTGAGTTTCCAAGTGGGACAAAGATAAAACTACCGGGAATAAAATACAAGCTGGACCAAACATTTGAGTTGTAGAATAATTCAATCAGAAAGTCCTGGAATACCAACCAAGAAGGATTCCACGCTACAAAAGCTCGCATGGAAAAAGGCTGGAACTTTGGAATTCCAGTCAGGAAATACAATACGGTCATAATCGGAAGATAAGACCGAATGGAATGGAAAATGGAGCATGGGAATATGAAGGTGCAAGTCTGATAGGACGAGGACTCGACATCATCTGCGTGTCGGCCGTCCCTTCGTACAAAAGACGCCCTCGCTCATATCCAATCATCTCTTCCTGTACGGACAGTCTTGCCTTACCGTCTGCGTGCTGGCCCCAGACCACGTTTAGCAAAGACACCACGGCCATTCCCGTTCCCAGCCATCTGATAAAACATCGGCCCCGTCCCATCTTCTGTCCGGCCTTATCGCCCGCCAACCTGCACACAAAAACATCATTTCAGTTCTCATCACAAGGGCTGGCAAAACACGCACACGCACACACATGTACACACACACGTACACACACACGTACACGCACACACACACACACATACATGCACACACACACACACACACACACACACTACGGGATGTAACGGAGAAAAAGACAAAAGAAGTCTGGACGATGTGATCCATGCATTATTATACTGGAAGGGGCATCTAGTGGGGGCTGGTCTAGTGGGGGCTGGTCTAGTGGGGGCTGGTCTAGTGGGGGCTGGTCTAGTGGGGGCTGGTAGACCACTTCTTAATAACGTATCACATGCCCCCCCATGCATTTGATGCACAACGTGACAACTTCCTGTCAACCAACAAAAAGATGACATCCACACTCCAAGTCCGCCCGGACGGAGGCACAGTGGATGCTCCACATTCCCAGCTTTGTCTGATGTGCTTGAACCAAAAATTTCCTGCTAGCGGCTTCCTTTGCGAGGTCGGACAGTCAACCTAAAATCTTGGTTGTGGAGTCGGAACGGTCCCACCAACCACCAACTGATAATAATATCGGCCAATGATCATCACATCCCGATAAAGGCCTTGCAAAGTCGACCACAAAACACCATGGGTCGCGGCGGCGGCGGCGGCGGCGGCGGCGGCGGCGGCGGCGGCGGCGGCGGCGGCGGCGGCGGCAAAGCCTGCATGTGTGACGTGGGGGGGCCAACTCCGGTGTTGATCCCACAAGGGACACACTCGGCCCTGTGTTGCCCCCAGAAGCGACACTAGTCTCTATACAGGGACATTTTGTTTTTAAAATAATGCTGTTAGTTGGGAGCTCCTTTTTGTCCCACAGGGAATCGGGTATGACACTGATGGGGTAGGGTGGAACTTTTTCAATGTAGATGTTTATTAGATAGATGTTTATGTAGATGTTTATTTATATGATTTTATTCTCAGCCGCACGGTGGACAAGTGGTTAGCATGGTGGCCACACAGTCAGGAGATCGGTTCGCTTCATTGGCCACTCCAAACCGACCCTGATGGGAGCGTCTGAGTGGTAGAGTTCATGTTCACCGTGGTCGACGGTGCAAAGCCAATGACGCCATGGAAATTTGAGTATGTTCTGGGAAAGATTTGGCCTCTGCTCGGAATCCTTCAAAAGCAGCAGCAAGTCGACGCTTTCTCTCATTTGGCTTTTTTTCCATTTCACGTCAAACTGCAGTCCTGCACCAGAGGCAACCCCGCAGTGAGAAGTCATTCCTTTCCCAGCTTCTGGCGTATCTCCTCCCACGCTCATGTCCACGCCACGCTGTGTGGCGTTAGCATACCGGCCAACGACGACTGTTCCGTCAAACGTCATGAAAATTCAACAGGAAGGAGATTTTCTGACTGAGCTAATTGGTCTTCCACATCGGTGACGAGTCACAACGAAAAGGAAAAAGAATCATTATTTTCCGGAACGTTGCAAGGTTTGTCATGCTTGAATCAGCGACGTAGCTTAGCTCTGACAACCTGGGAGCAACAGGGAAAAACTGCTAAAATATCCACGGATGGTGACACCTCCTCAGTATTATTATTATTAGCAGTAGTAGTAGTAGTATTAAGACTAGATCTCAGTAAAACAAATATTTGTGTTACTGGTCTGGTAGGTCCATCAGCAGAACGCCCACTTTCCTCCAATGGTTGATTTGAACACGTGGGTCCCAAATGGCAAAGTCTCTCAGCTGGAGGGGCTGGAGGGGTCTACTGGGATTTATCAGGATGAATGACGGAAGCGAGGAACCATCCCATAAAAGGTGAATGTGGCCAACTTCCAGCCAAAGCTAAAGGTCCTCATTCCCAACCCATAAAGGAGTCGGCCTGAAATGATGGATGAGACCTTCTACAGGAGAACCACATCAATCATTTAGGAGACGCTCCAGGAGAGCGCCGCGCTCATTTGACACCATATGTCACAAAAGATGGGCTCTCATATCATGTGATCATGTCACGCCAAAGGCTGACCAACGTAGACACGGAATAACGCTCGGCAGACGCGAATGCTCGTGGAAGCTTTGCTGCACTGCAATAAAAGTCCGAGTGTCCGAGCCTCTTTGGCCAACCAACCCCCCCTGGGTAAGCAACTTTGGCCAACCAACCCCCCCTGGGTAAGCAACTTTGGCCAGCCAACCAACCCCCCCTGGGTAAGCAACTTTGGCCAACCAACCCCCCCTGGGTCAGCAACTTTGGCCAGCCAACCAACCCCCCCTGGGTAAGCAACTTTGGCCAACCAACCCCCCCGGGTAAGCAACTTTGGACAACCAACCCCCCCCGGGTAAGCAACTTTGGACAACCAACCCCCCCGGGTAAGCAACTTTGGACAACCAACCCCCCCCGGGTAAGCAACTTTGGACAACCAACCCCCCCGGGTAAGCAACTTTGGACAACCAACCCCCCCCGGGTAAGCAACTTTGGACAACCAACCCCCCCGGATAAGCAACTTTGGACAACCAACCCCCCCTGGGTAAGCAACTTTGGCCAACCAACCCCCCCTGGGTCAGCAACTTTGGCCAACCAACCCCCCGGGTAAGCAACTTTGGACAACCAACCCCCCCCCCGGGTAAGCAACTTTGGCCAACCAACCCCCCCCCCCCCGGTAAGCAACTTTGGCCAACCAACCCCCCCGGGTAAGCAAAAACAAACACAAAACATAGTACTCTAACCAAAACCCTAACCAAAACCTGTCATCTGTGAGCATCTGTACTACAGTAGATATGGTAGTATTTGCAGTAGCAGTAGTAGCAGTAGTAGCAGTAGTAGCAGTAGTAGCAGTAGTAGCAGTAGTAGCAGTAGTAGCAGTAGCAGTTGTGTTGCCAGGTGTGCTAGGAGGCGAGTGTAAGAGCGAGAGGAGAAGAACATGGATGGGTTGAGGAGTGCTAACGTGAAGAGACTGGCCTCCCAAGCAGGGTGCAGGTTCCATGGAGGTGATGGGCAGCCATGGAGGGCTGGAAGTGATGATGATGATGATGATGATGAGATGATCTACATGTTGTACATCTACCTGCCCGGCAGCTCACACGACAAACATCCTGACTGTGCTTCAACGTGAATAATGCAGCGTGGGGCGTTCAAAGTCACGATGTGACATCACACGTCAGTCATGAAAGCTGATCTGGGCTTGAGGGCTTCAGCCCCCCCCCAAACACCACACACAACAGCTGCTACACACGCGTCTGCAATCCACCTGCGGCGGATCCGGTGGAGCAACATGACACACCACCTTGGCTGACACGGGACCAGCAGGACCACGAGCGGCGTGACGATGGAGGTGACGCCATTGGTGGCGTGGAAAGAGAACCTTCTCATGCGGTCTGATGGAACAACAGGCTCATCACGTACAACGCTGAAAGCAGCAATTCACACCCCCGCACACGCACACGCACACGCACACGCACACGCACACGCACACGCATCCACACCACCAGCAGACTTCATAGCGTGTCGGCGTGTCGGAAGAGACTGTAAAGCATTCATACGCTGGCGGCAAATGTCAGGAGGTCAAAGTCAGAACCTGGAAGCTCCTCATTAGCAGATGAACTCCTGAAAGCGCGTTCACGCTGTCAACCAGGCGGGCGGCCACCTTACTTCCTCTGGGCGCCGCATCCTAAAGATACACAAAGAGATAAAAAGAGGCAGCTAAGAATTCCGTCTCTAACAAGGCTCCATGTCCATCAGGAGATCCTGCATCTCCACCACACATCCAGTCCGGACTATCTGAGCAGTACAAGTACTTTGTTTCTGCAGCCCCGTGTACTCCTCTACCACCTGACGTGTTCTATCTTCAGGAAAGTGAAACCATGCTAGCGTGTGATGTTTTCCCGCCAGCATGCGGATGATGTCATTGCAAGCGAGCGCTCGTGTGCGGAGGGAGAGAGAAAAGGATCCATCTCCAACGTGCTCTCCACTCGGGAGGAGGCCGTCCGTGGTCATTCAGCCCGTGTCCTTTCACGGCGTTCCATCCCACCCGCGTCACCGATGTCAGGATGCTTAAAAAATGGTTGGTGCTTCCATGAACGCTCTGGCAGGAAGCAGGATGCAGTAGTACACGCTCAGGATAGTACAGTACACGTTTTACTGTGTTTCCACGCTGAATGCAATGAGATAGCAGACGTGTACGAATACATCGTTTGGACGCCACCGCCTCCACGGGTTCCTGAAGGGAGACGCTCTGCCATCTTATTTGCTTTCAGTCCATCAAATGTTTGCTTTGCCTCTAAATGTCATCTCAAACATCACCGCATAGAACCAGCGTAGATATCTCTGGTGGCCAGCGGGACTTCCTGGCAACACTACGACGACCAGGAAGTGCAAAACACAGAAAAAAAATTCCAAGATACTTCCACTTGATCTTTTTATGGCAAAACTTTGGAATTGCAGTCAAATGTTTAATGCCATCAACCCTCGTTTATGGCGTTAGCTGCTTCCAGACCCCACCCTCGTTAGCTGCTTCCAGACCCCACCCTCGTTAGCTGCTTCCAGACCCCACCCTCGTTAGCTGCTTCCAGACCCCACCCTCGTTAGCTGCTTCCAGACCCCACCCTCGTTAGCTGCTTCCAGACCCCACCCTCGTTAGCTGCTTCCAGACCCCACCCCACCCTCGTTAGCTGCTTCCAGACCCCACCCCACCCTCGTTAGCTGCTTCCAGACCCCACCCTCGTTAGCTGCTTCCAGACCCCACCCTCGTTAGCTGCTTCCAGACCCCACCCCACCCTCGTTAGCTGCTTCCAGACCCCACCCTCGTTAGCTGCTTCCAGACCCCACCCTCGTTAGCTGCTTCCAGACCCCACCCCACCCTCGTTAGCTGCTTCCAGACCCCACCCCACCCTCGTTAGCTGCTTCCAGACCCCACCCTCGTTAGCTGCTTCCAGACCCCACCCCACCCTCGTTAGCTGCTTCCAGACCCCACCCTCGTTAGCTGCTTCCAGACCCCACCCCACCCTCGTTAGCTGCTTCCAGACCCCACCCCACCCTCGTTAGCTGCTTCCAGACCCCACCCTCGTTAGCTGCTTCCAGACCCCACCCTCGTTAGCTGCTTCCAGACCCCACCCCACCCTTGTTAGCTGCTTCCAGACCCCACCCTCGTTAGCTGCTTCCAGACCCCACCCCACCCTCGTTAGCTGCTTCCAGACCCCACCCCACCCTCGTTAGCTGCTTCCAGATCCCACCCCACCCTCGTTAGCTGCTTCCAGATCCCACCCTCGTTAGCTGCTTCCAGATCCCACCCCACCCTCGTTAGCTGCTTCCAGATCCCACCCACGTTAGCTGCTTCCAGATCCCACCCTCGTTAGCTGCTTCCAGACCCCACCCTCGTTAGCTGCTTCCAGACCCCACCCCACCCTCGTTAGCTGCTTCCAGATCCCACCCCACCCTCGTTAGCTGCTTCCAGACCCCACCCTCGTTAGCTGCTTCCAGACCCCACCCTCGTTAGCTGCTTCCAGACCCCACCCCACCCTCGTTAGCTGCTTCCAGACCCCACCACACCCTTGTTAGCTGCTTCCAGTTAGCTGCCCACCCCACCCTCATTAGGATTCTTTTATATGAAGGGAATATTTCCATAGGTAGCGCTGGAAAACCTGTTTAGTTCTACCTGTAGTCGAACCCTGTAGACAGGAAGTAACACCCCTGTACGGTCATCCCTCGTTAAGCTAGCGCTTAATAAACCGGATCACATTAAATGTAGGATTCAATGTTAATGAACAGAATATTTTCATAGAACATAGAAAACCCCTTTGAGACCATCTACATGTTTAGCTAACATGATTAGAGCCCTGTAGACAGGAAATAACACCCCACAGTCACCTTTACACTCCCATGATTCATTGTTTACGACGCTGTGCACTATTCTAATGCTGCAGGGACTTGGAACGGTTAGCCTTGAATTTATTTCTTCTAAACTGAAGCCAAAAACGTACCACTTCCACATTAAATTGGAGGAAAAGCTTTTTTCACTTCATGATGCGGGACATGCCGTGGCTGACTCCATGCGGTGTTAAGGCTACGTCATGGAAGCTAATGTCTGATGTTTGGGGTCATTACCGCCACCTAGTGGCCACAATACGAGATATCGCTGGTATTGATACAAGTTGGGATGATACGGGACTACTAGTCTACTAGATACTAGTCTACCCGCAAGCGGCCGTCGTTAATCCATTCAGTCATTTCTGAAAAAGCACCAAATGGCGATATAGCGACAACTGGTCTGCAGCCAGGGATGGCGTGTACGAGCGTAAACCGGAGGGCGATGAGGGCGGCCATGTTTCTGCTTTAAAGACAAACATCAGCATGCAGGTCATGTGTGTCGCAGTAAGACCTTTACGATCTTCCCATGTTGATGGGCGACCTCCGACCACGGAATGGGGGTCTATGATTCCACGTGCTCGGTTACGTTTCCCACTGAGCTAATACCTCCACAGCATCTCCTCAAAGCTCATTAATCCTGCCCCCCCCCACCCCCCAGACACGTTATGCTGAAGAGAAGCCTCCCTTTCTCCCATTTATTGAGTGCCTGTGAAAAGAGCAGTGGCAAAGAAAAGAATGAGTGTGTTTAAGAAAGGAGTCATTGAACGCAACACAGAGCATTCCCCATGGCACAAGCCCAACCTCCAACCCCCCCCCCCCCCCCCCCCGCAGGGCACGTGGCACCCGCTTTGACTGGTTCCCATGCCCGCTTGCAGCTGCCCCCCCCCCCTCGTTGCTAATGGATCCTATTTGCACATTTAATTCCATTAGGCGGCGGAGACTTCCAGTGTCTGATATCTGACACGGAGCTGCTGCTCCGACGTTCCTGCCCGTCTCCACTTGGAGATCCGCTAAGTGCTACATCTTAACACCACTCCGGCAGTTTCATTCCAGCATGAGGAAGAAGAAGGAGACGAGTAATAAAGAACTATTTCAATTGCTCCTCTTCTTCCTCCTGCTCTCATTATCCGCCGCCGCCCGAATCATTTCAAGCATCACTACCCTCCCCACGCTTTGAAAAGAGCACGGAATTCTGGGCCTGAGCCGCCCATTGAACGCAGCAACGAGGTCATACTTGCATGATAAGGACGGACTGAATGGCGAGCACTCCGGGGAATGTCACCGTATCCTTTGGGATCGCCAAGTGTATCGCAGCCTTAAACCCTGCGACCGTTCATGACGACGCATCTTCTGTTTGAGGTTGGAGGTCCACAGTGGAACGTTGGTTAGCATCATGAATCCCTCCTTCATCCCGTCATTGTTTTATGACATATGACGTGTTTTATGTCATTGCTTTATGTCACACCATCATTGTCAAACTATAAAAGCACGTTTGCATCACTGTGTTAGTTAGCTAGTTAGCTAACCGCTGACAACATCACAGGACTTCCGCTTCCTGTTCCTGTGGACTGGCAAGTTAATGGGACGCTAACGAGGACTTTTTGTGATGAAAAGACATTAAGGAGACAGTTGGACTCACACAGCGTATCAATCACGTCCCGTTTTGCATGCTAACAAAATATGAGCATACATTTGCTAACCGGGGCGTCCGCTAACCGAGGTTCCATTGTATTTAATGTACAACATTTATTTACACACAGGCTCCTGATTAACCCCGAGTTAATCGGGGTTAGTCAGGAAATAATAAAGCACCCCCTCTGGTTGATGAGTTAATCAGAGTTAGTCAGGATATAATAAAGCACCCCCTCTGGTTGATGAGTTAATCAGAGTTAGTCAGGACATAATAAAGCACTCCCTCTGATTGATGAGTTAATCAGAGTTAGTCAGGATATAATAAAGCACCCCCTCTGGTTGATGAGTTAATCAGAGTTAGTCAGGATATAATAAAGCACCCCCTCTGGTTGATGAGTTAATCAGAGTTAGTCAGGATATAATAAAGCACCCCCTCTGGTTGATGAGTTAATCAGAGTTAGCCAGGACATAATAAAGCACTCCCTCTGGTTGATGAGTTAATCAGAGTTAGTCAGGATATAATAAAGCACCCCCTCTGGTTGATGAGTTAATCAGAGTTAGCCAGGACATAATAAAGCACTCCCTCTGGTTGATGAGTTAATCAGAGTTAGTCAGGACATAATAAAGCACCCCCTCTGGTTGATGAGTTAATCAGAGTTAGTCAGGACATAATAAAGCACCCCCTCTGGTTGATGAGTTAATCAGAGTTAGCCAGGATATAATAAAGCACCCCCTCTGGTTGATGAGTTAATCAGAGTTAGCCAGGACATATTAAAGCACCCCCTCTGGTTGATGAGTTAATCAGAGTTAGCCAGGACATAATAAAGCACCCCCTCTGGTTGACTTAGGACAGGTAGTACCTTGAACGCTAGCCACCATCATGCACTCCAAACACGTTTGATTCCCCAGCTGGGTTTATAAACATGATCTGAAAACTACCCTAAACGAGGGAAATTAATATGACATTTAATTAAGACTGTGAAGGGAAAACTGGTATTAAAAGCCGCAGCTGACACTTTCAGACGTGAAATATCCTGGATGTTGGTGTCATAAGAAGCTCCGACGGCCGGAGGGATGCGCCGAGACTCGGTTTGATCCCAAAACTAGAATAATGGGTTGGTAAATCATCAATTGAAAAGGCTTTCGTTTTATGAAAACATACGGCGTGTTACACAAAGGCGTGTGGAGCCTTTCTTTGGGATACGACGCATGCTAATTAGCAAACGGTAGCATCTGTTTCCAAGCTGGTGCTCCTGATCCAAGCCACAACAAACTGTGGGCAAAGCAAGGCATGCGTGGGAAGTGTGTGAACGTGAACGTGAACATATGAACGTATGCTAGCATGCTAGCAAGGCCAATTCACGTTGATTGGCAGATGTGACTTGGAGAAACATGCTAACTAGCAAGCGCAGGAAACCACGGTTACAGACAGGAAACGTATTAAAAGAAGATCATTTCCTTCAAAAGCAACACAACCAATGTTGTAATCATGGCAAGAAGCTCAGCTAGCTTTAGTGGTGGATTGTCAAGTACAGCTAGCGTAACAAACCGGACTTTAGCAACATTTTACAGTGCATGCAGAGCCAGTAAAGCTGCTTTAGGCTTCCAATATTCCATATTCTATTCTATACCTGTCCAATATGAAGTGGGTGCACCGTGATGACCAGACCACGATGAGGGAACCCAGACATGGATGAAGCGTGGGTGACCAAGCTGCTTGCATCCACGAGCAACAATTGAGAGAAGTTGGTGTTTTTTTTTCAAGTGAGCAGACAAGAGATGCGATCATGAAAAAAACATCAGCACGCACTCGCCAAAGGTCTCCAACGTCCTGTTTCCCGACTTGGGAGTGATTCCCCGACGTTAATGTCAAGCGGGGGGGACAACCTCACAGCAAAGTAGCAAGCTTGGTCTGAATTGGAGCCAAAATGACTAAGAAGTTCAGGACATGGAAGACGTCTGCACGCCCGAGGCTGACACGGTCTGATCTGAAGCCGTGGCGTTTCAGGCTCAGACCCCAACGACAGAGATTGGTGTTGTGTTTGGGAGTTCAGGGATGCTCCTCGACTTGGAAATGCAACCCAGAAGGGCGAAGAGGCGTCCTCTCCTGCTGTCCCCCCTTGGTGGGGGCTTTGGGATGATCAAAGACACGACAAAGCACATTTGTTTTCCAACACGGGAAAGACAAGGCAGACGTCACCAAGCACGGAAGAACCACGGCTTCCTCCTCTAATTGGGAGACTCCATGGATGGACCTGCACTAACACGTGTTGGACCGCGGGAATCCCAACCTCAGCCGACACCACGGGAACGCCATTCCATGTAACCCTTGGCTTCCTTTGACAAGCAAAGTGTAAAGGAAGTTGGCCGCCATCGTCCTTGGTACCTCCCCGATAAGGAGGCGTCCGGCATCTCTACTCTCAGCCCCCCCGGATGACCGAGCTCCTCACCCTGCCTCCTGGGGGAGTCCAGCCACCCTACAGAGGAAGGTCATTTCAACTCCTATCTACCATCTCATTCTTCCAGGCGGGAACACAGATGGGGGGGGGGGGGGGGGGCGTTTCCAGCTCAGCTCTCTGCACCACAAGAGTCCGCTCCTTGGGCATCCCTTTGTGGGATCTTCCCATGTATATGCTAGCTAGCTTAACTGGGTCCAGTCACAAGACCAGTTTTCCGTGTAAAGTCCAAGGTGATGTAATGATGACCCCAGTCAAGGATGAAGTGGTTTCCACTTTCGCTATTCCAGGTATTTAGGAAGTGGAGGAAGTATTATATCTATGAGAGTAAAGACAGGGTTGAAAGCCACAAGTGTACATCCCCCCCCCCCCATTCAACTGGCAGCTGTGAACCTGCACTTCCTGTTTAGTGGCATCTGTTCATGTTATGGAATATTACCTCTTCCCCCATGTGGCCATTTCCTTAAAAAGAGGGGGGTTGGGGATGGGGGGGGGCTCGTTATGTGGCTTGTAATGCAGCATGTCAGGCCGTGACTGCAAGCGAGGTAATTACGTTGGAGGAGGCTCGCACTCGTCAAAGCAGAAGTCGCTTTTTATTGGCGTGCAAAGGAGGCACGTAGGAGTAAACTATAAGGAGGCGCAGCTGCTCGCCCGGGAGGCCAAGCCCTGGGGGGCCCGGATGGGGGCACACATGCAGATTAAGAGGCGCATGCTGCCTAGCGGGCTGCAGTCAATGGCATATAATCCCTGATAATCTGGTGTCAATACCGATGCCCCCCCCCGTCGTGTTTGAGATGGGGGGCAAAGGTGAGGCCACGGTTGAAGGGATAAACGGTCAACGCGGCTCATATTCCACAACCGATTCCTTACACAGCACATCAGAGACGAGCCCGAGCGGCGGGTCTTACCATGCTGGGGCTTGGAAGAGACCGGAATCCTGGAGCCAATCAGGGGGGGTCCAGTCCCTTTAGAAAGACACATCCGCTCCCAGGTAGCACGCCGTCTTTAGCCTTCCCCACGATCCCAGAAGTGCGGCGACCCAGGCAAACGTCTCGCTAGCTCGCTAGCTCTCTGTGGTTATGGCGTGCAAAGCAGGTAATCTTATTAGCTCCTTCAGTAAAGGTGAGCCGGGCTAAGGCGCTCCAGTCCCTCCCTCATTGAATATGTGCCAGATAGGCACCTTTTTACTCCATGCCTGCTTGCTAAATAGCTCAAGTCCTCACCAGGTAAAAAATAACCTGCTACCCGAAAAAGGAAAACAGTTCTTCTCAACTTCAGAAAAAATGTAACTTAAGACTTATTTGTCCGGACAAGGTCAAGAACTTTCAGCTTCTCCAATCCAATTATGGAACGGATTGAGCAAGGAACTCAAACAATGAACAAAAAGAAACAGGACAAGCAGCGGATGTTTCAAAGGTAGCGGAAGATCACAGTATGCTAAGCTAATGCTAAGTCTAGTCACTCTGATTAAGTCGTCTGAACTTATTATCTATCATTAGTTATCATACAGTCTGTTAGAATGTATGAGTTATTCATGACTTATTACTACTAAGACTGTCAAGGTACTACAAGACAAGGTACTACTCCATGCGGCAAACGGTGCTCAAACCTGCAGGACGCCAGCAGCCGATGAGCCATGTTGAGGAAACGCTGCAAGAACACGAGCTTGTTGTTTTGGGGTTAGGGTTAGCTCTGGAGACAGCCGCAGCATTCATCGCTTCCAAAGACACATGGTCTATCTCTCTCCTTTCCTTTCCACGAGTTCAGAAGCTCAGGACAACCAGGATTGGCTGTGGCGAGTGGGAAGCTGCTGCCCACTCAGGTTCAAAGTATTTGAAGCTAGCAGCAGCTTTGCTGTGGGAACCACGCACACCCCCGCCCTGCAAGTCCTCATTGTCCGGCTCATTCCGACGACTCTGATATGGACTGGACACATTGTTAACGATACGGAGTATTAGCACAATAGGCGCTAACATGGTGGTGTCCTCAGGCTGCGTTCAAGGCCCACTCCAGCCGGGAGAAAGATTGGATTTGGCTTCTTGCAAATGGAAATGCCAAAGGGACTCCGGAGTCGGTGCCTGTCAGGACACATTCAGGGTTTGTGCACTGACAGCTTGTGTGATAATTAGAGGTGGAGGGCCACTCGGTAAGGAGGAAAGAGAGGCGTGTCGAAGAAATGAAGAAAAACCCAACATCGGCGAGGGACTGCAGTGAGTAAACGCTGACAAGAGGTCAAATAAAACACGGAACGAAGGAGCAGAACGTCCAGATGGAGGAGAATATCCTTATCTGCTGTTGCACAATAAACTCTGGTCTTTCCAGGAAGTCCTGACTGAATGAATGATGGCCGTTTGCTGGTGGACTACGGTCTATTATTCCCAACATACGGAATACGAGTGGTGTGTAGCATTGTGGTCACTAGGTGGCAGTAATGACACATTAGCTTACATGACGTTAGCTTAACACCGCATCAAGTCAGGGAGTCAGCCATGTCCCATATGCTCCAATTGCAAAAATAAAGCAAGGCAGCATGCACGTTATATCAAACTTTCATACGTATAAGAATCTATATTTTCTGGCCTAATTCCCAATATAACAGTATATGTCACGATTGCGCTCGGCGGTGTTGCGTTGCGACCCCAGGATGCAGAGAGTAGGACCAAAAGTGCAAATAAAAGGTAGTTTCATGCAAAAATGGCAGCAGCAGGAAAACACAAAGCAAAGACAATTGGCAATGAAGCCACACCAGAAAGAGCACGCACCTGAACTAAATAGGGATGATGACATTAGAAGCAGGTGTGGGAAAAGAGCAGGGGAAAGGAAAACCGAAGAGAACAACAAAGGAAGTGGTTACCAAAATAAGGGCATGGAAACTGGAACAGAGGCAAAGAAGGAAACTAAGAGAGCTGTCACGAGGAGCTGACGCCCACACCGTGACAGTATATCACTCAAATCAGCCAAGCTAGCCATGTAGCATAGATAGGCTAGCTAAAATACCACTGAAAGACAGACTGTTCATTCATCCAAATCATCATATGCACACATGTAAGATGAAAAGAAGCTATTATATATATATATATGTACGTATATATATATATATATATATATATATATATATATATAGCGTAGCTTGCATTTGCAGAAGTGACATCATCAGGGTGACATCACTCTAAATCTGAGTAAACAAACGCTTCCCCAAGTAGATGCTGGACTTGGTTTTCATGCAAATGACAGTCATGCCAAGAGGTTGTGTTGCTGCTGGATGTTCATCATGAACTTATACAAACACATCTTATCAAATCTTGTTGCCATGTGCCTAAGTAGAGGCCTGCAGATTAAAAACTCAGTTGGTGACTTTTAAGTCGATGGGCAGTTCCTAAGAAAGTCGCTAAAAGCTGCTAACCCTTGACCTTGATGTTCGATATTTGATGCTATATCCAGATTGGCTATGCATGTCTCTTCATCAGAACTTTGAAAATCCTTCCTAGTTCTTCATCCTGACCATGGACCCGTTGTACACACACACATACATAAACAACAAATAAGGCAGAAATGAGTACCCAAGTACCCAGGCTACGCGCTATTTGCTAATCATGCTGACCAAGTGGCGGGACAGCCTACATTTGGGGTGGAACGCCTTCAGGCGAATGACATTTACTAAAAAGGGGCCACATTTGGGGGGGGGGTTGTCACTCAGAAAGCCCCGAGGCCATCCGAGCCCTCACTGATGGCTGTAATCAAAATGTTCCTCCGCCGTTTCCCCCCTTTAGCTTCCTCCGGTCCTCGCTCGCAGGCAGCCTGAGGGATGGCGCCGTCGTGAGCGCAGTCTCTTCTTTCTGGGACCAAAGGTGGCCCAGGAAGTCCTGGGAGTTTATTAGCACCCGGACCACCGCTGGCACAACAAGTGCAGGGGGCTTTCATTTGAAACTGGCTGGAGTAGAAATTCTTGGGAACTCATTTTGAGGAGCGGTTGGTCTTTCTAAAACATCCATGATGTCATCCTGGGTCATCTTCTGAGGAGCTTCTGTGACATTAGTCAAGATGACTAGATGTTTCAACACCAGTAGACGTAGAGATGGAGGAGATTCATCTTTATCACCCCCCCCCCCCCCCCCCCGAATGACTGATACCAGTGGTGCCCCAGTCAGGATCTTACTCAGAAAGTACCAGATGTCCTGTAGGACTTTCCAACCACATGGAGCTTTATCTCCAGCAATCCCTCATCTATGACACAGCTAATGGGTCCCAGACTCAACCGTGATAAGTCATTTCCCTAAAGTAGGAATATTAGGAATAACACCTTCTAAATACACTTCTTGACATTATTAGAGCCCTCTAAACGTGATATAACAACCCTATAGTCACCTTTACGTGATACAGGTCACCAAACAACATCATATATCTTGGAAAAAGTCATAGCATAAAGGAGGAAA
Organism: Doryrhamphus excisus; assembly: GCF_030265055.1. NCBI lineage: Eukaryota > Metazoa > Chordata > Actinopteri > Syngnathiformes > Syngnathidae > Doryrhamphus > Doryrhamphus excisus. Next base: position 371,280 of record NC_080485.1, read on the forward strand.
ATTGGAGGCGTAATGTGGTGGGCGGGGGGGGGGGGGCTGTGGAATTACATCATCCAATCTGAATTCATCCTGACTGAAAGATCAATGAGTGATATCAGATGGATGAAGAAAGGACGGGATTACGACTTTTCCAACACATGGAGAAGCTGAAGGGGATGCATGTCCAGATGTAATGTTATTAAATCGGTATTTTTTTTCAGCCCTTATCCCCCCCCCCCCCCCCCGCCCCCCTCCCATCGACCCCTGCCTAAATCTACGCCGCCCGCCCTCCTGTTATCGCTTTTGGACAGCGTTACATAGTGTCGGCCATGACAGATAAGAGGATAAAAGACATAAGGGAGATAAGGGTGTAATAAAAGTAAGGGTGGAACTACTTCACACCTCATTCATACCCGTTGTCTGCCATCTTGTCATCCACAGGAAGTCACATGTCCAAACAGGAACTGAACTCTACAAAGGTGAACACTCATGACAAAGCATTTCCAACCTTTTGAGTTGTGTCCCATTCATCCTTTCGGTGACCTTGGAGTCGGACTACTTCACCTATGGAACGTCCTCTACGTCTCCTAGCTGGTAGCATCCTTCTACCATGCGTCTCCTAGCTGATAGCATCCTTCTACCATGTGTCTCCTAGCTGTTAGCATCCTTCTACCATGTGTCTCCTAGCTGGTAGCATCCTTCTACCATGCGTCTCCTAGCTGGCAGCATCCTTCTACCATGCGTCTCCTAGCTGGTAGCATCCTTCTACCATGCGTCTCCTAGCTGGTAGCATCCTTCTACCATGCGTCTCCTAGCTGGCAGCATCCTTCTACCATGCGTCTCCTAGCTGGTAGCATCCTTCTACCATGCGTCTCCTAGCTGGTAGCATCCTTCTACCATGCGTCTCCTAGCTGGTAGCATCCTTCTACCATGCGTCTCCTAGCTGGTAGCATCCTTCTACCATGCGTCTCCTAGCTGGTAGCATCCTTCTACCATGCGTCTCCTAGCTGGTAGCATCCTTCTACCATGTGTCTCCTAGCTGGTAGCATCCTTCTACCATGCGTCTCCTAGCTGGCAGCATCCTTCTACCATGCGTCTCCTAGCTGGTAGCATCCTTCTACCATGCGTCTCCTAGCTGGTAGCATCCTTCTACCATGCGTCTCCTAGCTGGTAGCATCCTTCTACCATGCGTCTCCTAGCTGGCAGCATCCTTCTACCATGCGTTTCCTAGCTGGTAGCATCCTTCTACCATGCGTTTCCTAGCTGGTAGCATCCTTCTACCATGCGTCTCCTAGCTGGCAGCATCCTTCTACCATGCGTCTCCTAGCTGATAGCATCCTTCTACCATGCGTCTCCTAGCTGGCACCATCCTTCTACCATGTGTCTCCTAGCTGGTAGCATCCTTCTACCATGCGTCTCCTAGCTGGCACCATCATTTTAATCTCACAAGATCTTGTGAACCAGGCGATATGTTGACGTTCTTTATGGGCGTCTACCAGCGGCATTGGTCTCCAGCGGCATTGGTCTACCAGCGGCATTGGTCTCCAGCAGCATTGGTCTACCAGCGGCATTGGTCTCCAGCGGCATTGGTCTCCAGCAGCATTGGTCTCCGACGGCGAATCTTTCACCTTAAAGTGCAAAAGACGTAAAAAGTTGTCCCACTGCACATGCTTCATGTGGGAAAATGGCACAAAAAGCCCAAGAAAAAGCAAAGGCTTTGTCTGGCATGTACCGTGAGCTGGCAGCGGCTTCGTGCAACGTTTTCCCTCCAGCGTTGGTGAAATGACGGCCAGAGCGTTGGTGCCGTGCCGGTGTGAGCACGGATTAGACGTATTTCCAAACAAAAGCAGAACGCGGCAGGTTGCCAGATGCTTTAATCCGCCTCTGGTCACATCACTCGCACACCAACATGACATGGCGCTCCTAATCGCCCGACAACCCGGCCGTTCTCTTCGTAGAGCGTTCGTAGAGCACGACCTTCACCGCCCATTAGCGTCTTTTATTCCAGTGCTGACAAGAGGATTATTAAGAGCAGCGTTGGGGTTTCTCTGCGCTTCCATTCTGATAGAAATCCCCTGACAAGATAAGAGCAGCTTAATGAAGAGATGAATGAGGTAAAACTAGCGCTGTTGCTCCTCAGGCTTCTCTTGGAGGCAAAGGTGACTCTTCTATACGAGGAATCAACAAAAGGAACGCAAGCAAAGCACTCGAGCAGCCTGAGCAGCAATTTACCTCAATGACATGCAGCCATGACCCTCAGGACCGCTTCCTGTGTGTGTGTTCGCTCTCCGTCTGACTAACTCCTCCATACTAACTCCTCCGTACTAACTCCTCCATGGCTGCCTGTTAGCTGGACTTGCACCAACGTGTACAATAATACCTTCTTATCACGCCAGTCCATGCAAGTACGTTATGGAATATCTGCAGAAGCTTGGTGACAAAACGAAACCTGCAGACGACCTGCACCACAACTTCTTTGCAAGTCAAACGAGTTCGATTCCGAGGGAAAAGATGGACGCCCCAGAATGACAAGCGAGTATTTCAATAGGATGATGAAACACGCCAGCAGGTCGACCTCAGCGCTCCTTTTCACGCCTCCCTTCAATGGCCAGCACGTCTTCTGCAGGCAGCCGCCGCATGGCCTCCTGGGGCCTCCCGGGGCCTCCCGGGGCCTCTTGGGACCCCCGGCTATTATCAGCTGGGGCTATTCTCTGGGAAATCTCTTTTGGATTCAGGGGGTGGATTGGTTGATTTATGGGAAGGATTGATTTGCCTTTTGAACAATTTGTTTTCCTGCAGACTCTTTGGAACAGATTAATAACATTTCCTGTATGGTATTTATATTTATATACATATTCATATTTCATAGTATTCAGTAAGTCAGGCTATTCCTGAGGTTTCTTTGGGACCACCAAAGTCCAGCACAGCAACGCTGACGAGCATTTGGCACCAAGCGGATTCCATGATGGACTCCCAGTTCCCCACCGTGGAGGGAAGAGTCATCCTTGCGGGTCTCAGTGCCGCCATCTTGTCAGTGTTGCGGCCCGCTGGCGGACTTTAGAGGCCGCTTGAGGATGTCACTCCCCTAAAATACGAGACCCGGGTGTACACGTGTGCTTTTGGAGATATGAGCCATGCACTCTGCTAATCCATCTCGCACACCGCTCAAAGGCCTGCCGTGATGCTGGTTATTTGAAAACGGCACAGCGGCGTTGGGGGGGGGGGGGGGGGGGGGGGGGCGGGGGTGGCCAACAATTGGGACACGTTTGCAGAAACTAAGATTTTTACTTGCTATGGGGTTCCTTTTGTTGTTGGGGGGTTGGAGGTACGCATTAGGAGGTTGGGTTTGGAGGTTAGGGTTGGAAGGTACGCATTAGGAGGTTGGGTTTGGAGGTTAGGGTTGGAAGGTACGCATTAGGAGGTTGGGTTTGGAGGTTAGGGTTGGAGGTACGCATTAGGAGGTTGGGTTTGGAGGTTAGGCTTGGAAGGTACGCATTAGGAGGTTGGGTTTGGAGGTTAGGGTTGGAAGGTACGCATTAGGAGGTTGGGTTTGGAGGTTAGGGTTGGAAGGTACGCATTAGGAGGTTGGGTTTGGAGGTTAGGGTTGGAAGGTACGCATTAGGAGGTTGGGTTTGGAGGTTAGGGTTGGAGGTACGCATTAGGAGGTTGGGTTTGGAGGTTAGGGTTGGAAGGTACGCATTAGGAGGTTGGGTTTGGAGGTTAGGGTTGGAAGGTACGCATTAGGAGGTTGGGTTTGGAGGTTAGGGTTGGAAGGTACGCATTAGGAGGTTGGGTTTGGAGGTTAGGGTTGGAAGGTACGCATTAGGAGGTTGGGTTTGGAGGTTAGGGTTGGAAGGTACGCATTAGGAGGTTGGGTTTGGAGGTTAGGGTTGGAAGGTACGCAAATTTTAGGATATTAGGAATAGTGTTTGGCAAAGACCGGTGGCCACAGGTCACATGACCAGGGGACACGTCTGAGGAAGACCGCATGTTGACAGTCAATCCATGTAGAACACCATCCAATACGCCGTTAATGAAACGTCTGGATGGCATACGGTTATTTTCTGTAAGTATTCCTGGCAGTGTGTAGTGTGCGTGTAGCTATGGTTACACAAAGTACATTACACCGTAGCTTGACAGCAACGTCTCAGGTCACCGACTATCGAGGGAACGGTCAGGAATGATGTGTGCCCCCTTAAATATTTACTAGGCAGACCCTGGACAAGCAATTTTATGATGGCAAGAGATTTGCTGAAGACTGAGAGCATCAGCACATGTCAGCATGAATCATCTAAGGAACATGAATAAAACATCAACTCTCCCAGGTTCCACCCTGTCCCGTTCACCGTGTCTGCAGGATGTTCCGCTCGGGTCCGACTGGGAGCTCCGCTGTTCGATTCCAGTAATAATAACAATGATATTAGTCATAGAACAACGATCAGCAACTCAGCAAGTCCAAGTACGAGAAGGACGAAGCCATTTGCTTCTTTGGGCAGGTGTGGTATCCTTTTACCCTAAAAGTGGCGGCACGGCATAACGCGGTGAGGTTGGAGGTCCTCAATGAAACCTTCCAAACCGACTTCACTTCCTGTAGTGGCTAACCACGGCTTGTCGCTAATACTGACATTGGTGCAATATCCATGATCAATATTGACGCCCCTACTAAGAAGGATTCTGAGTTTACACGTAGACAAGAAAGTCAACCAAATATTTCATATTTTCATAATAATTCATATTCATAATAATATTCCTGTGTCCATGAGGGCTTAACTTAAGTCTTCTTCATGTTTTAAAAAATGAGATGCATGCAAAAATGACGTCCTTATCATTGCTATAAACTATTTATCGTTTACTTTTTTTTACTGTCAATGCAGATCAGCTAAAAAGAAGTTCATGAATGAAGTGAACAAACTGGGAATGTCGGAATGCTAGCTGGGACGTTTAGCTAGCTGCATAACGCTCACATCCTTTTTACCCCCGAAACCACCAAAGCATCCAATTCCATCTGTGGCGGCGTCCTTTAGTGGCACACGGGGGCGGTTTGCACGCACCCCAGCAGTAGTGCCCCCCCCCCTCCCCACTCCAGGCTGGTGTGTTTGTGCGTGAGAGCGAGAGCGACACAAGTGCTGGTGAAGGCAAATCGCTGCATGCAACTCAACAATGAACGGTAATCCCTACAAAAAATTGGGAGATTATTTTTTCCTCCCAAACAGGCCGGAATCACAGAAGCAATTTGCAGGCATTGCGGACGTCGACGGGTCATCATGCATGAGGCACGATTTACACCGCCCATCGATCGGCCGACAAGCACGAATAAAGTTTTGTCAATGAAGTGTTCAGTGAAGATTTGTGAACCACAGGAGAGCAGGTTTCCCGACTGGAGAGATGAATTAGGCAGACCACCAAGGACCTCGCGGTACCTTACGAGGCCTCAACCCCAGAATCAGCGCCAGGCTTGGTCACGGCCTTGGTGGCTAAATAGGAGCTGATGGAAGGTGGAGGATGGTGACCATAATTCCTGACGTTCTGGTGAGACGATGACAAATATCTAATGACCTTGGCCGTCCTCGGCGTGACGCATTCCCACAATTAGACACCACAATCCCAACCCACCTCCAGATTATCTCCGCAGCATCCAGGCTGCAATTATCAAGCGCTTCTCTCCGTGACCTGCTGAGAGCTGATCTAGTGGCGTGGACGTTAGCCTCGTCAGAGTCGAGCAATTAAGCCTTGTTAGAAGTGGCAGAGACCCGTGGAGAATTAGGTGGTTCTAAGTGCCCCCCCCCCCCCAGATTGTGCTAGAAACATCCCTGCCAGCCTTATTGGGGATTTCCAGGTTTCAGCAAATGACTGCAGATTCATTATTGCAAAGGTAGAAAACATAAAGATAGCAGAAGTACTCTCACACGCGGCATGACCTCGTCATCATGCAGCGTTTCTATTAGCATGCCTGAATATGATAAGCCGAGCGCGGATCCAGATGGGGGGAGCACATTAGCATCTATTCACATCGAATTCTGTCTTTGTGGAAACGCTCTCGCAATATTTTCAATTGTTTTGCATTTCCTTTATTGCTTGACTGCTGTGAATGATGAATAATCAAGACAGGGGCCGGAAGACGGGAGGGGAACCAGTGGGCCTCCTTCCAGGATGCTCTGCTGTCGGGGGTCTAGCCATCATAACGGTTCCGTTGCCCCGGGTCGTCCTGATGAGACCACGGCCCACGGCCACCGTGGTCCTCGGGACCCAAGACTCCACGGCCCACGCCTGCCGTGGTCCTCGGGACCCAAGACTCCACGGCCCACACCCGCCGTGGTCCTCGGGACCCAAGACTCCACGGCCCACGGCCACCGTGGTCCTCGGGACCCAAGACTCCACGGCCCACGTCCGCCGTGGTCCTCGGGACCCAAGACTCCACGGCCCACGTCCGCCGTGGTCCTCGGGACCCAAGACTCCACGGCCCACATCCGCAGTGGTCCTCGGGACCCAAGACTCCACGGCCCATGCCCGCCGTGGTCCTCGGGACCCAAGACTCTACGGCCCACTGCCACCGTGGTCCTCGGGACCCAAGACTCCACGGCCCACGCCCGCCGTGGTCCTCGGGACCCAAGACTCCACAGCCCACGGCCACCGTGGTCCTCTGGACCCAAGACTCCACGGCCCACACCCGCTGTGGTCCTCGGGACCCAAGACTCCACGGCCCACGCCCGCCGTGGTCCTCGGGACCCAAGACTCCACGGCCCACACCCGCCGTGGTCCTCGGGACCCAAGACTCCACGGCCCACGGCCACCGTGGTCCTCGGGACCCAAGACTCCACAGCCCACACCCGCCGTGGTCCTCGGGACCCAAGACTCCACGGCCCACACCCGCTGTGGTCCTCGGGACCCAAGACTCCACGCCGTGCTGCACTGCGCTGGATTTTTCCCTGCCAGCTTGAAGGGAGCGAAGCCCTCCATCATTGTTTTGCACTTCAAAAGGAATCCAGAGACGGGAGAGGCGAGCCAGCGGAGGAGAGACGTGGAAATATTTAAAGACGGGGTGAGGAAGTGGAGCAGGAAGCAAAGAGAAGATCTGTTCTGGACGGAATTAGCAGCATCTTCTTATGTCCGTTCTCCGTGTTGTCACCAGAGCTGCTGATTAGAAAATAAGGCCATGTCGGTAGTGGGATGCTAAGGTGGGAGACGACCAGCGGCCAACCCGGTTTGGGGAACCCTTGGGACGGGTGTGATGCATCTCCAACTGGGAACTGGGGCGGCGGAAAAGGAGGTCTGACTATCAGATTCCACGATTAGCTGCTCCGTGTTTATTAAGGGAAGCTGATGTTTTGGTAAAGTGGGATAAACGTGGCCAACGTCATCAGTGCATCACACGCCAGTCTAAACCCGACGCCGCCTTCGCTGTGCCAGGTACGGCGAGCGGTCCCATTCATGCATCAATGAGCGCATCACACGGGGCGGGGGTGCGCTTGCTAAAAAGTGGCTTTATGGCTTATGGTGCTACATCCATCAAGGGGGGAGGGGCACGTGTCCTCCCTCCACAAGCAAAATTCAAGTCCGTCGTTCTGCGTGCTAAAACATCACTTCCTGGAAAGTAAAGAGAAAAGGAAGTTGAAGAAAAAAGAACGTCAGCTTTGCACGGCCTCCTAATTACCTGCCTGACATCCCTCAGCCTCGCCATGAGAGGATATTAGCTAATCTACGTGCTATTAAGAAAGATCTGCATAATCACGCTTCAAAAGGCTGCCGTTCATTGAAATGTCTCCCTTTAATTAGCCGCCTTTTTGTTGAGGGCTGCTTTGAAATATCACTAATACGCGTCTTTCATTGGGACTTTTCAGAACGTACAAAAACTATAGGACGCCTTTTTTACCCATCATTCATTCTAAGCAGGCGGATATTTCAAATGGCGTATTTGAGGGCAAAATGACTTCATAAAACACAGAAAGCTTTTTATAACGTAATACATGAGGAATAATAATAATGCCATTCTTCCTCTGTGTGTCTTACAGCCTTGCTAGGTCGTGTGTTAGCCTTGCTAGGTCGTGTGTTAGCCTTGCTAGGTCGTGTGTTAGCCTTGCTAGTATGCGTGTTAGCCTCGCTAGGTCGTGTGTTAGCCTTGCTAATATGCGTGTTAGCCTCGCTAGGTCGTGTGTTAGCCTCGCTAGGTCATGTGTTAGCCTCGCTAGGTCGTGTGTTAGCCTCACTAGGTCGTGTGTTAGCCTCGCTAGGTCGTGTGTTAGCCTCGCTAGCTCATGTGTTAGCCTCGCTAGGTCGTGTGTTAGCCTCGCTAGGTCGTGTGTTAGCCTCGCTAGGTCGTGTGTTAGCCTTTCTAGGTCGTGTGTTAGCCTTGCTAGTACGTGTGTTAGCCTCGCTAGGTCGTGTGTAAGCCTCGCTAGGTCATGTGTTAGCCTCACTAGGTCGTGTGTTAGCCTCGCTAGGTCGTGTGTTAGCCTCGCTAGGTCGTGTGTTAGCCTTGCTAGGTCGTGTGTTAGCCTTGCTAGGTCGTGTTAGCCTCGCTAGGTCGTGTGTTAGCCTCGCTCGGTCGTGTGTTAGCCTCGCTAGGTCGTGTGTTAGCCTCGCTAGGTCGTGTGTTAGCCTCGCTAGGTCATGTGTTAGCCTCGCTAGGTCATGTGTTAGCCTCGCTAGGTCGTGTGTTAGCCTCGCTAGGTCGTGTGTTAGCCTCGCTAGGTCATGTGTTAGCCTCGCTAGGTCATGTGTTAGCCTCGCTAGGTCGTGTGTTAGCCTCGCTAGGTCGTGTGTTAGCCTCGCTAGGTCGTGTGTTAGCCTTGCTAGTATGCGTGTTAGCCTCGCTAGGTCATGTGTTAGCCTTGTTAGTACATGTTAGCCTCGCTAGGTCGTGTGTTAGCCTCGCTAGGTCGTGTGTTAGCCTTGCTAGGTTGTGTGTTAGCCTTGCTAGTATGCGTGTTAGCCTCGCTAGGTCGTGTGTTAGCCTCGCTAGGTCATGTGTTAGCCTCGCTAGGTCGTGTGTTAGCCTCGCTAGTACGTGTTAGCCTCGCTAGGTCGTGTGTTAGCCTTGCTAGTATGTGTTAGCCTCGCTAGGTCGTGTGTTAGCCTCGCTAGGTCGTGTGTTAGCCTCGCTAGGTCGTGTGTTAGCGTCGCTAGGTCAAGTGTTAGCGTCGCTAGGTCGTGTGTTAGCCTTGCTAGTACGTGTTACCCTCGCTAGGTCATGTGTTAGCCTCGCTAGGTCGTGTGTTAGCCTCGCTAGGTCGTGTGTTAGCCTCGCTAGGTCGTGTGTTAGCCTCGCTAGGTCGTGTGTTAGCCTTGCTAGTATGCGTGTTAGCCTCACTAGGTCGTGTGTTAGCCTTGCTAGTACGTGTTAGCCTCGCTAGGTCGTGTGTTAGCCTTGCTAGGTCATGTGTTAGCCTCACTAGGTCGTGTGTTAGCCTCGCTAGGTCGTGTGTTAGCCTCGCTAGGTCATGTGTTAGCCTCGCTAGGTCGTGTGTTAGCCTCGCTAGGTCGTGTGTTAGCCTTGCTAGTACGTGTTACCCTCGCTAGGTCATGTGTTAGCCTCGCTAGGTCGTGTGTTAGCCTCGCTAGGTCGTGTGTTAGCCTCGCTAGGTCGTGTGTTAGCCTCGCTAGGTCGTGTGTTAGCCTTGCTAGGTCGTGTGTTAGCCTCGCTAGGTCGTGTGTTAGCCTCGCTAGGTTGTGTGTTAGCCTCGCTAGGTCGTGTGTTAGCCTCGCTAGGTCGTGTGTTAGCCTCGCTAGGTCGTGTGTTAGCCTTGCTAGGTCGTGTGTTAGCCTCGCTAGGTCGTGTGTTAGCCTCGCTAGGTCGTGTGTTAGCCTCGCTAGGTCGTGTGTTAGCCTCGCTAGGTCATGTGTTAGCCTCGCTAGGTCATGTGTTAGCCTCGCTAGGTGGCGTTTGCTGCCGCCTGAATGTCTTCCATCCTTCTACCCGACGCTGGAAAGAAGGCGGTGATATTTTGTGCATTAGTATGTTCTCTTTGGGTAAATGCTTGCGTATTTGCAGACGAGAAAAGAAGGTGGGGGGTCGGGTAAAGCAACAGCGGACCAGGAGCACACAAAGAACCAGTCTAGTCAGCCTGGTGTTGCTGGAATTGCAGTCTGCTGCCGGGTGGGAGTGGAATTGTGAGTGGAATTGTCAAGCCAGTAGCATCACCATCGACACTGCAGCAAAATAACCTCCAGCATGAAATACACTCGTGATCAAAACCTTCAGCCGCTTGAAAAAGTAAAGAATGTCCACGTGGTCTACACTGGTGGACCTTAAGGAGCATCTGAGCAGAGAATGAAAATGCAAAAGGAAGAAATGGGAGTCGGACGAGAAGAAGCGTCAAGTGAAACAGAGAAACTGAGGCTGTTGATGAAAAGTAGAAGATGGCAGCCTTTAAAGGTCACATGTTGCTGAAGATGTGGACTGAATGTGGTTTAGTGTCAGGTGTTCACACGGTCATCATCATCGATAATGAAAGCAATCGACATTGAAGTGGCTTGAAGAAGTCCACCGCTCCACCGTGTCAAAGTCACCAACAGCCGAGCGGGACGCAGCACGGATCGATGAATTAGTCGTTAGATGGACGCGCCATTCACCCCCAACCCCCCCCCATGCAGGAGTTGTGCATGCAGCCCCCAGTGTGCCCCCCGAGGGCCGGAGGTGGCGTCCATGGAAGGACACATGGCCGATTCCGAGGAAGCGGCGTGCATGGCGGATGGGCGCTAATGGGCAGTAAGAGCCATGCAGGCTACTTAGCACTCCCGCTAAACGGCCCATTCCAAGTCCTAAAGTGCGGATGGCGTCGCTAAATGAGACTGCAGAAAGGGAACGCTGCGATCTTTCCATTTAAGTCGGGATAATTACGGGGGGGGGGCATTAAACCCCAAAGTCAAAGGAAAAAGAGCGAAGCAATCTATGGAGTTTTATCTTATCTCTCTGGGAGCAGCCATGATCAATGATGGCTGTTTTCCAGCCTGGGGGGTGCTTGAAGGTGAAGGGCTCTCAGCACTCGGGATATGGGCTTGGGGGTGGCGGTGGGAGGGGGGGGGGGACTTTTCATTAGGACCACAACAACAAACATGGCTAGATGGAATTATGATCCCCTCAGCTTTTACAGGCTATTAAAGGGGTGGGAATGGGAACCCCCCCCCCCCCCCCCCCCGTAATTACCACATGATTGATTTGAATTTGGCTGCCTGCATCATTAGGGGGTGCTTGCCTTGAACAGCTACTACGTCTAACCCTGGGGGCGGCAACCCTTCCAGCCGTTAAGGAGGCACGCACCGCAGCAATCTGTACGTTGGTGAACACCAGACATGCACGGCGCCACTTCGCCAACCAGTCATTGTTTGGTCATGAAGAGTCCAGCTTGAACCAAAGCTAGCAACTAGCACCCCCACTGGGACAAAGACAGTGAAGGACTACAGCGGGGCTCACTCACTCTGTTGGCGTTCATTCCGCTATAGAACCAACACGCCCAGGTGGCGAGTGAAGCCTCTTGTCATCCAGCCTGTTTGGAGTTTTATGACTTTCAAGTCTAATGACTTGACGCCTTTAGGTCAAGGGTGGGTTTCTGTGCTTTTGACGTGAACGTCTCCTCGACGGAGTGGAAGACAACTGCAATGTTGGGATGCTGACGGAGGGAACATCGAGAAAGCACCAGGAATAAAAATATCCTAAAGATGCAAAGAAAGCGGGAAAACGTCTCGTTCATCTCAGGGAAGTAAGAAAGTGATTTTGCGTGCTGACGCCCTGCTGTGAAGGTAATGGAGCTCCACGGCTATCAAGTGAAATTGCTACCTCTCGTGCACAGTAAAAACATTATTGACTAGTTTTTATCCGTCCTGTGCCAAAGATGAAGCAGTGCGGTCCGAGGCGTTCCAAGGTTCTTTACACAAGAGGTCAGGGAAATCCTGGCATAGCAGAGCAGAGAGTAAAAAAATAAAAAAAAATAAAAAAAAAACCTTCCCATTTAATTGAGCTTCTCAAATGAACTTCAAAGCGACAGAAGTAATTCCCACTTTCGGCTGGTGTTCATTTTCCCGAGCTAAAACCTGGTCCTCTTCATTAAAAGCCCATCCCTCCTCATCCCCTCAGCTCGTCATGTTCAAACACTTTCCCAGCGCCGGGAGTCACGGAATCAAATAAAAACGGTTACAGCGGCTGCAGCTTACCAGCACGCCGTCCATCACCGGCGGGTGGATGCCCTTTCCACTATCTCGACTTTCATGGGGTCGTTCCACCACCGGGAGATGGTCGTCCTCGCCCTCCATGACAACTGCTACGTTTTTATCATGCAGCGTCGTGGCTTCTGGCGCCTGAATGGGCGATGGAGCAAACATCTCCAGCACGCTTGGTGAGGAGATGCTTCCTTCCAAAATAAACGTGCTGCTCGTATTTTGTCACTCAGACCCAGCAGGTCGTCAAGGGACAGTGTGACACCTCCCTTACCTGAAAATAAAACACCTAAAATACGTAAACACGTACAATACAACCTGGTGAAGTATACTCCTCCAGCCCAAGTCCCACACCAGCTAACCCCGCCCTGCCAGGGGGGTTCAGTGTTTGATGCCACGACTGAGCGGTCTGTGAGTAAATCCTTTCACTCACCGACGTTCCTTCTGACAGCATTTCATTCATCTTGTATATCCGCCATGACAGTCTTCACCTCGCCTTGTTTACGTTGGGATTTATAGCAGTTAGGCCATTTTCATCATAGGGAGAATCCATAAGGCTATATATGAATATCACCTACCCTAGTTCTAGTACCACTGCTTCTAGTACCAGTACTCCAAAACTTTAGTTACATTACTAAAGTCTAAATTAATAGTTTTGTGGTATTCGTCATGGAAGTACCTTCAGTGATTTTGCAGGGTTTCAATGTCAACAAGTCCAGAGAAAATGATTGGATGTCATCTTCCATGATTTAACAAAGGCTGTATATATATATATATATATATATATATGTACATATGTATACGTATATATATATATATACACACACACAGTCAGTACACCTTCAGGAGGGACGAGCATGACATCTCGTTAGCCTGACGTAACCTTGAGGCCCTTAGCCTTTTATTGATTATATTATAATCAATATATAATATAATATATAATTATCAATTATATCATAGCTAAGCATGATCTCAGGGTTCGTTATGAAGTTCGTTATGAAGTGTTTGTCTGTGAGGTGACAGATCAGAGACGCTTTGGGCGCAGGTCCTTTCCTCAGGACGCCGCCCTTTAAAGGAAAGGACCATAAAAGTAGCATCCAGCCGTGGGGACCAATGGCGGAGGAGATAAGGTCAGACGATGCTAACGACCATCAAACCTTCTTTGGCTAAGCAGCTACTAGCCTCGCTTGGTCAGTACGCTCGTATTAGCATGGAGTTGTATGGCACCCCCGTCAGCAGGGTAGTGCATCAAGTGTGACTTACCCCCACCCCTCATCCCCGTGGGAACAAAAACAAGCTCCCAACTAACAGCATTGCTTGTTTGATTTAAAGCAAAATGTCACTGTGCTAAAAAAAGTCACATTTGGAGTCCCAAGACCAGAAGCTAGGCAGATGACACGCTAGCTAGCTAGCTAGCTAGCTAGCTAGCTATCCACGCCAATGTAAAGTAAAGCCAGTAGAATAATCAAACAGCAATATAATATAATAATATAATAATATAATAATATAATAATATAATAATATAATAATATAATAATATAATAATATAATAATATAATAATATAATAATATAATAATATAATAATATAATAATATAATAATATAATAATATAATAATATAATAATATAATAATATAATGGACTCTTATCAAACCTATTCTCTTTGCATTTTAGCTCGTTTAGTTAGTCCTTCCTGGTCTACTTTGGTTGACTAATTATTATTATTATTATTATTATTATTATTATTATTATTATTATTATTATTATTATTATTATTATTATTATTATTATTATTATTATTATTATTTAGTTAGTCCTTCCTGGTCTACTTTGGTTGACTTATTATTATTATTATTATTATTATTATTATTATTTAGTTAGTCCTTCCTGGTCTACTTTGGTTGACTAATTATTATTAATTAGTTAGTCCTTCCTGGTCTACTTTGGTTGACTAATTATTATTATTATTATTATTATTATTATTATTATTATTATTATTTAGTTAGTCCTTCCTGGTCTACTTTGGTTGACTAATTATTATTATTATTATTATTATTATTTAGTTAGTCCTTCCTGGTCTACTTTGGTTGACTAATTATTATTATTATTATTATTATTATTATTATTATTATTATTTAGTTAGTCCTTCCTGGTCTACTTTGGTTGACTTATTGTTGTCTTTTGTTGTTGTCCTTTCTCGGAAGTGAAGCTGAACGCTGACGCCATCAGTGACATCATACGTAATGGAATTGGACGTTTTGTGCGGCTTGAGGAGGGCATCTTTGTGGTCATGTTGGTGATTGGACACGTGCTGGTCCACATGCAAAGCAAAGCCACAAAAGCCGGTCCGGGCGTACTCGTGTCTTCCTGGAGTGCTAATGGAACGCAGGCGCCAAGAGGTGTGAAGTGTAGCACGTCTAGCAGGGCCGCACTTGCAGGGAATGAGAGGCGCGTGGAGGACAGGAGAATGAAAGGGAACACGTCGGCATCGCACCCGCACGTTGCATTTTAATATTCACCACAAGTCGGCTCGTGATTCATTTGGAGACGGTTGGCTTCGGCACGCGGTGATAGCTTACAGTAAATGCAATCATCTCCCTTCATGCTTCACTGGCCAGCTGGACGCCTTCTCACATCCAGTCCGGCTTGGCTCCGGCACTCCCTGAAGGGAGCGTCTTGGAGCTGATGCTCGGAAAAGACCCACTTCAGACTGGGATGGACCGTTCAGACGTTTACGTCCACGGACGGAAGAACGCCATCAATCAGCCGGCGTGACATATTCCCGTCAATCAATCGGACAACAGGACTTGATCATCTCGGAGGTGCGTTTGGGTTCCTTATTGTGTTGGAAAACTCCCATGTGGCCACTTCAATGTCACAGCGCTGTCATCCCTCGTTTATCTTGTCTTTGTGTTCCACACCCGGCCCTCATAAGTCCATTTCCCCAACGTGGGATTCAATATTAATACACGGAATATAAAAAGTATGGCATGGAAAAGCCTAAACTTTGATGAGTGGAGATTGGAGGGGGGGGGTTACTCGTCTCCACTCCACCCAAACTGGTGGCTTCTCGGTATTTCCTCGTTGGGATGGCTTATCTTACGTATTTGAACCACTTCCACACGCATGAAGGGGTGCCAGCTCTAATCACCTTTGGCTGGAGGCCTGAGGCATGGGGAGCTCGTGGCGAGCCAGCCAGTAGATAGTGGCTGGCCTGTGGCGAGGTGTCACTAGGCCCGTAACGTAGGTCTTGGGTGTGAATAACTAATAATGTCGCTGTAGCTAGCTTAGCATGCAGCTCATGGAGGCTTGCTGGGGCTTTTGAGGTTTTTTTTTCAGAAGGCTCATTTGGACTAAAAATGGCGTCCAAGGAAACGACAGCATGCATCTGCTTCCTATCAGACATTCCAATCGTGCGGGCGAACCTGAAGGCACATCGTTACTCGTCCTGGCATATGAAGTAGTAACTCCACTGCTAGCGCCGAGTCACCGAGTGGAGTACCTGATCTTTCCGAGTCCAAGCAGCGCCCCACCAAAAGGGAAGGCCTGACAACATCGGCCGCTGTCAGTGTTTGTCAATCAAGCAGACGGAGCGGCGGCATGAAGGACCGGCCCAGGTGACTTGGGCTGTGAGTCGGGGGAGCGGAAATAATGACATGCTAATGAGCGGCGGCTTTCCAGCAAGTTGGAATTGTCAGCGGCCTCGTCGGAACCCTCCTCACCTCCGTGGAACATATTTGTACCTTCTTCTTTTTCTTTGGCGCTCCCCTGCGGTTCGCCTTTTGTGCTCATTTCCATACTTTTTCTGCCACGTAAAAAAGCCACCATGAAAGCAGCCTTCATCACCTGAAACGGAGTCCGAGCTCTCCGTTTTGTACGCGAGTTCCTCGCCGCGACTTCCTGCCTTCCCCAACGAAATCAGTCACCCCGGCCGGCCCTGGACGCGATACTGCCGAGCATTGCAATTTCATGCACTCAGGACAGATAAATCTTTCTCCTGGGCCGACCCATAAATCTTCAAGAGGCTGAACGGCCACACGGTGCGCCATGATGGCTCCTGATGCCGCTGGAAAGGCTCCCCTTTGAAATCTGGGATGCTTCCCAGCTGCTCGGAGATCTCATTACATTCCCGATCCTGCTGCAAATGGAGGAAATGAAGGAGCCACATGGGGCGCTGGCAAAGGGGCGCTGGCAAAGGGGCGCAGGCAAAGGGGCGCTGCTTAGCACAGCAAAAAAAATGATATCTTCGCTAAAGATCTCATGAGGTCAATGGTGGAGAATTTGATCAGATATTTCTTCAGTGCAAACATGTCAACAACATTTGCATTCGCCATCCGCCTGAAGCGTGACGACGGCCCCCCATGGAGCGCTACGGACCCAGGCGGAATATCAATGCGGGCCGAGTGGCCGGAACCAAGCTGCTCTTCATCTCTCGTTTCCCAAACGTGAGCCCCGGCAACGAGACGGACACATCCTGCATCCAAAGAAAAGCCTTTCAAGGATGCGGTGCAGAACCCGGAAAAACCTGTAGCGAGCTTCTCATCGGCTAAATCCACATCAGAGGAGCCGCAGAGGAACCACACCAGATAAATCTCCCTCAGGAGCAGATAACAGCTTTACTGATCGTAAGCCGTGCCGTGCCAGGATCCCATTGGCCGGGATAAGCCGCCATTCTTTAGGTACAATACGCCGATGACATCACACATGTGGTCCCAGTCCACTTAGCTGGTACCATGACCCGACTATGATAAGCTCAATAAAAAGCATATGGCCGATGAAAACAGCAACTGGGAACTGGTCCCTGACATCAGTCATCAACTTTCCTCGGATGTGTTAAATATGGTTTGGGATCATCGTCTACATTGTTCCACTTTTGAAAGCGAAGCCTCGATTGGCATACGACATTTAAAGTTAACGTGCCGCCCATGACGTGCCGCCCATGACGAGGTCGCTAGCAGCTCAGCATCATTTGTGGAGGAGACGTCATGGGGCGACGCCTCTAAGCAGAGTAAACAAAGGCAGCAGATCCAGCAGATGCTGGACTTGGCTCCGTATATTTCTCATCTTCATTTTTCATCTAAATAGTCGTCACACCAAAATGTCGTGATGCTGCTGGATGTTCACAGTATCCCAGGCACGCTGGAAGTTTGGTTTCCTTTCCAAAATAGGAAGGTTTAAGACTATTAGACGATGAGATGAACGGCCACCTCACGGTCTGTTCTTTGCAGTCATCATTTCACTGATGACTGCTACCAACTAACACCTTTACAAGAAGCATTGGCTTGAAAGTACAACGTAAACTCATTCTGAAGAAGGATACTACTCCACCAGTACACAGGAAAAACATCAAAACAACTACAATGCATGATGTCTTCTAAGCGCTATTCCATGATAGCGACAAGGCTGCAAAGAACGATGGATCTGATATAAACATCTCCCCATAGAAACGTTGGACACCAACATTGGCTTTCAACACAACAAGACGGCCAAAGTGATTGGCGGCTAAGCTTTGCTAGGCGAAGGCCAAAGGTCAGGGAAACTTCATCCCTCTAAACACAACAAAGCGTCCAGAAGACACGGACATGTGACAGTCAGGGTGCAGACAGTGTCTTCATTCATGGGGGGGGGGGGGGGGGGTGCTGGAGCCTATCCCAGGGGAGAGTCAATCCCAGTCATTAACTCTCACTTTCATACCTGTGGACACTTTCTAAGCCAACTTGGACACAAGGTTAAAAGATCTGGAAGATCTCGGTCGGCTCTTCGTGATCAGGTGGCGAGCTGCCTGTTGGAGACCCCTGATGGAGGGGGGTCCTGGCTGGTCCTGGTGGACTGGACTCTACTATCAAGTGAACTTGAACCAGATGTTCAGTCAAAGCAAAATGCAAGTGCACTTAAAGGTCTACTCCAAAACTACTTGGATATTTTTATAGCCATTCTGTTTCCAAGAAAGCTCATGAATGTTTCATTCTGCCGTCCCACTTCCGGGGTCCAAAATGTCTCCAAATAAAACAGCAACGTGCACAGGAGACGAGAACGTCATCTGCGCCTTGGATCGAAGGTTACAATACATCTCTGAAAACACTCCTTTAACCCTGCCGGCACACGCACACTTGAACGCATCATCCCGAGTATCGATCGTCTTCAATTTGGAAGCTCAGTCCGCAAATTGCCTCCAGCCTCCAGAGCTCGGCAAGCGTGGACTCCCGGGACACTTGATGAAACACGCTGCGTGGGTAATGACCGTGCCACAGCGGGGACAGCCCGCCCCAAACGTCCGCTTTAGCGCGTTTCCTCCCGAAGACGATTGCGTGGCATCCGTGCGTAAACATCAGCCGCACCATGGCTCCACTAAAACAAACAAAATGATGCACCGCCTTACCTCACAGGCGCGTCCGCTGTAGTCCAAGTGCGCCAAAGGTCATTGCGCAAATATTCAGACAAGACGGCGTAAAGATAACAGGTAGGCTGCACAGCGCATGACCCAATTCCCTGCCCGGCGTCCTTCACATGCGCCCAAGCCTCTTATCTTCCTTCCCGGGGGGGGGCTCCCCAGCCGGGACGTGTGTAATCTGTCCCCCGGCAGCCGGTGACCAGTGCCGGGCTCACTTTCTCCCGCGCACCGGCTGAAGTTGTGATGCGTTCACGGACGCCGGCGGCTCTCCGGAGCGGACGGTGTTTTCCAGCAAGGGAGTTTTCCTGGTGGCCGTGCGCGTTGCCTGACGGGCGCCAGGTAAAAACCGGGATGGCCTCGGCGTCAGCGAATGAGCTCAGCTTCAAAAGGAGAGAGTGAATCTAAAGCAGCGACTTGCATCGCTCGACCCGCCGTCCAATTCCTTTTGCTGCTCTTTGGCGCCATCCAGCGTTGGACGGCCATATTGATTATCTCCCTCGTGTGCTTTGATGATCAGATGGAATAACGATGGTGGTCAACGTTTCAATGCACCATGACACATGTACAAACACTCTGGTAGAGTACACACAGGTACTAAGTACACAACAGAAAAAGTACTAAAGTACACAAAGGAAATCATCTTGCATGTACAAACATCACATAGACCATCTTATTACATACCATAATAATAATAACTCAGCTGACTAACAGATACATGGCCTCAGTTCACAACGCTGACTTTTACTGGGTCCACTTGGCATAGTGGTTCACATAGGTGACTTTTACCTGGTCCACCTGACATAGTGGTTCACATCGCTGACTTTTACTGGGTCCACCTGACAGTGATTCACATAGCTGACTTTTACTGGCTCCACCTGACATAGTGGTTCACATACCTGACTTTTACTGGCTCCACTTGGCATAGTGGTTCACATAGCTGACTTTTACTGGCTCCACCTGGCATAGTGGTTCACATACCTGACTTTTACTAGGTCCATCTGGCATAGTGCTTCACATAGCTGACTTTTACTGGGTCCACTTGGCATAGTGCTTCACATAGCTGACTTTTACTGGGTCCACTTGGCATAGTGCTTCACATAGCTGACTTTTACTGGGTCCACTTGGCATAGTGCTTCACATAGCTGACTTTTACTGGGTCCACTTGACATAGTGGTTCACATAGCTGACTTTTACCTGGTCCACCTGGCATAGTGGTTCACAACGCTGACTTTTACTGGGTCCACCTGACAGTGATTCACATAGCTGACTTTTACTGGGTCCATCTGACATAGTGGTTCACATCGCTGACTTTTACTGGCTCCACTTGGCATAGTGGTTCACATACCTGACTTTTACTGGCTCCACCTGGCATAGTGGTTCACATACCTGACTTTTACTAGGTCCACCTGGCATAGTGGTTCACATAGCTGACTTTTACTGGCTCCACCTGGCATAGTGGTTCACATAGCTGACTTTTACTGGCTCCACCTGGCATAGTGGTTCACATAGCTGACTTTTACTGGCTCCACCTTTAATGAATGCGGATCCTCAACAGCAGGAGGCGTGTCCCCATCACCACCATGCTAACCCAAACAGCAAGATGGCCGCCTTGGAGGACAAACACCACGAGGGAGCCTGATGGGGTC
This sequence comes from Doryrhamphus excisus, assembly GCF_030265055.1. NCBI lineage: Eukaryota > Metazoa > Chordata > Actinopteri > Syngnathiformes > Syngnathidae > Doryrhamphus > Doryrhamphus excisus. The sequence continues at coordinate 391,446 of NC_080485.1, forward strand.
GGCTTTGTGTGACCGAGGCCAGAGGAGATGCTGCCCAGCCAGAGGAGATGCTGCCCAGCCAGAGGAGATGCTGCCCAGCTGGAGGAGAGGCAGCTTTATTCTCCCAGAAGGTCTCCACAACGCCCCCCCCCTCGCCCACAGCCGCAACGTGGATCTGATGGGGACACGCTGCTGCCAACCACACGTGTTGGCCAAACTCCATTCATCAGCTTCCCGTGGTAGCTTCAGGCTAGCAATTAAAAAGGGAAATCAAATGTACGAAACATTTCAGCTGCTGCACACACACGCTGTGTTTGGAGAATGGGGGGGGGGGGGGGGGGGGGGGGCCAAAGCGGGCCTGCGGCTGTTTTTGATTGGCCCTGGGCACAATCTACAGATACAAGCAGGAAGTAGACGTGAAGAAATAAATTACAACGGAACGCAGAAAAAGCCATGACTTTAACACGCATTAAGAATAAAGTCAGAATATTAAAAAACATGAAACACCAAATACTGATGACAAAAACTCATCATTTGGGGAAATACAATATGTCAACATATTATGAAATATTATCCAATCCATCATACGAAGACAAAGAAAGAGTTGGAATGTTGGAATGTTTGCTATTTGTTGCAGCGCTAGCAAAGACATGACAGCTGGTGGACTCCCAAAAGGTCTTCATGGTCCAAAAGTCAGCTCACTGAGGCTGACCGGAATACCCGGAGAAACCCGGAGAAAAGCCAGCGTGTTTTTATTTGCAATCCAAGCGCCATATTTGACAATGCAGTGAAAATGCATGAAGCGTTTTTGTGAATTTTTGTGATCATTTGAGGCTTTCTTTCATATATTAGTCATATTTTTGCTATATAATGTTATTGCTAGTATGCCTATGGCGCCCTCTAGAGGAGAACCTCAGTATGTTCTGGGAATGATTGCAAGAAGATTGAACTCACAGCCACTTAAATATGCCTAAATCTATGATATCATAGATATCATAGATAGGATTATAATTATTAATATTGGCTACAAAATCAGGAAAAAAAATATTTCGTTTTTATTCTCCTAAATTTGGATAGAACTAATTTCAAGCTTGTGATGGAGGCAAATGAATTACTAATATTTATAATTGATGATTGTATTATCATCAATTCCTAAACCACCTCCTGGCTGGGCATGCCCAGAAGGCGTTCCAGGACGGCATCCGGGCGAGATGTGGGGCCACCTCAACTGGTGGACCAAGCTCCTCGACCGCTCTCTTAGGGTGAGTCCGGCTGCCTGATGGAGGAATTTTCATATTCCCATGTATTAGTACTTCAAAGTAGTAGACATGAATATGAATATTTACATCAACCAACTTAGTAGACGAATATTTCAAATGGTTTGGGGGGGGTCGTATATGAACATGGCTGTAAGTAGAAACCTCATGGTGGGTGGATGCCTGGGTTTGCCTTGGGCCCCCAAATGACGAAATAGGAGTCGTTAAGTTGACAACAGTGATCCCTCCTGCTACATCTTCTTATTCTCTGGCAGAGCAGGTGTCATCATGTCTTTAAGAGCACGGGCAAGCAGGCAGTACTCCATCTCCACTATGTGTAGCGGTCCAAACGTACGCAGGAGGACCTTACCTGGACGTTATTCCATGAATTCCAATGTTCTTGTGCTCATGGCCAACATCTCACACTCAGGATGGAGACACTTGGCTTTTATTAGTCGGCTGTCTGATTCAACTTTGACACAGGAAGCATCGGCATCCCGCAGTAGTCATAATCACAATCATAGTACTACAGTAATATTTCCTAATATGGGCCAGGAGCACATCCTGTATGGCGTGTCCACCATACCGTCCCAGCAGGCGGAAATGGGTGAGAAGCTGAGTAACATTTATAGAAAGAGGAAGCAGATTAAACACTCACACCCGCCCTTGGGACACTTCCTGCTTGCCGTTTGCGGTGTGGAGGCGCTGCAGCTGATGCATTGAAAGCTGGTGGAGGAGCTGGGATGGGATTCTGATAAAGGAGGGGACAAGCAGGCAGAAGAAGGAGAAGAAGGAGAAGAAGGAGAAGAAGGAGCAACGGGATGGAACCCCAACAGATCAGAGAAGGATACTTGGTGAAAAAGGTAACACGGGTCACTTCCTCATCACAGGCGACAGCTGTTGGTGGAGTTTACTGGTGTACTGTGTACTGTGTACTGTGTACTGTGTACTGTGTACTGTGTACTGTGTGGAAATACCTTCTAAGCTCAGCTACTGCAAATATTCCTTTCATGTACACGAAGAATCATCATTGAGTGTTTGGTACACAACATACTTTGGACTGCTAGCGTAGATCCAGAACATCCTTCACCTGAGGCCTCCTCCATCTCAGCTACCAGGACCTTCATCGGTCCAAGGCAGCAGGACTCTAGCTCGGCCGCATCGGAGCAAGATGGCTGCAAAGAGAATACATCAGAAAAAATGGGGAAACCAGGGAAAACCTTTGAAAGTGAATATCTAATGTATGAATATCAGGGAATATCGTGGGATGCAGTCCAGGCCTGCAACGCCTTCTCTGCTGGCCCAAGCGCCATCACAATCACTGGGCTCCATGTGGAAGTTCAGCTGCAGCATCTCCTCCATGAGGGCCATTTATTGCTTGATCTTCTGCTTTGGTGGCGTCTACCTCGCCTGCCCTGATTGTTGGCTGTCAGGAACATGAAATACACTCCGCTTCTTCCAGCTCCTTTTCAGACGTGTTGAATGGCGCAAACGTAAACGTTTCTTGATGATGTTTGACATGTCACATGATCTCATCCTGTGTCGCCCACAGCGTACGCTGCTGAGCTCCTGGACCGCCGTGTGGGCGGTGCTGTCTGAAGATGGGCTGGAATTCTACAAGAGGAAAACAGACCAGACTCCCAAAGGGATGATCCCTCTGAAGGGGGCCACGCTGGTCAGTCCGTGCCAGGATTGGGGAAATCGAGTGGTACGCAAGCAGGAATAAAGATTCCAGGTTTTGGAGGTTCCCGGTTTGACTTTGTGCTTTCTTCTCCAGTTGGTGTTCAAGATCACCACGCAGAAGAAGCAGGACCACTTCTTCCAGGCCTCGCACGTGGAGGAGCGAGAACTGTGGGTGAAGGACATCAAGAGGGCCATCGCTTGCCTGCAGGGGGGGAAGAGGTTCGCCAGGAGGTCCACAAGACGCTCCATTCGCCTGCCAGACACGGTCAACCTGAAGTAAGAACCGGGAATAAAAGAATTCCTGGTGAAATTCCCATGAAGTGTTGACGTTGTGTTCCGTCAGTCTTCTCTACACGCTCCTGAGGGACCAGACTGAAGGCATCAAGGAGTTAAAACTGGAGCGAGACAACCGAATCTTCAACCACTGCTTCACTGGTACCATTTCTTCTCTTGACCTTCTCCTGTGGACCATGCAAAGGTCACGCTGACCCCCGCTTGCTTCCAAGGCTCCACGGTGATCGAGTGGCTGACTTCCAAGGAGAAGGCCAGGAACAGACCGGAGGCGCTGATGTTGGCCACCGGGCTCCTGAACGAGGGCTTCCTGCAGCCTGCCGGGGATCTCTCAAAAGAGGGGGCGGACAGCGGGGAGAAGTCTGTCTTCCTGGACCAGACTGATGCGTTTTACTACTTTGTAAGTCAACGGCAGGAATTTCACCCAGGACCCCTCCAACGGGTCCTGGGTCCTGGGTCCTGGGTCCTGGCAAAGCCTCTGGATCTGCCAGGAGAAGCTGGGCAAAGTAGCCCAGAGAGGGAAGTCTGTGGTTCCATGCGGGCTTAGAAGAAATGTCATCTGCAGGGACATTTAATTCAACAGTTGAATCTATCTGAATGTTCTGAACTCCTGTTTCCAATTGAGTATCAAAACTCCATAAGTGAACTTCCCAAACGGAGTTCTGATGTGTTTATGGATGAAGATGTGGTGCACCTCCAGCGGTCTTTCATGACGGACGTGTCCATCCCTCCGCCAGGCCGACAGCGGCTTCTACTGCGAAGGCTACTCCAGCGACGAGGACGCGCTCGTTAAGGAGGAATTCAGAGGAAACATCGTCAAACAAGGATGCTTGCTCAAACAGGTAAGCTGCCTTTCTCCGTACAGGAAGTCCGTGTGATCACGTGACCATCATGGACGCTCTCAGGGCCACAGGAGGAAAAACTGGAAAGTCCGCAAGTTCATCCTGAGAACCGATCCCGCGTACATGCATTACTACGATCCCACCAAGGTGAGCACGGAGACATCCAAGAATTCCTTCTTTGCCTGATTCTTCTTCTCCTGTGGGCCAGGGTGAAGACCCCCTGGGGGGCATCTATCTGCGAGGCTGCGTGGTCACGGCTGTGGACTTTGTGCCTGATGGTGGGTGACGGTTCTATTTTTATTCCATTCTCTTCCTCTTCTAAAACCATGCCCCCCCCCCCCAAAAGCCAAAAAATACGACATCGAAGGCAACCTGTTTGAGATCATCACCAGGGATGAGAAGCAGTACTTCCTCCAGGCGGCCTCCGGCGAGGAGAGGAAGGAGTGGATCCAGGCGGTCCAGGCGGCGTCTAAAAGCGGGAAGTGATTGAGAGCAGAAGAAGATGATGCTGGATCAAACTTCTTGGACCATCATTCCAGCTTCATGATTGCTTCGCTTCAGCCTCCTCACCCCCCCCCCCCCCACACACACACCAGACTTCCGCTTTCAAAAAGTGTTATCTTCCACGCACAGACATTTCACACTTCCTAGTCCACTTTGGCTTCAACTCTTTATTTCTTCATTTTAGTGAGCTGCTCTGCATTAAATACAAATAGAAGAATTAAATAGAAGTCAGTGAATGTTTCCATGACGTCACGTTTTCTTATTCATTCCAAGATGAACACCACAAACCCAAATAGGAAACACAAAAACCTTGGTTCTGGTGCTTGATTGGTTCCAGACCAAGTAAGCGTGGTAAGTGAATTTCCATAAAGTAGAATTCCTTATTCCTAAATGGAATATCTTGGTAGTTATAGTGTAGTAGTCATAATGTAGCATTATAAACACACACATACATACGTATATATATATATATGAATTCTGTTACTGATCTTTGTGGCCTGTATGAATTTACATGTGTAATTAATATCTCATACACGCATATAGAGGGCTAGAAAATAGGATATTTATTGAAATAGTGATTCTCTCTGGCAACTGTATGGTGCGCTGCGCCTTTTGGCCACTGGGGTGCGCCAAATGCCAACTCCTGTATTGTGAGCCCTGGCAACAATGGCGTCATACTGTGAATGAATTATTATCAATATTTATATAGTATTTGGGGAACCGTGTTGAGTAGTAGGTTAGATTCATTAGTACACTCATGAAAACATGCTGTGAAGCGTCCACGCCACTCCACTCTTCTTTTTCTCTTCTTCTCATCTGAGCTTCATCAAGTCAAAGACGACTGATTTATGTTCGTTTCTTTTTGTTGGTTCATGTTCTGGCCTGCAGAGACCAAGAGACCAAGAGACCAAGAGACCAAGACACCAAGAGACCAAGAGACCAAGAGTTCTAGTATTAGGGAACATTTGTTCCCATGTGGAGGTCATGCTAGTCTAGAGAGAAGTGTAAGAGCTAACATCACGTAAAACCAACAAAGCATTTGAAGGCACATCTGTCTCAGCCATGGCGTGCCCGTCTTAGCCGTGGCATGTTAGTTTAGCCGTGGTGTGCCCGTCTTAGCCATGGCGTGCCCGTCTTAGCCGTGGCGTGTTATTCTTAGCCATGGCGTGTTAGTCTTAGCCATGGCGTGCCCGTCTTAGCCTTGGCGTGTTAGTCTTAGCCATGGCGTGTTAGTCTTAGCCATGGCGTCTTAGTCTTAGCCATGGCGTGCCCGTCTTAGCCATGGCGTGTTAGTCTTAGCCATGGCGTCTTAGTCTCAGCCATGGCGTGTTAGTCTTAGCCATGGCGTGCTCGTCTTAGCCATGGCGTGTTAGTCTTAGCCATGGCGTCTTAGTCTTAGCCATGGCGTGTTAGTCTTAGCCATGGCGTGTTAGTCTTAGCCATGGCGTGTTAGTCTCAGCCATGGCGTGTTAGTCTTAGCCATGGCGTGTTAGTCTTAGCCATGGCGTGTTAGTCTTAGCCGTGGCGTGTTAGTCTTAGCCGTGGCGTGTTAGTCTCAGCCATGGCGTGTTAGTCTTAGCCATGGCGTGTTAGTCTTAGCCATGGCGTGTTAGTCTTAGCCATGGCGTGTTAGTCTTAGCCATGGCGTGCCCGTCTCAGCCATGGCGTGTTAGTCTTAGCCATGGCGTGTTAGTCTTAGCCATGGCGTGTTAGTCTCAGCCATGGCGTGTTAGTCTTAGCCATGGCGTGTTAGTCTTAGCCATGGCGTGCTCGTCTTAGCCATGGCGTGTTAGTCTTAGCCATGGCGTGCTCGTCTTAGCCATGGCGTGTTAGTCTTAGCCATGGCGTCTTAGTCTTAGCCATGGCGTCTTAGTCTTAGCCATGGCGTCTTAGTCTTAGCCATGGTGTGTTAGTCTTAGCCATGGCGTCTTAGTCTTAGCCATGGCGTCTTAGTCTTAGTCATGGCGTCTTAGTCTTAGCCATGGCGTGCCCGTCTTAGCCATGGCGTGTTAGTCTTAGCCATGGCGTGTTAGTCTTAGCCATGGCGTGTTAGTCTTAGCCATGGCGTGTTAGTCTTAGCCTTGGCGTGTTAGTCTTAGCCATGGCGTGTTAGTCTTAGCCATGGCGTGCCCGTCTCAGCCGTGGCGTGTTAGTCTTAGCCATGGCATGTTAGTCTTAGCCATGGCGTGCCCGTCTTAGCCGTGGCGTGTTAGTCTTAGCCATGGCGTGTTAGTCTTAGCCATGGCGTGCCCGTCTTAGCCTTGGCGTGTTAGTCTTAGCCGTGGCGTGCCATGGCCTGCATGGTTTGACTTTTAAATACATTTAAATACAAATGCAAATATCGACTGATGTTTGTTTGTCTTCTAACTGCTGTGCTGATGGATTTGTTGAGTCTTGCATCATAAACGACTCGTATCGTAAGAAGTCCACCTCCTCTGAAGAGGAGACAAATAAAAAGCAAAGAAAGCCCGATGCCCGGCCCTGGAGACCGACTCAGTAAATCTATTCAAGTGGACACGAGGACATCTTGAAATAATTCCCTCAATTCGTCATCTTAAGGGGGGGGGGGGGCTATGAGGAAGTGCGTCTAGACGGCGTCCTCCTGCAAGTTAGCCTGCAGCTTCTCACAGGAGGAAATGTCCAATATCTCTACCTCGTCCACCAGGCAGTAAGCTCATCAATGCTTCCAAATAAAGACGGAATATCCTCCCCTAGGGACATGGGGGGGGGGGGGGGGGGGGGGTGTCTCTATCAGGTTGTCTTCCTATCAGCTCCGACCAATCCCGACTCGGGCTCATGAAATGCTTCACCGATCCAATAAGGTCTGAGAGAGCACTTAAACCAGCAAAGCACACGATAAACATAACCTTCTACGGACGTCATCCATCTTCCATCCCGCATCCTCCTCCTCGTCACATGATGAATCAGGTGACCATCGTCTTCCATCCCGCATCCTCCTCCTCGTCACATGATGAATCAGGTGACCATCGTCTTCCATCCCGCATCCTCCTCCTCGTCACATGATGAATCAGGTGACCATCGTCTTCCATCCCGCATCCTCCTCCTCGTCACATGATGAAGCAGCTGACCATCGTCTTCCATCCCGCATCCTCCTCCTCGTCACATGATGAATCAGGTGACCATCGTCATTCATCCGCTAGAAGGACGGACGGCTACGCTCTGTTGTCAGCTTCCATTCTTGGCTTTCTGTGCTTCCATCGTTATTGTTACGTCGGGTTCCGTTCCCTTCCGTTCCTCTGCTGCCGGCCTACCACAGCTGAGGCGTCTACCCCGGGAACGATTCCCACTTCCCACTGGGCGATGTTGTCGCTCGATCTGGCGACTTTGCAACCCCCCTTAAGGACATCGTTTCTCAAAAGCGACAAGCGACAAATCTGGCGACTTTTTCTGGGGTCGTTTGGGAGTTTTTTGGTATTTGGGGCCTCAAAAGTGAAAGCATGTATCATGTAGTCTTGAGTCGGCAGGAACCAGTCAGCTTCCGAGCAGCGATGGCGTGGGGGTGGAGCTCTAAAACACAAATGTTTCTTCATCTCTCGGTGATGGATAAAAGAGTTGGTGTGTTTATATTTCATTGTTAGTCCAGTAAGGCTACAGGAAGACGAGATACAGAAGGTGGAGAATTTGAAGTACTTGGGGTCCAACAGTCCAGAAGAATGGAGATTGTGAAAAGGAGGTGAAGAAGCGCATGCAGGCAGGATGGAACGGGTGGAGGAAAGTGTCAGGTGTCATGTGATAGAAGAGTTCCAGCTAAAAGGAAAGCTTTACAAAACTGTGGTAGACCAGCCATGTTGTCTGGTCTAGAGACAGGAAGCAGAACTGGAGGTAGCAGAGATGAGGATGCTGAGGTTCTCATTGGGAGTGACCAGGATGGATAGGATCAGGAAGGAGGGACATTACATACATCACATGGCCTTGGAGATAAAGTCCTTTAGGCCAGACTGAGAGGATGGTTGGGAGAGAGGGGAGATAGTCCAGAGGAGAGCTAGTCCAGAGGAGAGCTAGTCCAGAGGAGAGCTAGTCCAGAAGACAGCTAGTCCAGAGGAGAGCTAGTCCAGAGGAGAGCTAGTCCAGAAGACAGCTAGTCCAGAGGAGAGCTAGTCCAGAGGAGAGCTAGTCCAGAGGAGAGATGGTCCAGAAGAGAGCTAGTCCAGAGGAGAGCTAGTCCAGAGGAGAGCTAGTCCAGAGGAGAGCTAGTCCAGAGGAGAGCTAGTCCAGAGGAGAGCTAGTCCAGAGGAGAGCTGGTCCAGAGGAGAGCTAGTCCAGAGGAGAGCTAGTCCAGAGGAGAGCTAGTCCAGAGGGGAGATAGTCCAGAGGGGAGATAGTCCAGAGGAGAGCTAGTCCAGAGGAGAGCTATAGCTAGTCCAGCTAGTCCAGAGGAGAGATGGTCCAGAGGAGAGATGGTCCAGAGGAGAGCTAGTCCAGAGGAGAGATGGTCCAGAGGAGAGCTAGTCCAGAGGAGAGCTAGTCCAGAGGAGAGCTAGTCCAGAGGAGAGCTGGTCCAGAGGAGAGATGGTCCAGAGGAGAGCTAGTCCAGAGGAGAGCTGGTCCAGAGGAGAGATGGTCCAGAGGAGAGCTAGTCCAGAGGAGAGCTAGTCCAGAGGAGAGCTAGTCCAGAGGAGAGATGGTCCAGATGAGAGATGGTCCAGAGGAGAGCTAGTCCAGAGGAGAGATGGTGAATATGTTGGTAGAAGGATGCTGTCCATTTACTAGCATATTTAAGATCATTGGTATGAATGATATTTGTTATTAATAGCATCCCATTCATTCGTTACATGCATCATTATTTAGTATCATGTAGTCTTATTGATGTATTATTCAGTATTTTAATGAATTCTATATAGTTAGGTTTATATATTTAGTAATATTTTAATGACATCGATGATGTATTACTTCATTAATTCAATGTATTTACTGTAAATATTTGTAGTGAATTGTTTAGCCATTGAGTATTATGCCATTGAATGATATTTCTATGTGTTTATTCGTATTATGTAAATGACGCCATGAATATTTTAGTTGTGTACCAGCACCTTCTCCCCCAACAAACACCAACGTTTGACCTTGGGATGTCAAAGAATGAGTCATTGCTGAATTTGATTAAGTCAGATGTGTTTCTTCCTACTTCTTGTCAGACGTGGCATAAGTAGCCGAGCGAAGGAAGCCATCATTGACGGAAACGTGTCAGCTGGGCGAACGCTCACTTCTTCATTTAAGCTGGCAAAAGGCCGACTATTGATCCAGATTGTTCTTAAAGAGGGCACGAGGCCAGGCGGCCATCGGGGTCATTAGTCACGATTTGGCCGCAGGCAACGTGAGCGTGAGGGAACGGTCATTAGGGGCGGGGGAGGGGTGAGGCCCCCCCTACAGAACACCCAACCATCATATTGGTGGCCTGACCGGACCAGAAAGCTGTGGCACGACGCCGCCGCATGATGTGACAGGGAGCACTTTGATGATGATGATGAGGTGTAGCGAGCTAACTAGTCAAAGCATTTAAGTCGTAGTTGTGCTCTTATAAATTGCTGTTTATTTTTAGCCATTTCCATCAAGTGTCACCTGCAGGAAGAACGTCATTTAGCACCACCAACAGATCCACATGGGGCCTCAACATGCGGAGCTTGTCCTCTCTGCAGCTTATTGGGAAGACCGCTTGAGGTTGCTTCTCATGCGTGGCATCCTGCTGTTCTGCAACGGGGCCTGTTAGCCGTTAGCGTATTATTCATGGCTTCAAGTGACCTCGCCTCATTAAACATGTACACGTCCAAGACACACTAATCAATACACAGAAAGCACCATAACTACATAAACAGTGTCGTCATGAATAACGCTCAACATGAAGAGGAAGAAAAAGGGCCAAGGAAACGATGCACCCAACACCATGAATGTATCCTACTTATGAATATGCATCGGCTTGCTAGCATACGCTTAGAGATGGCTGCAACGAAACAACAGAAGCACCGGAGGATTAACAAGATGTCATCTCAGGCTATCACCTCAGCTTGCACACAAACATAGTCCAAACCCTAGACTGCCACGAGCTAGAACTACAGCAGTGAAATGCAAACACACTGATCCACGTAGGGGCGTGGCCCCACCCCTGCGAGGGCGGGACCTGAGAACAGGCACTTCCTTCAAGGCTTCCTCTCCATCTTCCACTCCACGAAGGCTTGAAGTCCAACTGATGTCTTCTCAGGATAAACAAACTTGGGTTTGCGTCGCCTCACCATGCTTTCTTCCAGTTCATCATTTCATCTTCCTCACCGCCATGACACCGTGGGGCTTGGATGCCGCATCGGGTTGCTAGGCAACTTGCTGCACGGCTGTAAGACCATGCAAATGCGTAGTGAGTTTGGCAACATTTGGCAACATTCGTATGTGTTTTTCCAATCAGCAACGCAGTGCCGAAGTTAGACCTATTCAGGTTTGCTCTTGCTGCACGGCTGTAAGGCCATGCCAACGTCCACCATAGTCGATGTTTCTATTTGCATGTCCTGTTAGTCTTGTTTCCAATAAATACTGCATTGGAGTACAAACATTGTATTGAGTATTTGCAGTCGCCTTATGGCTGTGAGGCCGTGCTAATGGCCACATAGAAATCAGGTCGTATTTAAGTTAGCGCTTGCAGATGTGTATTTTATGTTTTATTGACGTTCCCTAAGAGTTTGCTCATTTGTTTGGCTTTCTTATGATTGTACCTCCAAAAAGACCCCCGTAGGAAAAATCCACTTTATTGGCAGCTGCATCAGTTAAATACAACGAAAGCGTACGCATACATGCTCAAGCTAAGACACATCGGCTCACACACAGAAAAATCCACCCGGCAACCAACACGTCACTAAAGGCCGGCAATCAGCACACGACAATATCCATGCCGTCAATAAACGGCTTTCAGAGGGAAACATCAAACTGTGCTGCTAGTGAAGATGGTGGAACGGTGGTTCACAGAAAGCATCATGTGACATTTAACGTCTGGTAGCATCAATCAGTAACATGGCAGCTTGAAAGGAACATCAACCGTGCTTCTATTGTACTTCTATTGTGCTTCTATTGTACTTCTATTGTGCTTCCATGCTTCCGCTGTTGGATATGGTTTCATTGTTACCATAGTGACCCCAACATATGATTTATTTTCCTTTAAAAAAGCCCCAAAACATAAGTCCTTGGGTTACGGTTGACTTCCGTTCCTTGACTGTGATGTAAAGGGACTTTGGTGAAGCCAAATGTAACTCACACTGTACGAAGAACACAACACAATAACAACAACACACAACAGTCAATAACCAAACACTCAATAGAAGAACAGCAGACAATCATAAAAGCAACCTTTCATTACACTGATGACTTATCAAAGAGTTCTGAGTCCAGGCAGGACAGTCGAATTTGCTGATTTTGGATGATGGGATGCATCTATCTACTGGATCTATGGCTATGATCACACCGCAGGTCAGGTCCACGTGTTTGGTCCCCATGTGACCTTTATTGACTCATGTCAATGTCAAGTGCCACTGCGACCTCGCTCGTATGTTGATATCAATCCGATACTTATCCAGGCTTATCCAGGATACTGCAGTCTGAAGGGGCAGGTTGCATATGTCCGTCATGTACGTCATCTAAAGGCTTGGATGAAGTCGCTCACAGCAATGTCCCACCACTCAGCCACCCAGCCACCCACTCCTACGGACAGACGTCCCCACCACGGCCATAGCTGGAATTCCTTCTCTTTCTTCATCATTTGGTTAAGAAAATATTGACTCCTGTTGCACAAAATCCCTGAAATGGCCACCAAGGTGTGAAGGACAGCACACCCGGCAGCAATGTCTACTTCCGAAAACACAAGGAAATATGTGAGACATCATCCTGGGGCGCATACACTTAAAAACGACCACATAAGAAACGGCCCAAACTGGGCGTCATACTCTGCAGTGCAAATTCAAGGCTGACGGGGGTGACGGGGGTAACGGGGGTAACGGGGGTGACAACGCCAGCTTGGTGCTGCAGACCACCAGCACTCGGTAGATGGAGGTCCTCCAATCAACATCTGCCCACATTTCTGCACCTCATTTTGTTTTGGTGCATTCTGCTGACCTTGCGTTGACCCAATCAACCTCATTTGACATTTGACTCAAATACTACAGTAACCATCAGTTATGTGATTGGTCAACATGAAAAATAGATCCAAATATGTATTGATCCACTCACACAAACGATGGAACCTGGCCAAGCGTTTGATATCGTTGGCCGACGTTGCCGGTCGTGAGGTGGTTGACCTGCATTCTGGCGCCTTGGGGTTGTTTCGGGTGTTCCGTCAGGGCAAGTCACTTCAAAACAAGGACCAGAAAGCCCTGCAACCCAGCCTCGGTGTCGCCATTGGCTCGGTTCACTTCAGATGGATGCATTCTATCTCCTCCGTGACCGGCAAAGACACCGTCCTTAAATCCAGCTCGTCCGCAGCCCGACTGGGGGCGTACGTGGACCTCCAGCGCAGCAGCACGATCTTCTTCAGGTACTTCACTGAGTTGTTCTTGACGCTGACGAAGCAGAAGGTGTTGATCATGCTGTTGCTCATGGCGAGGCATTCAATGACGTAGAAGACCACCAGGGAATGCTTTTGGCGGGAGATCAGCGTGGGATGGAAGTCTCGCAGGATGGTGAAGCCGTAGTAGGGCGCCCAGCACAGGATGTAGGCCATCAGGATCCCGATGAGGACCATCACGGTTTTGCGGCGACAGCGCAGACGCTTCCTTATTTGATCCGTCTGGAAACCTGGAACGTTCTTGAACCAGAGCTCGCGGGAGATTTGGGTATAGCACATTGCCATGACGACGACCGGTCCAACAAACTCCACGGTAAAGACGAACAAAAAGTAGGAGCGGTAGTAGGCCTGTTGGTCCACCGGCCAGATCTGAGCACAGAAGACTTTGTGAGCGCTTGGGCTGGCGGTGGTCCCGCCGTGGGGGTACGTGGTCTCAGAGGCAAAGT